>NC_141691.1:589562853-590015624 GCF_964263255.1 Lissotriton vulgaris
TATTACAGAGCTCTCCAGTGCCTGAAGAAAATACACCTTCAGAGAGGACTAGAATACTGACAAACCCTTTGATCAGAAGCAATCAGAGGGGCTAGGTAGGTGTCATGCATACACATGGAATGGGTTTCCATGATTCCCTTCATCTCCAGATCTTATCTTAAAATTAGATGTAGGCCTATGAGGCTGGGGTGCAACATATGGCAGTTACTCAACTGGAGGAGGATGGTCCAGAAAAGAGTCATTAATGCACATAAATTGCTTAGAGCTTCTTGTGGATTCCTTTGTAATTCAGAGCTTTGCAAAACATCTGGGCCAAATATGCATTCCTCCTTTGCATGGACAATATTTCTAAAATATAAACAGACTAGGAAAACCACAATCAATAATGTGGGAGAGTCAGGCCAGGTTTTTGTGGGAATTTTGTCTGCAGAGGAAAAGATATTTGCTGGCGGAACAAGTAGCGGATTGGCATTCAAGGATCATATATGACAGCAGCGAGTAGTGTCTGGATCTTCAAGTATGTCTGACTCTGAACAAGTCATAGGGTGCTTCTACCATAAACCTCTTTGTGTCCTGCTTGACAGCTCATTTAGAAAGATTGTAGATTATATTCCAAAGCTCTAGCATGGAATGCCTTTCTTCAGGACTGGTTCTGTGGGATTCTCTATTTTTTTCCACTGTTTATAATGATTGAAAGATGCGCTTCCCAGATCAGCTGATAATTGGCAAGAGTCACATTATCCCCATTGTGAAAGGAACAGCCATGGCTCCCTTCACTCTTAGAATTATAATGTGATAGCCTAATTTTTATTTAAAGTTTTCTTCAGCAGCTTGAGGAACCCTCTGAGGGAGATTCTCAACCTGGTATTAGAAGGCAGGCTCACTCTGGGTGAATGAATCCTTTTGGGGGGTTCACAGTGTTAGACCTGTCATCCTTAGGTTGGTGTTTCCCTCATCTTTCTGCCTGCTTACCAACCATATTTACTGTATATATTGTTTTCCGCCTTAGGACTCCAAGCACTTTATCACTGCTTAACCTATGCTAAAGTGCATGTGCTTCTCCCCTAAAAATTGTGACATTGGCATATACCTGAATGGCATATTTGGTTTACTTGTAAGTACCCTGTAAAGTGGTATACCATATACCCAGGGCCTGTTATCTAAATGCTGCTAGTGGGCCTGCAGCACTGATTGTGTCAACCACACAGGTAGCCTTGTAACCTGTCTCAGGCCTCCCATTGCAATGCCTGTTTGTGCACTTTACTTCCACTTCGACTCAGGATATAATGCCACTTGCCAAGCCTAAATCTCCCCTTTCATTAGACATAAGTCACCACTAAGGTAGGCCCTAGGTAGCCCGAAGGGCAGGGTTCTGTGTAAGTAAAAGGTAGGACAAGTACTATCAAGTTTTACATGTCCTAGCAGTGGCAAACAGTCACATTCGTTTTTCACTACTGTGAGGCCTACTCCTGTCATAAGCTAGCATTCAGAAGGACATATTATCAAGGAGGTTTATCTCCGCTTTTTTGGCTCTAAAAGCCAAGAAAGCGGAGATAAAATTATCTCCCTATTACCTAGCTGTCGCTAACACCAGTTAGCGACCACTAGTAGGACATAGCGACCATCTTGGGCCCTGCTTTGCATGTCAGTGATATTTATCACTAATGACATGCAAAGTGGCCGTGCCAAGATGTTAGCGACTGGAAACAGTTGCTAACATCGCTATCTCCTATTACCAACTTTTGGAGATATTCGCGCTAAGCCCGAATATCTCCAAAAGCTAGCACCTGCCCCTGAGAAGTTCTTAGCCATGTTATCCAATGGTAGATGAATAACATGGCTAAGAGCATTAGCTCTGTAATGCATGAATATCGCTGACTTTTCAGCGATATTCATGCATTTCGGCCGATTTTTATCGCTTAGGAGATATACCTTGATAATAGCAAGGTTCCAATGGGATAAAAATCGCCGCAGCTCGGAGATAAAAATATCGCCGCTAAACCAACATAGCGATAATTATCGCTAGTTGTTGGTAATATGCCCCAGAATTCCTAAAACATTTTTAAGCTGTTATTCCTGATTAGAAAGGAGTAGCTAAATCATGTTTCATATCTTTGGAATGGTAATGATAAATCCTCTTTAGTGGTAAAGTTGGATGTGACAATACTATTTTACAAATGCCATGTTTAAAAAGTTGAAACATTTCCTCTTTTAACTTCGCTCTGTTGTCTGCAGGCTGTCTTCAATACACATGGGCGACAGCTACACTTTGTGCATTACTTTTAGGCAGCCACAAACACAGGAAGGGTGGGTGTGACAGAGGACTCCTCTAAATTAATCTGCATTCTGATAGCCTTCCTGGGCAGAAAGGGTGAGGAGGAAGCTGACACTTACATCTAATTAGGCTGTGTCCTTTCCCCAGAAAAAGGACTGATTACCTCCCATACATAGCCTGGCAGGCAGGGCTGGAATAAAAGGGGACCTGCGCACTTCAAGGAGCTACTTTGAAGTCACCCCCCATTTTGAGGGCACATTTGGGTATAAGTACTGGGGCTCTGACACTACTAAATCAGTACACTACTGGGCATGTGACGTCTGTCAGGAGTAAGGACTGCTGTGTTACAAGAATTGCCTCTCTGCTTGACTGATTGTTCTAAGGAACTGCTTCACTGCTGTGCTGCCCTGCTGGCTGCTGATCTCTGCCCTGCTGAGGGCAAGAATGGACCCATCTCAGTTGAACGCAGAGTGACTCAGAGGGCTTGCTCACATACCTCCTGTTTTCTGTAGTCTTAAGGCCATAAAATACTTCTTCCAATTCTTCCAGTGGTGCTGGACTCTGCCATCTGCAAATCCTACGCTTGCCTGATGTTTCCCCTCTAGTCCTATACCTCAGAAGTGGGTTTGGTAGCTTTTCCTAAATTGACACATTTCCCTCTATGCCGATGCAGTGGCTGCTCAACAACCACAACTCTACAGCCTCACGGGATCAACAACAATGTGGTGCCTCCTCAACTCCTTGCCTCAAGTCCTCAACATTGATGCTTTGCTCCCTCCAAGGTACGTTGTCAGCAGGACCTGTCTGAGTCTCGTAGTCTGCCTGCCCTTCATCGCAGTTGGTCTAAACTTTGGATTTACCTTGGTCTAGCCCAAGCTAAGTAACCTTAGCACTGTTGACTTCTAAACATTATTTTTGGTTTATTAATTAAAAATGCATACCTCCTGTTCAACTTAATGAATTTTCGTCATTTTGGTCTTGATTTACTCATAACACTATTTTTCTAAACCTGTGTGAAGTCTTTTTGTGGTGTTTTTATTGTGTTACTGTGTGTGTATGTGTGTTTGTTGTACAAATACTTTGCACATTGCCTCTTAAGTTAAGCATATATGCTCTGTGCCAAACTACCAGAGGGTGAGCACAGGTTCATTTAAAATGTGTATCTAACTTACCCTTAACTAGGATAATGGTCTCTGCTTCGACAGGGTGCAAACCTCTGCAATGTAGAGACCCAGTTTCTAGCATGCAAGGCCTTTCAGAATCAGCTTCTACTTATATCAGAGCGTCCTGAGTGATTAGCTGGTGTGTTGGAAGAAGTATCAATACTGTTTTCTCTAATATCTAAAGTGTTCTAAATTTTCTCGAATTCTCAGTAGAACAGAAAACCTATAGAACTTCTAATGGATGTAGATCAGCTACAAGACCAAGACAAAAGACAGTTAAAGATTAACCATTTGTGGAGCACTCACTTTAAATTATTAAAGGTATCAGGTATACTCATCAACCTAAGCAAAGGTGTTGTACCTTATGGAATGCAGAGGGGTGCTACTACTTTTTCTATCCTGGGAGGACGATGGCAGCGAGGTGGGGCCATATAGATATTGAAGAGTGCGGGGCCGAGAGATGATCCTGGGGTACTTCGCTGTTGATTTCCGTGGGTTCGGAGAGTAAGGGAGGTAGTCTGATTCTTTGGGTTCTAAGAGTGAGGAATGAGCATATCCAGTCGAGGGCCGTTCCTTTTATGCCAGAGTCGTGGGGTCTGGCTGTGAGTGTGCGGTGGAAAACGGTGTCAAACGCAGTAGAGAGGTCGAGTCGGATTAGGGCCACAGTGTGTCATTGGTTGAGGAGGGTGGGGATGTCGTCTGTGGTGGCGATTAGAGCGGTTTCGATGCTGTGGTTGCTGCGGAAGCTAATTGGGAGGAGTCAAAGATGGAGTTTTCTTCAGTTAAATTTGTTAGTAATGCATTGATGGTCTTCTCTTTGACTTTGGCAGAGGATTGGAGGAACTAGATGGGCTGGTAATTTTGTAGGTCTGTGGGATCAGCTGAGGGCTTCTTGAGCAGTGGTCTGGCTTCTGCGCATTTCCAGTTTTCTGGAAAGATGCCGGTCTTGAAGGTGCTGTTGATGGTGCGTCATAGTTCTGGGGAGATGGCGATGGTGGCTCTGTGGAAGATGTGCGGTGGGAAGGGGTCCGTGGGGGCCCCTGAGTGGATGCCTTTTATGGTCGAACCAGTGTCTTTAGCTGTGACCGGGGTCCAGGAGGAGATGGTAGGCTGGCTGGCATTGCTGGAGAGGGAAGTGGTTTCCGAGTCAGGTGCCTGGTTGTTGAATTTGTCGTAGAGGCTCTTGATTTTCAGATGGCAGTAGGATCTGAGCTTGTTGCAGAGGTCCTGGGAAGGGGTGATGTCCTTGTTTTCGCTGTTGAGCTTGGTAAATTCCTGGATGACGCTGAAGAGTTCCTTGGAGTTGCTGGAGTTGGTGAGGTTCTTTGTTTTGCATGAAGGCTGCTTTGGTTGATCTGATGCATTGGTGGTATTCCGTCATGGTGTTCTTGTAGGTGGTGAGGTCTTAAGGCGTTTTGCTGTTTCTCCAGTTCTTCCTGAGGCGTCTGCAGGTGCGTCTGGATTCTTGGAGGTCGGTGCTGAACCAGGTGGCCTTCCTGACGCATGTCTGTCAGGTCAACATAGGGGTGCGAGCTTGTCTGCGCAGTTGGAGATCCATCTGTGGAGTTCTTTGGCTGTGAGGTTGGTGTCGGTCGGGGTGGTGGGGGGGTCGTTGTGGAGGGTGGAGTTAAGATGCTCCTTATTGACTTTGTTCCAGTTTCTGCAAGGGTAGCATGGGGTTGTCAATGAGGAAGTGTATGCAGTGGTGGGCCATCCATGGGGATTGGGTGGTATGGCTGAAGTGGATGTTGTTGCCTCCTGCAAAGATAGGGTCAGAGTGTACTACTGCCTTGTGGGTAGGCATGTGATGAGTTGTTTCAGTCTGCTGTTAGCAAGATTTTCCAGGAAGGTGGTGGAGTTGAGGTAGTTGGGATTGTCATGGTGGAAGTTCAAGTCTCTGATGAGTATGTAGTCCATGGAGGTGAAGGTGTGGGGTGGGATGAGGTAGGCAATGGTAGTGGCAAACGGAGCATGGAATTCGGGGGTCTATAGACGAGGGTGCTGCGAAGTGTGGTTCTAGGGCTCGTCTGGACCTGGAAGTGGAGGTGTTCTGTGGTGGAGAAGGAGTTGCTTGTGTTGGAGGTGGAGAGTTGGAGGAAGTTTGGGCAGTCTTTCCTCTGGATCTTGTATTCATCAGAGATGGCGGTGGCAATGAATGGGGTGGAGGAGGCATTGGTCCAGGTTTCTGTAAAACAAGGTGATGTCTGGTGAGAGGGTGATGAGGAGGTCCTAGATCTCTACAGTGTGTCTGTGCAGGGAGCGCACGTTGAGGAGGATGCAGTGAAGGGCTCCGAAGGTGTTGCCGTTTATCGTGTGGGTGGCATTTGCGGGGGCATGGTCAGAGGTGAAAGTCTGGCGGCAGGAGAACTGGCTGTGGGTGGTGTCTGACGCGGACAGCTGGCAGTTGTTGTTCCTCCCTGGGATGAGTACCAGGAGGGCAGCATGGTCATAGTGGTGCACGGTCAGAGATCCAGGGGTTCTGGCGCTGGTTGGGGACGGGCACAGACGGGCTTGCTTTTGCCATGCCTTCGGTGCACCAGGGGTGTGCCTCCCATGAAATAGGGAAGGGGGAGGGATGTGCAGCTGGGAGGCGGGCGGGAACTGGCAGTGGGAAGTGCCACAGCGGAAGCAGCGGCGGGATGGAAACAAGTTAAATACGGGCCAAAAACCAAAAAGGAATTAACACTAGAAAATAAACAATGAAATAGACACCAGAAAATAAACAAGAAAATAAACACAAGAAGTAGGGTCAGAAACAGTAGGAGAAGCGGTCGCAGAAAGAAGCGGCCACAATACCCAAACTGGACCAGCTCAATCACCTACCAGGAGGAGGTGAAACCGGATCAGGGGTGAAGGCACAGACAGCGGAGCTACTGGGGAGAGAGCAGTTCTCAGACAAGGAGGTCAGAGGTTGAGGCCAAAGCCAGTACAACATAGAGCTCCTTCTGCTCCCCTCCAAATCCACAGAGGAGGAAGCAAACAAGATCCTGCAAAGGCCGTTCTCTCACATGGTTGTGCAGCCTCCTCTCGTTCTGAAGGGGATCATAGGGAGCTAGACTCGTTCTCGTAGCCCCACAACACAAGCACATGACCCAGCACCTACGAGATGTTCACTGGCTCCCCATCAAGAAGTGAGTAAACTTCAGACTATTCACCCACACCTACAAATCCCTCCACAACATCGGACCCAAATATCTCAATGAAAGAGTCTCCTTCCACGTACCCAAAAGAAACCTCCAATCCGCCGACCTCAGCCTGGCAGAGACCAAACACATCCGCAGAACCAGAGCAGGTCTACTGATTGGATTTTTTGTCATTTTGGTCTGTTTTATTTATTGTAGAAAGCTTTACTTTTCTCTAACTTGGTGTGGAATCTTTTTTTGTATCTGCATATCCCCGGGTCTACTGATGTTTTTTTGTCATTTTGAATATTGTGTAATTTGTTATAGAAAGCTCTAATTCTTCGAACTTAGAGTGAGACCCTTTTTGTGTGGTATTTTTCACTTTATTACAGTTTGAAGAGTTGCACAAATACTTTATATCACACATGACCCAATTCTAAGTGGGTCAGAGGGGGTGGGGGCAACTTTATGCCCTCTGTGGGGTGAGGGAACTGTGTTTCTACTCTCCCTTTACAATAGCATTTCCACGAAAACATGAATAGGCCCTTAAGTCATCAGGTCCACACTTTCTAGTCCCATTTCACCTTACTAGATAGGTGTACTCCCGCTGAGGGAATGCTCTGGCTAGTACTGGACTCCAAATCTATTTTTGGACCAGCACAGTGATGTGCTATAAAAAGGTTCAGGATGGCCTCACACACCTCCCAGGTGTCAGACTTCATCATCCGCCATCTCATGTTCACCAAAGAATCCTTTAATGATAAATGAGCCCCTACTATGGGCTGAGATAGCAAAAAAAGGAAAAGGAAAGGGGGGATTTAGATAAAAATCCTTACCAACTGCCGGTAAATTCTGCAAAGTTTCTTCATTGGTGATAACGGGATGATTAAAAAAACACAATCTAGGACAGTAAAAGCCCTGCTATGGTGCTCATTGCCCGCTAGGTCCATGCTGGCTGAGCAACAGAGCAGAGTAGAGACCAATGGTGAGGCAAATAGCTCCTTCGATATCTACCTTTGCAAAGCTGCTCAACTCACTTAGAAACACTTATTATAAGTCTGTCAGACTTGGCCTTTCAACCTTACATGATGCAGTAAGGTATTCACACTATACACGAAGCTTACAAATATCTCACACACTTTCTCCTTCAAAATCGTTTCATTGACACCACATGACATGTGACAGCTTGTTTAATATCTAATTAAACAGGTGATTTCTGAATGTATTGAGTTCTGGCAGGTCTCATGGATTCAAATCAGCAGTAGCCACCTCTCTTTCACCAACCATATTGCCACGGCCACTCGGGCAGCGATCTCTTTGTGAATATGAATTACTCAAATATTTGGTCACATGAAAACTTGTTAAATCATTTTTCTGTCTAGCAGCATCTGCATCACCCATAGCCAGACTGGCTTATGGGAAATTTTGAGACCCTGCTACCAACAAGTTGATAAAAGAGCCTCTCAAGAAAATAGTGACCCTGACATATCCACCACTCAAATTAATTCATATTTCCCTATACTAATTCACCACTAATCCTTTTTGTATTCCGGACTAGCGTGCTCCTCGCGGATAAGTGCTTTGACGCAGGGTTAGTAAGCGCTATATAAATACAATTGCAATTGCAATCTTTATGTGGTACTTTCTTCACATACGCACAGTAGACTGACTCCTCAGTCACACCAGGTATAGGACAGAATTAATTGCACCTACAGAATCCAAATTCTGTCTCATTCTTTAAACTGGCCTCTTGGGGACAGCAGGAGCAGAGAAGAGTGTACTCCGAACACTCTCTTTGTGAGCGCCACTGATTCTTCTCTATTTGTCTTCGGGGGACTAATGTTTCTCAGGAGAAGTTGTAGACAGGGACTCCCTTAACTCATGTACAATGACAGGGTAGTGCGCAAAGTCCCAGGTCAACGTGTGCAGATGCGCATGCATATTGCACAGCCAGGGGTGCAGATACGTATGTTTGTTCCAGAATACCCTTCCTTAGCTGGCCTATGATGACTGCCTTTCAGGGAGGTGCAGTAAGTGACCGCAGCATGCTTACCTGTGTAGAACATTCTTATCTGTGATAACAAACTATCGACATTACAAAACTCTAAGTACTGCTTTTATACACAAGAGCACTGTCACTCATATGTAAACTAAATATATATAGAAACATAGCACAATTGAGTTACAATTTCTAAGAACCCTTTAAGAAATATGTCTGTTTTGCCTGTTTTTCTTTCTGTAGTACTCCCTCTTGCTGCTTTCAAAATGCGGTGGACAGGCTGGGAGGAGCGGAGAGGAGCGGAAAGGAGCGGCGGACAGACGGGGAGGAGCGGCGTGGAGCGGCGGACCGGTGAACTCAGGAGCACGGGGAGGTGCGGCAGATGAGGTAAAGCTCCGGGGGACCCACGGACAATGTCGGGGCGGGCGGCGGCCGTGGCGGGTGGGGGCCCTGAAGCCTGATTGCTCCCGGACAAGGTCAGAACGAGCTGCTAGTATATATATATATTATATATATATATATATATATATATATTCACTGAAAAAACCATAGGTTTCAGGCCTTATATTGTTAGGAATTAGCTTTTAAAAAATCTTTGAAATTTACTCAAAAAACTATAAGTTTTAGGGGTGTTATAGTTAGCTGGACATTTGACTCATTCAAAACCATTGAAATTGCTCCTATATGGATAGTTGTACTAACTATATTTTGCGCATCCGCAATGCACTGCTGATGATGTCACATATTAGATCATTCATGACATGACATCGCTGATGTCATCACTGATGACATCATCAAGTGAATGTGGTTTGCTTCGTTATTTAAATATGCATTATATATATAGCAATTTGCAATTTCCAACGCAGCCAGCCGCGGAGAGACGCCCAATATTTCACATTTGAATGAACACTAAGCATCCCCACTAGGGAATACCTTGACGGACTACGAGGACCAGAAGGCCGTGAAGATGGCCACGCCCACTGGGGCCGGTTCTTTAAATATCACATGCGCAAGTAATGCTGCTTAGCTGTTCATCGCACTAGCGTCACTGAAGAAAGGAAGTGTTGTTCCTGAAACGCGTTTGGCCAAGTAATCAAGTGCTGCCAGTCATGCTGCAACTTTGTTTGCAAGCTGCTGAATGGTAATAAAATTAATAATATCATCTGCCTGTGGTATCTCTCAGCTGGGCTACCCTTTTACGTTGGAATAATTAGCGGCCTTGCCAGCTGCGGAGAGACGCCCACTGCTGGTCTGCGGGTCCCGCTGAAGCCTAAGAGGAATCGGCATTTGGGAGGCAAGATGCTCGTAATTTGGCAGCTGTAAAGCAGGACAGAACTTTACAGCAGAGACTGTCTCCGACCCACTGGGGTATCAATATTGCACATTTGAATGAACACTAAGCATACCCACTGGGGAATAACTTGACAAACTACGAGAACCAGAAGGCCGTGAAGATGACCAGGCCAACTGGGGCCGGTTCTTTAAATATCATGTGCGCAACTAATGCTGCTTAGCTGTTCATCACACTAGCGCCACTGAAGAAAGAAAGTGTTGTTCCTGAAACGCGTTTGGCCAAGTAATCAAGTGCTGCTAGTCATGCTGAAACTTTATTTGCAAGCTGCTGAATGGTAATAAAACGAATAATATCATCTGCCTGTGGCATCTCTCCTTGGGGCTACCCTTTTACGTTGGAATAATTAGCGGCCTTGCCTGCCGCGGAGAGATGCCCACTGCTGGTCTGTGGGTCCCGCTGAAGCCTACGAGGAATCGGCATTTGGGAGGCAAGATGCTCGTAATTTGGCAGCTGTAAAGCAGGACAGAACTTTACAGCAGAGACTGTCACCGACCCACGGGGCTATCAATATTGCACATTTGAATGAACAATAAGCATACCCACTAGGGAATATCTTGACGGACTACGAGGACCAGAAGGCCGTGAAGATGGCCACGCCCACTGGGGCAGGTTCTTTAAATATCACTTGCGCAAGTAATGCTGCTTAGCTGTTCATCGCATTAGCGCCACTGAAGAAAGGAAGTGTTGTTCCTGTAACGCGTTTGGCCAAGTAATCAAGTGCTGCCAGTCATGCTGAAACTTTGTTTGCAAGCTGCTGAATGGTAATAAAACGAATAATATCATCTGCCTGTGGCATCTCTCCTTGGGGCTATCCTTTTAGGTTGGAATAATTAGCAGCCTTGCCAGCTGCGGAGAGACGCCCACTGCTGGTCTGCGGGTCCCGCTGAAGCCTACAAGGAATCGACATTTGGGAGGCAAGATGCTCGTAATTTGGAAGCTGTAAAGCAGGACAGAACTTTACAGCAGAGACTGTCACCGACCCACTGGGGTATCAATATTGCACATTTGAATGAAAACTAAGCATTCCCACTAGGGAATACCTTGACGGACTACGAGGACCAGAGGGCCGTGAAGATGGCCACGCCCACCGGGGCCGGTTCTTTAAATATCACGTGCGCAATTAATGCTGCTTAGGTGTTCATCGCATTAGCGCCACTGAAGAAAGGAAGTGTTCCTGAAACGCGTTTGGCCAAGTAATCAAGTGCTGCTAGTCATGCTGACCCTTTGTTTGCAAGCTGCTGAATGGTAATAAAATGAATAATATCATCTGCCTGTGGCGTCTCTCCTTGGGGCTACACTTTTACGTTGGAATAATTAACGGCCTTGCCAGCCGCGGAGAGATGCCCACTGCTGGTCTGCGGGTCCCGCTGAAGCCTACGAGGAATCGGCATTTGCGAGGCAAGATGCTCGTAATTTGGCAGCTGTAAAGCAGGACAGAACTTTACAGCAGAGACTGTCACCGACCCACTGGGGTATCAATATTGCACATTTGAATGAACACTAAACATACCCACTAGGGAATACCTTGGCGGACTACGAGGACCAGAAGGCCGTGACGATGGCCACACCCACTGAGGCCGGTTCTTTAAATATCACGTGCACAAGTAATGCTGCTTAGCTGTTCATCACATTAGCGCCACTGAAGAAAGGAATTGTTGTTCCTGAAACGCGTTTGGCCAAGTAATCAAGTGCTGCCTGTCATGCTGAAACTTTGTTTGCAAGCTGCTGAATGGTAATAAAACGAATAATATCATCTGCCTGTGGCATCTCTCCTTGGGGCACCCTTTTACGTTGGAATAATTAGCCGCCTTGCCAGCCACGGAGAGACGCCCACTGCTGGTCTGCGGGTCTCGCTGAAGCCTACGAGGAATCGGCATTTGGGAGGCAAGATGCTCGTAATTTGGCAGCTGTAAAGCAGGACAGAACTTTACAGCAGAGACTGTCACCGACCCACTGGGGTATCAATATTGCACATTTGAATGAACACTAATCATACCCACTAGGTAATACCTTGACGTACTACGAGGACAGGAAGGCCATGAAGATGGCCACCTCCACTGGGGCCGGTAATTTAAATATCACGTGCGCAAGTAATGCTGATTAGCTGTTCATCGCATTAGCGCCACTGAAGAAAAGAAGTGTTGTTCCTGAAACGCGTTTGGCCAAGTAATCAAGTGCTGCCAGTCATGCTGAAACTTTGTTTGCAAGCTGCTGAATGGTAATAAAACGAATAATATCATATGCCTGTGGCATCTCTCCTTGGGGCTACCCTTTTACATTGGAATATATATTCACGGAGGCAAAAAGGTGAGCTACGAAGATTTATATACATGTCTTTTCAAAAATCGGGAAACGTGGTTCTTGGAATAATGAAATCAACACTGTGTTTTTATGTCTCATATATTTATATGTATATATCTAGGAATTTATTTATATATATATTTATTTATTTGCTCTATGTTGCACATTTGTACATATACTATGATACTACATTATTCTTACACCCACTGTGGGTTGTATCCATGACCAGGAAGACTATTAATTATTTGTATAGTCCCCTGTTTGTTTCCTTAACTTTTGAAGACTGGTTTACATATGTGGGTGGTTACGTTTAGTCCACCTTTTGTGTCATTAATGTTGTATATATTTCCCTTGTGGCTTTGCGATCACATCATGTGATCAAGACAGTGGATACTGTCGAAACGCGTAATGGCGGGCATGCTGAGCAAAATTGAGCAAGAATAAAACGCACTTTGTTTGGCACCATTTCTGGGTTCCTCTCTTCGTCTTTTCCAGCCTGTAAACTATTGTGGCAGTGCTGGAGCTTTCTTGACGAGTTCTCCTTCTATTTGTTGCACCTGAAGGCTTTCGTTGGTGCGAGAGGAACCCCTCCTCCTCGTGAGGTTCGGCGGCAGGAAGCGGAGAGTTCTGTTTACGGAGCTGCCATTACAAAACTTCGGCTGGGAGTTAGCTGCCTGGAACCCCCGGACACTGGAGAATCTTGCCTCGTTGTTGGAATCGCAGCCTTCGGTTTCGAAAGAGCTGACGGCACAGCGGCAATCCTACGAGGTAGGGAGAACGAGACTGTCTGGTGGGGAGTGTGCCGGGAACTGTGTTCGCGAATTAGCAAGAACGTACTGTGCATTTAGTGATCGCTAGTTCCGACAAACAAAGTGAAGCTCGAATTCAAAAGTTACAGCACAAGCATGTCCGCGGATGTATTGCGGAGCAGAGAAGAGGCTGCAGGCATCGTATTTGTACAACCCCCGGCTGGGGGAACTGACTCGACACGGCCAACAACCACTGGCAATGCAAACCCGACAATCAGGGATCTATATAGAAAGTTGGAAAAACTAAAAATCAAAGAACAATCCAAATGGTGGGAAAACAAATCGCTGAATATGTATTTACAGGAGGGACGGGTACCTAGAGGGTTACGTATTAGCCTTGCCCCTAGCTACGAAACACCGGACCCAGATATGCTCACTGAGTGGGCTGAGGCTAACTTGGAGTCATCAGCCAAACTTATGAAAATTTTGGTAAAATATGCCGAATCTGACCGTTGTAAACTTCAAGCTCAAATTGAGGAATTGGAAGAGGAGATAAAGGGCATGGGTGTAAGTGAGGCCACAGATAAAATGCGGGCTGAAATGAATTTCAGGTTAAATAAGGAGGAAGAGATAATCAAAAAACGTAAGGCCTTTAAATTTGAGCGGGATCGCTTGGACTATCTGCATGGCCAAATCTTCCCCTATGCAAAGCGTTACGAAAATATAAAAGCAAGAGCCAGAAAAACACGCACTAATGCACCAAACAGCACTCCTATCATCCCATCCTCATCTGATGCAAGTTCAATAGGGAGTGAATCTGAGAATGAGGGGGCAAGAAATATGCCGTTGGGGTTTACCGCACTCTCCAAGGCCCAAGAAATGAGTTGTATGTGTCAGGACCGTCGAGACACATTGAGGTCCAGAGGACAGACTGGCGGTCAAAACGCCAAAGGGCCAATAGGAAACGAGGCGAAAGGAGAAAGTGCAATGAAAGCTAAAACAAACAACAGCCAAAAGAAAAATCGATGGAACAAAAAAGCAACAAAAACACAGGCGGCAGCCCCTGCTCAATAATGAATCTCACCACAACAACGCTAACGGACAAAGAATCAAAAATCTTAAATTTGGGTCTATCTTACTGCCCTCCCTGCAATTTTAATTATGCAGATACAAGAATGGATGCCTTCCGTTTTGTGAGGAAACTCAAGCTCAAAAAATATTTCAAGACACAACCTACAAAAAAGAAAAAACTGGGAGCAACTGAAATCAACCCACTCTCTTTGGAAGCTGGAGACCGATCTGACTTTGATGATATATGGGCATTACAAGAAGAGACAAATCCATCGGTAATGGTCCCCTTAGTCAGATCAAAAATCGATCAAGCGGTTTGTGTCACTCCTTTCAAACCAAAATCTGTGTTCCTTCCCATAATGCCTCATGATAACATTGACGCTTACCAAGATTTGGTCACTAAAGATCTAAAACAATTATACATCACTACCAATAAGAGACATCGGGTGATAAGCAATCTTAACCAAGGCTACAATACCCTTATAAAGAAGCTCGAATCCGGTAGCAATATTGTGATCCGCCAAGCGGACAAGGGCGGAAATGTAGTTTTGTGGCCGCGACAGATGTATATACAAGAAGCGGAGAAGCAGTTACAAGACCATTCCTGTTACAAAAAGAGCAATTTGGGAGCAATAAGACTGGCATTGGAAGATCAAAATGCCAAGCTTATTGCATGGAAGAGTGGGAATTTGATTACAAAGGAAGAATTTGGGTTTCTAAAGAAAGAATTTCCAGTTATACCCTCATTTTATTTGCTTCCTAAAGTTCATAAGCATACAGAGATTCCTCCCGGGAGACCAATAATTTCAGCAATTAACAGTTCCACCGAACACATGTCAACATACATTGATTATTTTTTGCAGGACAGTGTAAAGAATCTTGATTCTTATGTGCAGGACTCATCTGACTTTGTCAGAAAATTGAATGACTTTGCTTGGAATGATAATTGTGTACTTATGAGTTTGGATGTTACGTCATTGTATACGTCTATACGACACATGGATGGTATCAGAGCTGTTAATTATTATTTGAACAGAAGGGCGATCAATTTTTCTGCCCATAACTCTATGTTAATTGCCATGATCAAGATCTGCTTAGAACAGAATTATTTTCTGTTCAACAATCAGGTCTATCAACAGACTAGAGGGGTAGCTATGGGGCCTGTTTTTCTCCCAGCCTAGCGTGCTTGCACATGGGCTGGTGGGAGGAACAGGTCCTCATGGTACAATATCAGGCCAGCATGACGAATCATGTTCTCTCTTTTTGAGGTATATAGATGACCTTTTCTTTATATGGCAAGGTACCATGCAGGAAGCACATGAATTTGTAGAACAACTAAATAGTAATGACCTGAATCTTGAATTTACATCCACCATAAGTACATCTCAATTATGTTTCTTGGACATAGAGGTTTACATTGATGCAGGAAAATTAGCAACTAGGCTGTACAGAAAGCCGACTGCAGGCAACACTGTCCTGCACGCGGCTAGTCAACATCCCCACCACTTGATACAAAGCATCCCCTTTGGGGAGATGCTTCGCATCAAAAGAATATGCAGTGATGAAAGGGAGTGTGCCAAAGCTATGGAAGCGAGTAAATTACGCTTCCTGGCGCAGGGGTATTCTGAAAAAACAATTGCCAGGGCAATGGAGCGCTCTAATATTATATCAAGAGCCCAAATACTGGCACCTAAACCCAAGCCGGGCTCTATCCATCCAGACACTCTATTAGAATCCTCAAGGTTGGTGGTCACATATAACCAGCAACACAAGGAGATCCGGAGGATCTTCAGTCGCAATTGGAACCTGGTGACGTGGGATCCTGTCATCGGAGGTTTAGTTGGTAGAAGACCAGAATTTTCCTTCAGGAAATCAACCTCTATGTCAGACAGGCTTGTCAAAAATCATCTGGAACAACCTATATCGAAGACTTTCATGAATCTAAGAAAAGGTTTTCTAAAATGCTCCAGTTGTAAGGCATGTAAGAATGGGTGCAACAAATCACAATACTATACACCATTCAAAGATGATCCTGTGCTCATCACCAAACAGTTATCCTGCAAAACTGAGTTTGCTGTGTATGTGCTGCAGTGCCCCTGTGATCTCCGGTATGTAGGGAGCACCCGGCTTCCAGCTCACAGGAGAATACTGCAGCACATAAGAGCAATTTCCAACAAAGATCAATCCTATCCGGTGGCGCGCCATTTTCAAAATATCCATGAGAGTGACCCAAGACATCTCACTTACTATGTCATCGATTGTATCTTGCCCCTCAAGAGAGGAGGCAATAGGGATGCACTTTTGAGGGTCTTAGAAACTCGTTACATCTTGGAACTAAACAGTCGTACCCCTGGAGGGTTAAACGCCAGTGAGGACCTTTATACCTGTTTATGATTCATTAACAATTGTCTTTACAAACATGGGCATTCACCCATTTATAACATTGAAGACAACATATATATCTCATACTAAATGGTAGCCACTATCTGCATGTTTATTGGGTTTCTATTTATACCATCTTGTACTAGGGTATGTAGCTGTTTAGTAACATCAGTCAGGTATTTTATTTTATAGGGAGGGGCTCCTCCTTTCACAACTTCGGAAAAATGATTCACTTGCACTTAGCACTTTTATAAATCTATTTTGCACTTTGCTATAATGTCTGCTCTATGCCACATAATGGGAATAACAAGTAGATTTGTCCATGTTTACAACGTTTATTGTTTACATGTTGCACTAGACACTTTAATAGAGATTCCCACTTGGGATAAATTATATACATGTCTTTTCAAAAATCGGGAAACGTGGTTCTTGTAATAATGAAATCAACACTGTGTTTTTATGTCTCATATATTTATATGTATATATCTATGAATTTATTTATATATATATTTATTTATTTGCTCTATGTTGCACATTTGTACATATACTATGATACTACATTATTCTTACACCCACTGTGGGTTGTATCCATGACCAGGAAGACTATGAATTATTTGTATAGTCCCCTGTTTGTTTCCTTAACTTTTGAAGACTGGTTTACATATGTGGGTGGTTACGTTTAGTCCACCTTTTGTGTCATTAATGTTGTATATATTTCCCTTGTGGCTTTGCGATCACATCATGTGATCAAGACAGTGGATACTGTCGAAACGCGTAATGGCGGGCATGCTGAGCAAAATTGAGCAAGAATAAAACGCACTTTGTTTGGCACCATTTCTGGGTTCCTCTCTTCGTCTTTTCCAGCCTGTAAACTATCGTGGCAGTGCTGGAGCTTTCTTGACGAGTTCTCCTTCTATATATATATATATATATATATATATATATATATATATATATATATATAAATATATATATATATATATTATCACAGGATCTCCCCGGTCCCGGGGAGGAATGGAGTCGCTGAAAGATGGCACTGACACGCTTCTTTCAATAAAGGTGATTTATTTCATCAATCCATGTGGGGGATTTAACAACAAAAAGCAACCAACGCGTTTCGACAGCGTCCGCTGTCTTGATCACGGTCAGTTTGGGAAGTGAGGCTCACAGTTTTGTAAAACAAACAAAACATTTGGGTTACACCCCTTTGGTCACTAGGTACCGCCCATACATCTGGGTGTTGTGGGATATGTAGTCCTAATTCAATTCATATTACTTTTTCCCGTGAATATTTTAGGGATGCATACCATTTTTACATTTGAATTGCTGTTCAATTTAGTCTTGTCCACATTTAAATTAACAGTGGCGATACAATTTGGTATTGTGAGTATCATCAGAAACCCGTGGATTTTTAGTCCCGCCCTCCAGTGGGCTTGGGCTGTGCCTCTGCTGACTAGTATTGGTGAAATTTTACGCCCACCATTGCTAAACATTTTATCATGTTACTCAACCTATGACCTGCATTTTATGCATCAGTAATTAGGCATGACATTTCATATGGTTCAATTCATTTATACAATAGGGTATGTGAGCACAGTCCTTTAGTCCTTGTGTTCGGGTTCTCATTGGCTTAATACTGCCCTCTGGTGGGCTGATTAGTCCATTAGAACAGCAGTTTGTTTCATATGTGAGCATAATTCATGTGAAAAAATGAGTGAAGTAGTGAAAATTTAAAAATTAATTGGGTTAAAATTGTTCA
This sequence comes from Lissotriton vulgaris, assembly GCF_964263255.1. NCBI lineage: Eukaryota > Metazoa > Chordata > Amphibia > Caudata > Salamandridae > Lissotriton > Lissotriton vulgaris. The sequence continues at coordinate 589,581,029 of NC_141691.1, forward strand.
TGGTTAACGGGAAGTCAAAGAAGAGTCGGTTTGATTAAAGATGTATATATAGTTCTTCCGACTGATTGAGCCCAAAAGGGGTCATGGTCCTGAAGCTCAGAATGTGTTTCGATTCTTTTCGTCGGAGTTCCTTCTCATTGTGTCCACCCCTTATTGAGAGACTCATGGTTTCAATGCCCCAGAAACGTAGTTTCTTCCAATCTCCTTCATGATTCAGCTCCATGTGTTTTGCAACAGCGTTGCTTCTGTCCTTATGTACAGTGGCTCTAACGTGCTCTAATATACGTTTTTTTAACTCGCAGATTGTGCTGCCTATATATTTGAGCTTGCATGGGCATTCAATCATGTACACTGTATTTTTGCTGTTGCACGTGATGCATTCTTTGATTTTCCAGGTTTTATTGTTAGGCATTGGTATTTCAGTAGTTGGCTTGGCTATTTCGCAGATCTTACAATTGTAACATTTTACAAAGCCTTTGGTTTGCAGCCATGATTTCTTGTTGGAGGTTTGGAAGTGACTATGAACCAGTTGGTCCTGCAGATTTTTAGCTCTCCTGTATGTTAGGATGGGGTGGTTACCCATTTTTTCTCCTATTACTGGGTCCAATTGTAAAAGCTTCCAATTTCTTCTTAGTATTTGATTCAGTTGTTTGGTCTCTTGACTGTAATCCGTTATGAATCTGATTGGCTCTTTTTGTATTGGTCCTGAGATTTCTTTTGGTTTTAGGCAATCTTCCCTTGCTTTTGAATTAGCCTTTTCCCAACATAGTTGAGTTGCTCGTTGATTATATTGTCTCTTATCAAAGCGCTGCTTGGCGATGTTACTTTGTTTTTGCCATTCTTGCTCCTCACTGCAAATTCTCCTTAGACGTAAGAATTCCCCATAGGGGATGCTTGTTATGAGCGACTGCTGGTGGAAGCTGGTAGCTTCTAATGTTGAGTTTGTCGCAGTACTTTTGCGATGAAGAGTGGTTTCCATTAGATTGTTTCGTATGTACACTTCCGTGTCTAGAAAAACTGCTGTATCTTGACTGATGTTGTAGGTGAATTTGATGCCAGGTGTGCTATTGTTTAATATTTGAAAATATTGCAAAAATTTGTCTTTTCCTCCGTCCCACACAATAAACAGGTCATCTATAAATCTTTTTCATACTTTGATATGTTGTGTGAACGTTTGTAGGTTTATGTTCCATGCCACTGTTTCCTCCCACCAACCCATGGCGGTGCAGGCATAATTGGGGCTAAAGGAAAAGCCCATGGCCGCTCCATTCTTTTGTTTGTACATAGTTTCCCCAAACACGAATACATTGTTTTTAAGCAGATATTTAATCATGTCGAGCAGCATGATGTTGTGATGTTGGTAATGGATATTCCGTTCCTGGAAGGCACATTGGCATGCCTCAAGGCCCATGTTGTTGTCTATGTTTGTGTATAATGCAATTACATCCATGGTGATCAGGATGTAATGTGGTTGCCATGGTATTTGTTTCAAATTACAAAGAAAGTCTGTGGTGTCTTTTATGTAAGACTTTAGAAGCTTCACATGTGGGCTCAGATAGAAGTCTATAAAGTTAGATAAAGGCTCCAGTAAGGAACCGTTGGCCGACACAATTGGTCTCCCTGGTGGTTTCGTGGCATTTTTGTGGATCTTGGGCAGAAAGTATATAGTAGCCATCTTCGGGAAATCCACTGTCAAATACTTTTTCTCATCAAAGTCTAGGAGTTCTTCTTTTTCCCATTGTAATATCTTTCCGTCCAATTCTCTCTTGATCTGATCCATTGGATTTTTGTCTATTTTTTCATAATAGTGCAAATTGTTCAGTTGTTCCATCGCCTCAGCAATATAAAGTTTTCGGTCCCATAACACTATGTTCCCGCCTTTGTCGGCCGCTTTGATCTCAAAGGTGTCATTGTTCCGTAATGAGTTTAAGGCTTCTATATATATAATTGAAAAAAACATAGGTTTCAGGGGTGTTATAGTTAGCTGAACATTTTCACTCATACAAAACCCTTGAAATTCCTACGTTATAATTAGTTGTACTAACTGTAACTCTCGCGCCCGCAATCCACTGGTGATGATGTCACATATTCAATCATTCGCACCATGGTCAGTGACATCTCTGATGACATCACTGATGACAACATTCATATTCGCAGAAATACGTCATGTCCACCATCTTTTATGTGTGCAACTATGAATGAATAATAGGTAAGTGATACCCTGTACCTTCCATGTTAGCCATATTGTGGGACTTTACAGACTTGACATATTTGTGTGTAAGACCCAGGTGATGGCAGCACTACAACATGGACACCCGAATCAGTTGATTTCTCATATAGCTCACGACTGAACCACGCCCATAGCTCCGGAGTCATTGTTCACAGCTTTGTGGAGCACTGGCATTTGTCAAGCCAGCCCACTCCGCCTATGTTACCTGGAAAGTGAGGGAGGTGGTTCGGGAGTGATTAAAAGGGGGAGCAGGGCAGGAGATTGAACCAATCGATTTGAAAAAAAAATAATAATAAAAAAAAAGCTACCAGGAAAACACAACAACGGTACGTACATGTCCCAGATTTCCATTGTAGTGATTTCTTACTTCCAGGTCTAATTGTTACAATGGCACACACACACTCCCTCTTGGCTGGTATACACCCACACCACACCCATCCAGCACATACGTCACTACACAGGTGACCCTACCAATAAAAAAAGACGGGGAGCACATGCTCTACGTCATTTTAGAGTTGCTCCCATCGCAAGCGCTATGATGGCCCGTCCTAGTGGTTCGGATGCCTTATGTAAGTTCGAATTACTAAACAATGGGCCCACCACCAAGTGCGTGGCCTCCTTGGTCACTGAGTTAATGGTACCGCAAAGACTGACCTGGTGAGGAACCTGCTATGAAGATAGGTGCACAAGTATGTCCTTAGCCATAGCGAAATCAAGATTCGGCACCATATGTGAGACTTCTTGGTGGTAGAGCGGGACTGCCTGATGTAGAAGGTGCCCTGTCCACGAAAAGGTGAGCAGTGAGGACTGGGTGCGCAGCGGAGGGAGTACATGGGGTGCAGCAGACTGGATACAAAAAGACGACACAGCGATTTAGGCGTACGCAGTCCTATGTACCGAATCTTATTGCATTTGTATTTTTTTTTCCAATAGCAGGAACGTTTTTATAATCGGTCAAATGTCCGACGCTCGTGTTGATCGAAACCACGTGTATCACTGCGCACCACTTGCTTTCACAACTGGATAAAAACATTACTACTATAGTAATTTTTAAAAAATCGAAGCCTATTAAACAAGTTGGAACTGTACAAATAGTTGTTTTTGAAATGCGGAAGGGAAGAGGTGTGAAAGGGCGATGTAATTCTACTCCACATTAAGATAGTAACAATTACCAATCATAACATCTTTCTTTTAATATCTTTTAGATGTAGAACTTCAGGGTGCATTATGTCCCGGCACGTGGTGAAAGACACACCAGTGACAGAAAGGTGAGCTGTGAATATTCTTTTCAGTCACTCTCTCACTTCCTCTCTCCTTTGATAAAGAAATGACGCACAATGTTAACTTCCTTTTTATCTTACAGGTTGTGTTTCACAAATTGGTGTCCCCCCAACACCTCCAAAGCTCAACGTTCGAGGATTCTGCGAGGATGCGTGGCCATCCTAACTACATCTGAGAAGGCTGCTTCGACACATGTTACACCCTCTTTGAATCAAAACAATGGCACAAGGTGAGCAAAGAAGCTTGTTTCAGAAACAATGACAAGTCACCTGTGGGCGGAGAGAGTGGGTAGTGTGCAGCAGCTTGACTGCGTAGGAATGTACAATTACCTCCGGGCAGTGAGAATAGATAGGTTGCATCAATCTGAGGGGCAGATTTACAAGCCCCTTGCACCACTTTTGTGTCACTTTTAACATGGGAAAAGTGACGCAAAAGTGGCGCAAGGAGCTTGTAAATCTGCCCCTGAGTGTGCAAGAAAAAGCACTCACATCCGGACTCTGGGACTCAATGGGGTGCAACAGTCTTGGTACACAGTAATGAGAACTCACCGCTATGCAGTGGGAGTGCATGGGGTATAGTACTCTGGGAGGATAAGAGCGCACAGACACCTCCTTGCAGTGGGAGTTGATGAAATACAGTATCCTGAGTGTACAAATACATACAGCAAAAATATACTTGTACAGTTGTATGTACTCTGCTATTACTAACTCTATACTATCTTTCAGATCACTAAACTAGAGGGTGCACTATGAACCGGCACGGAGGCAAAAAGGTGAGCTACGAAGATTTTTTACAGTATTAACTGCTCCATCTATAACTTTCTCTCTCTCACAGTTTTAATGTTGTTTTTTCTCTCTTTCCCTCTCTCACTCTCTCTCACATTGTTTCTCTTTCTCTTTTAAAGTAATGGACGCTGCTGTCCACTCTGCCCTTAGCAAACCGGTTGCTAACATGCATTTATGCATCTTAGCGTCACCTAGTAAATAGGGCGATATAATATTCAACGCATTTTTGGCTTTTTTACAAAAATTGCGGCAAAATAGGACTTGTAAATGTACCCTCAAGTTTGCTATGACACAACCGGAACCTCAACTCCTGCACTGCCATAGCAACCTGTAGTGTCTAGGGGGTAGACACCCCGAGACACAGCAGGAGCCGCTCCTGGGGGGTGGTGTTCCCCAAGGCTTTCGACTGCTCCAGAATGCAGACCACGCGGCCCCCTCCCAAAATATAAAAAACCCCAGGAGGTGGTAATCCCCGGGGCTTAGACGGACCTTTGAGCTCCCTCACCCATTTATTTTGTAGCACCGAGGAATGGTGGTCCCAGGCTACAGGGCCCCTCTGGACCCCCATCAAATGTAATATTTTAGACGCCGGGATTTGGCCCTCCCAGGTACATCCCATAAGCAGGTCTAGAGGATCAAAATATTTCTTACATGCCCCCTTTATACCTTTTAAACACTTGTCCTTCTATTTTCTAGATCCTCGCTTCTACTGAGGCACAAACTCATTGCCAACAATTCCTGGTTTCGAATGTTAACAACCACTTGACAAGTAGCATTCAGTGCGTCATTATATATATATATATATATATATATATATATATATATATTCACTGAAAAAAACATAGGTTTTAGGCCATATATAGTTAGGGATTAGCATTTACAAAACCTTAATTTACTCGCACAAAACCATAGAAAATCGCATATATAGTTAGATGCAATAACTATATATTGCGCACCCGCAACCCACTGCTGATGATGTCACATATTACATCATTCATGACATGGTCAGTGACATCACTGATGACATCACTGATGACATCTCAAATGACATCACTGATGACATCTCAAATGACATCACTGATGACATCACTGATGACATCTCAAATGACATCACTGATGACATCTCAAATGACAACATCCAGTGACTGTATGTTTCTGTAAAGTTAAAATATGTCTTACATATTGAAGAATGAGTGGATGTATAAGTGTTCGGATGAAGGATTTAGTAGGTGCATGACTGACTGTATGAGGGAATGATTAAATGTGTCTCACTGAGTGCATGGGTTAGTGACTAAACTGTCTTAATTTGTGCATCATTATTTCTGTAGTTCTGTAAACTGCTGCATGTGTTGATCAGTAGCTATATGAGTAACTATATGGGTTATTGATTGGTTGCCCAAATATTTGTATGGGAGAGTGAGTGTGTGTGTGGGGGTGGCTGGAAGGTGTGTGACTCTGTGCATAGATGTGTGAGCAGTTGATTCACTAGATGTATGGGTTCAAAAGTGCATGTTAAAACAGCTGTATGGGCGGTTGACTGTCTGCATGACTGTATTGGTGAGTGATTGGATTTCTCAGTGCTACATGTCAAAGTAAGTACATATGAAAAACACAGTACATGTAAGAGTTGACATATATAAATAACTGTGCACCCACTTGTGGGACACCCCCGCGCCGCACGGCCACCAGCTGCTGCGTGTGCACCCTGCCTCGCTCACTGCCGGCCTCGCTGCCGGCTGCCGGCTGACTCCGCTGCCGATTGTTTTGTTTTTCCCCTTGTTTTGACCGTAATTGGTGCTTGCTGTCTGAATTCTGTGTTTTTCCCCTTGTTTTGACCGTAATTGGTGCTTGCTGTCTAAATTCTGTGTTTTTCCCCTTGTTTTGACCGTAATTGGTGCTTGCTGTCTACATTCGGTGTCCGTGTTAACTCTTTATCCCCATTGGTTTGGGATTGTATTTTGCGTTGCCGTTTCAGTGTTTCCTTCCTGGTTGCCCGCCTACCGCGCCGCCCTCCGTCCTCCCTCCCCGCTCCCCGCTTCCCGCCACCTCCGCAGACCCCGCCCCTTTTTGCCTTCTGTTCCCTCCCCGCTCCCGCCTCCCAGCTGCTCCGCCCACCCGCGCACTTCGCCTCAAATGGCGACCGTGCGAACGCGCAGCGGCCACGCGCAGTGGGAGCGCCGATTGTGCGCCGAAGGCGCGCCAAAGGTAAGCCCGTCTGCGCCCGTCCGCGACCGGATCGCGACCAGCGCCAGGACCCCTGGCCCACGAAGACCCCGACCGACCCGCCTGACGTACTCCGCCGCCACCCTCATCGCTCTCAACCCCGGCCGACTCCCTGAATGCCATCAAGCCACACCACGACACACCAACGGACCTTTCAGCTGCCACGCCTGCAAGTTCTCCTGCATCCGAACCTGCCTCGCACCAGCACCCGCAAAGTCGAACTCCAGCAGCACCCACCTCAAGTGCATCCTGCTCAACACCCGCTCCGTCCACAGACACGCCATCGAACTCTGGAACCTCCTCGACACCACAGCCCCTGACGTTGCCTTCCTCACGGAGACCTGGATGAACGCCTCTTCAGCTCCCGACATCGCCATCGCTATCCCGGAGGGCTACAAGATCGTCCGGAGGGACCGAAACGCCAACCAGATGGGAGGAGGCATCGCCATCATCCACAGGAACACCATCCGTCTCACGACCAGCACCGACAACACCCTGACCAGCGCCGAACACCTGCATTTCCAGATCCACACCAACCCGAACACCACCCTCAGAGGCACCCTGATCTACCGACCCCCTGGACCACGCACGCAATTCAGCGAGGACATCGCCGACTTCGTCAGCCCGCATGCCCTCCCCTCCGCTGACTACATCCTCCTGGGGGACCTGAACTTCCACCTGGAGAACAACAACGACCACAACACCAGCACCCTGCTCGACAACCTCGCCAACCTGGGACTCAAGCAACTGGTGTCCACCCCCACCCACCTCGCCGGACACACACTCGACGCCATCTTCTCATCCAGCACAGACATCAACTTCAGCCACGCCACAGAGCTTCAATGGACGGACCACAGCTGCGTCCACTTCACCTTCAAGAGAACGACGACCCACCAACACCAGCAACACACCGCCCGCAGAAGCTGGAACAAGATCACAGCAGACCAGCTCGCCACCTCCCTGAGCCAACACCCTCCTGCCAGCTCAGCGAACCCCAGCCAGGCCGCCGATAACATCACGAAGTGGATCTGCAACTGCGCGGACGAACTCGCCCCGCTGAGGACCCCGCCCAGCAGACCCGGCAGCAAGAAGGCCCCATGGTTCACCGACGAACTCAAGAGCTCCAAGAAGAACTGCCGAGCCCTCGAGAAAGTCTGGAAAAGGGACCCAACACCGGACAACAGGACCTCCTACAAACTGGCCACCCGGAAACACCACCAGCTGATCCGCGCCGCCAAGAGAACAGCATTCAAGGACCGGTTGGACAACAACGCACACAACAGCAAGGAACTCTTCAGCATCGTGAAAGAGCTTTCCAACCCCAGCGCAGGAAATAACGACATCACCCCATCGCAAGACCTCTGCAACTCCCTCGCCTCATACTTCCACAACAAGATCACGGACATACACAGCAGCTTCAACAACCAACCAACGCACACCACGGCCGACCTGCCACCCCCCCCCACCACCACCCTCCACGTCTGGACCCCGATCAGCACAGAAGACACCATCCGCACGATGAACTCCATCCACTCCGGATCACCAACCGACCCCTGCCCTCACCACGTCTTCAACAAGGCCGACGCTGTCATCGCACCCCACCTGCGAGACATCATCAACACATCCTTCGACACCGCCATCTTCCCCGAAAGCTGGAAACACGCCGAACTCAGCGCTCTACTCAAGAAACCAACAGCGGACCCCACCGACCTCAAGAACTACCGCCCCATCTCGCTTCTCCCGTTCCCAGCCAAAGTCATCGAGAAGACCGTCAACAAGCAGATGGCCGCCTTCCTCGAGACGAACGGATCCCTCGACCCCTCACAGTCCGGCTTCCGAGCCAACCACAGCACCGAGACCGCCCTCATCGCCGCCACCGATGACATCCGAGCCCTGATGGACAAAGGAGAAACAGCGGCCCTCATCCTCCTAGACCTCTCCGCAGCATTCGACACGGTCTGCCACCGCACCCTAATACGGCGCCTCAGCAACATCGGAATCCAGGACAAGGCGCTGGAATGGATCATCTCCTTCCTCGACGGAAGAACACAGCGAGTCCGCCTACCACCGTACAAGTCAGAGGCCGCCGAAGTCATCTGCGGCGTCCCCCAAGGATCATCACTGAGCCCCACCCTCTTCAACGTCTACATGAGCCCCCTCGCGGCCATCGTACGCAAACACCACCTCAGCATCATCTCATACGCCGACGACACCCAGCTGATCCTCTCCCTGACCAACAACCCTGCCGCCGCCAGAGCCAACCTGCACGAAGGGATGAAAGAGGTAGCCGAGTGGATGACGACCAGCCGCCTGAAACTGAACTCGGACAAGACGGAGGTCCTCATCCTGGGCTCTTCACCCTCCGCCTGGGACGACTCCTGGTGGCCTCCCGCCCTGGGCACCGCACCCAAACCGACAGACCATGCACGAAACCTGGGCTTCATCCTGGACTCCTCCCTCTCCATGACCAGGCAAGTCAACAGCGTCTCCTCGGCGTGCTTCAACATCCTACGCATGCTACGGAAGATCTTCTGGTGGATCCCCTCAGAGACCAGGAAGACCGTCACCCAGGCCCTCGTCACCAGCCGACTGGACTACGGCAACGCCCTCTACGCCGGGACCACCGCCAAGCTCCAGAAGAGACTCCAGCGGATCCAAAACGCCTCAGCCAGACTCATCCTCGACATCCCACGATCCAGCCACATCTCCGGACATCTGAGAGACCTTCACTGGCTTCCCATCAACAAGAGAATCACCTTCCGCCTCCTCACCCACGCACACAAAGCCCTACACGACCAAGGCCCGAGCTACCTCAACAGCCGAGTCAACTTCTACGCTCCCAAACGCCACCTCCGATCAGCCAACCACGCCCTCGCCGCCGTCCCCCGCATCCGAAGAGCGACTACAGGAGGAAGGTCCTTCTCCTACCTGGCCGCCAAGACCTGGAACTCCCTCCCGTCCGACCTGCGCCTGACCCAAGACCACCTCTCCTTCAGGAAGAAGCTGAAGACCTGGCTGTTCGAGCAGTAGCGGCACCCCCCCTCCCCAGCGCCTTGAGACCCTACGGGTATGTAGCGCGCTTTATAAGTGTCACTGATTGATTGATTGATAAGAGCCAGTGAATGTGTGAGTGGCTGTATGGATCATTGTGAACTTGTATCAGTGCTTGTATAAGAGAGTAAATATGTGTTAGTATATGTTTGATTAAGTAAGGTGTGTATAACTGTATAGTTGAGGAAATGGAGGTGTGATTGATTCTTTGCATGACTGACTAGGTGTGTGAGTAACTCCATGGATGAGTGACAGTCTGTTAGAGTCTGTTTACACTGATTGTTTCTAAGGTTATATTAGAGTCTGAAGAGGTTGATCGTATTATCACATGAATGATATCATCAGTGATGTGATCAGTAATGACAAATGAGATGTTATCAGTGATTTTATCAGTGATGTCATTTGAGATGTCATCAGTGATGTCATCAGTGATGTCATTTGAGATGTCATCAGTGATGACATTTGAGATGTCATCAGTGATGTCATCAGTGATGTCACTGACCATGTCATGAATGATGTAATATGTGACATCATCAGCAGTGGGTTGCGGGTGCGCGATATATATAGTTATTGCATCTAACTATATATGCGAATTTCTATGGTTTTGTGCGAGTAAATTAAGGTTTTGTAAATGCTAATCCCTAACTATATATGGCCTAAAACCTATGGTTTTTTCAGTGAATTTCAATGGTTTTTTAATAGCAAATATCTATAGCTGTAACATATATTCTTATTCTAATTCACAAATATATTTTATATATTTTTTTTTTAAGCAAAGGACCCAGATATGTTTACAGTTTATCACTAACAATGTTCCAGGCTAATGTATTTTCACGAGAAATTAACAACTGTCCTGCAAGTATAATATTCCTATTTGGTGAAAAAGGGCGTTTCTTCGTCCCATGAGGGAGCCATTGAGCAAAAGAGACTCAACCTGCTGTCTTAGTCGCTGATAGGCCTGATTATCGGATTTTTATTGATCACTTTATGTTGCAACAGTGGAAAACAAAACAGCCCTTGCCCATTTATTTTTACAGCATTCCTGCGTATTATACCCTACCCCCAAACAGTATTTTGCCTGTTACCATAGTAGTAGTTTTTGGAACACTTACGTCAGCACATAGGTTAAAAATTTCACCACAATGTGTTGCTAATGAGTGACATTCAGCATTATACTTCAAATTATAAATATAATTTCTATTGATGACTGCTACCCCCACAAAAAAACAGACGTATGTACTTTTTTAATTAACTTTTATTAAAACAATAACTGGAACTATAACTAAAATATAACACTACAATAAATAACTAGAACTATAAGTAACAAAACAATATAATAAACAACATATGATATGGAGTCCAAAATAAGTATTTTAGTTAATCTGCAAAACAAAAAGAAAATTAGTGTTTAAATTTAGATTGAAGTGACTAAATGAGATCAAATTTCACAAGTCAAAGTAAAACTTGACAATATTTATATTTTTTTAAATCTTCGCAGTGTGCCTGAAACGCTTCCACTGGCATTGTACATGCAGACTTTGGTCCACCCTCTTTATCAATTTTTGCAGTTTAAAATATAACGTCCTACATGTGTTATTCATCTCCTACTTTCTCCTTTCAAATTCTCTTGTAAAGACCTTAACAACAAATAAAGGGAACATTTTCTGCATATTTTTAATAAAGCATATGACACAATGCATAGTAACACCGTATTTATTGAATGTTTTGAAAATAATTTTCACAAGTCTTAAAAAAGGTGAATGCAAGAAAAGTTACTTGCCGCATATGCAAGACTGCTTTCAAGAGGAGACCCCAATAAAAAGGACTTGTGTGGAACTGCAAGTATGCTGAAGCAGTTGCAGACTAAGAATCCGATCAACTTTGCAAGGGAAGAGTTAAGGAGATTGAGAGCGGCTCCTTCTGCTTCATGAGAAGGCCCGAGTACCAGTGGAGCAACACCGTCAACCTCTAGAGCACAGCCTAATATTTGTCCCCAATTCGAAACCCTTTAAGAGAAAAAGTAAGAAGGTTGGGAGATTTGTATGCCATCCTAATATCTAATTATCCATAGTTATACAGAGATCCGCCCTGTATCAGACTCATATGTACAAGTGTATGTACCTGTTTTTCTCCCCACTGATTGATTGATTGGCTGGACATTTATTCTTCATGGAATACTTCTCTAGAGGTATTCTTTGTTTGTAAATAACGTGGAATAGAAATATTCTGTCTAGTCTTTGCAAGTAGTGAAGGGTGGGTAATGCGGACCTTTGTCCCCCGTTGTAATCTGTCATACCCATCTACTCCCCACTGATTGAGAAACTAGTTCCACCCGGACCATTTATTAGAGGTACATCATCTGGCTCAACCGGAGAGTACCCCTAATAAAGAAGACATATGTAAAAAACGAAGTAATCACTGAATCCTGTTAAACAGAAACTTTAGCATGAAATACACTTGAAAAGAAAGGGAAAGAAATCAAACAAAATCAGTAGGCCACTGATGAGTTTTTGACTTCGCTAGAAATAAGAAACATGAAAGTAGTGAAAAAAGCCAAGCTTGACGTTACGGCAGCCACGAGGTAGTTAGGCTCCGCCACCCCCCCACTGCTCCAAGCATGTCTGTCCCACCGCCCGCCACGCCCATTAACGGTAACATGAAATAGATATAAATCAGCAGATACCTACCCCCATTCCGGAAACTCCCGAAGTGCAACAGGGCCACGGTTACGCCCATCCGGAAGATGAGGCCTCGACACGTGCAGGGCGGGGCCCAGCTAACCGCCATCAGCCGTGGCGTGGATGGGCCGAAATGTACTGGTCTCCCGATTCCCTTCTTCTTCCGCCTTGCAGGCCACGGGGGGGGATGTCTTGCCTCTGCCTCCGACCCCCCCCTTTCTTATCGCCTGGACATCACGGATATCAACGCCAGGTGTCGGCATGGGGTGCGCTGGGAGGGAGAGGCGGCGCGAACGAGCCTCTCCCACCCCCCCAGGTGGGGGCCCCTCAGCTGCACCCCCAACGCTCCACTCACCCATCAAAAGGGTCGTCGCGTAAGGTGCACCAGGAGAGGAGCCGAGGCCGACGGTATCTTCTTCTTTTTTCAATAATGGCTGGGACAACACTGGGGGGGGGATGTCTTGCACATGCCACCGACCCCCCCCGGGCCAGGAGAGGAGCCGACGCCGACGGGATCCCTCTTCTTTCTTTAATGGCTGCGACAACACTGGGGGGGGGGGATGTCTTGCACATGCCGGCGCCGGCCTCAGTCTTGAAATGACCAAAATCCAGCAAGACTACCAACTTGATCAGTTCCGGTGGGACACCAGTATGACCCGGTAGGAGAGATTGTTGCCTCCCACCCCACTTTGACTGATGGTTCATGTCGGCAGTCCCCTCTGCTACCCTTCAATGAAAACTTTTGGACTGCCGAAAGAGGTCCCGGTCCAACCACGAGTTGGTGGAGACATTTTGACTATACTTGGACCTTCCTGACCTCACCCAAAATGGCGCCGGTACAAATGAAACTCTCAACTCCTTGTTGTGCCCCGATTGCTCAGCCTCAATATCATGAGATATGTATGCAGTTTTTAGCACATGAATTGATATGGGATAAGACTGATTACACGTTCGAACAATGAATTGATATTAAGTTCTAATACATCATGGATTACTGTATTTATTATTGAAGGTTGGAATTGTCGACACTAATGGTACTTGCTCACAATGAATTATCGATATGATTTTGTTGCACTTGTCGCACTTTTTACTATGAAATCAACGACCACTGACTCTGTTATGTTTTCCACAAATAAATACCCCCCCGCCCATTTACAGTTCCAGCCTGCTCCGTGGCCGGCCCACGGGGTTGTAGGCCCGTATTTGGGCACCAACATTTTTATTAAAGGTTTTTTAAAAAGCAAACGTAGTTGTAACGCGTAGATTGGTAAGTTTCGAAGAAATGGCCACTGTTTCCGATTTAAAAAAAAGCAGGTGAAATCAAGCAGCTCAATTAGTTAAGGGTTAAAAAGTATAGTACGCAGAAACATTGAAAATATGAATGGTCCAGGTTTGTTGTATGTAAAGATCCTGGTATTTACCCTCTACTTTATATGCTACCTGTATCAGGGAAGTTGTTTTAAATGCCCCTAAGCCCCCCCGAAGGAATGTCACCTGGCCCCCCTAGTTCGAACGAAAATGACCCCGTACCACTAAAGGTTATCTCTCTTCCTCAAAAATGACAAAAATTACTTTCTAGGACGTTTTGGACATTGATGATTTTCATATGATCTATTTATTAAAGTAATACTCATCTCTCCGCATGAAATTAATTTTCAACATGCTACACAAGTCAATCTCATCTTCCCAAAGTTCTTTTGCAGATTTGGGACCGTTTCCCTTGCCTCTGACTCACTTATTGCTAAGTCATTGATGGATGTTTTTGCCGAAAGGGGATTATCCACCAAATCTCGAAATTGTGCTTTAGAATAATTAAGAGGGTGCCACCTCTCCATGTGCCGATGCATGGTATGATTACCATAGCTATATTTTTTTTCGGTCCCTCTCAAGAGTTTTTTTTTTGCAGATGAGGCGGGTAACGAACCTGGCATTAACTTTCTTTTCATGAGAAGGAAAAGAAAAAAATTGCAAGATAAAATTCACTTTCACATAGGACGTTCTTGGCATTTCTTTCAAAAACTTTTACATCACTGTGTCATTTCTTTGTCTATCCTGGTTAAAGCAATGTCATATAAATAGTTGTTTAAAAAGTTTTTTTTAAACGTGTTTACTTTGTTGGAGCGTTGTATATATTTATAAGTTATTAAAGTGTTATAATCCTACTACTTGTTGGAGTGCTATATATTTTTAATGTGACACATAATTGTGAAGACTTTCATGTACAAAAAGGCATCCCTGGAATCTTCCGCTTCAGGCTAGGTCCCACACACCCTTACAGTGAGAATCCCCTCCCCAATCACAATACAGGATCGTTATCAGATAGTAGGAACGCGTGTGGTGTGACGGATCTCATGAGATGGCGACCTTGATCTACTGTAACTCCTTTGAACAGGGGTGATTCTTTACAGTTGAGGCCATAAACTGCATCCGCAGGGCTGCGTGATAGCCTGGGACCGGCCTGGACAATCAGACACAAAGGAAGAGGAATGTCAGAGGGTGCAGTAGTGAATAGGGTGAAAGGGTGGTGTCGGGCGGGCACAGGGTGTTATTCTCAGGGAAGAGCAGCACAGATGGGGGGAGGTTTATGGCCCATGCATGAGACAGAGAGCAGGGGTGACCAGTGCGTGGGGGAGATGCTTGAGAGGGTGGGGAGCCATGCTGAGGATCGGCGGCGTGCAGAGAGTGGGTCTGGTCAAGGCATCTAAAATGGCTGCCATGCACGACAAAAGTGTGGCATTGGAAAAAAAGCAAGATGGCGCACACAATGTTTATCAATACAGATTAATTTAGAACAATTATTTTTAACAATATATTTACTCGCAGTGTCAAAATGGCGATCAACACTTCCTAATTTCCTTCGAATCGAACGTTAACAGAAGTCAAGCGGCAAAAAAAAAAAAAAAAAACGCTCACGCGCAACCGCTGGAAGACAACATATATGAGCCTCCTCAACCACCCTCAGAAAACATAGGGGGTCAGGATACGTCTCCCATACCCCCTTGTACCCAATACTCACATTGCTTTTCCTCCATCTAGTAATTTAATTAAATCGAAACACAAAATGGCGAATTCACGTTTCGCTACCAGTTTGCGACCCGGTTCGCGAACCGAGAAGTGCTTCTACCGCGAAAAATCAAATTTTTATTATTTGCCCCACGGGACCCTTTAATAACCCCAACATCATTCCTAGGGGGTCAAGAGGGGTCTACCTTGCCCCCTTTCATTAAATTCCCCCTTCGTTTTTCTCCTCCTCTTGTCTCTCGATCCTACCGAGAGACAAGATGGCGGCCGCACCGGACTGTTTAGAATGTTGACAGACACCGGAGAGCCAATCAGCTTCGCTACGCAAAGCTCCGTTACGCGAAAAGTACGCGATCTGGAGCGCTATCTGGGACGCTGTCACAGATATATCTGTTTTTTTAAACGTTAATTTCTCAAAATCCACTGGAACACATATATTGAGACCCAGCAAAGGCACATCGGGCTAACAGTCCCTATAATTTTGCCAAGTTTCGTGTAAATCCATTCAGCCGTTCGAGCTAAAAGTGAGGCCAAAGGCCCTATGGAAAAATGCGTTTTGGGACCCCCCTTTTTTCTCGCCCCCCCCCCTTGACGGAACCCCCCCAAATTTTCAGGGGCTGCTCAGAAACAAAATGTGCCATTTTCCTGAAAATTTCAGCCGATTCCGTCCACAAACGCCAAAGTTATTAGACATAGAATTTTCAAAAGTTCCATAGAGAAAAAATCCTAACTATTTATACCTACTGGCGACCGCCAGTAGGTAATATATATATATATATATATATATATATATATATATATATATATATATATTACCTACTGGCGCTTGCCAGTAGGTAGTTATAGTTAGGACATAGTTACCGTAGGAAAATCGCAACATTCTATTCCCAATAACTTTGGCGCCAATTTTCAAAACTTATGGCCCGCTCGGGTCAGCTCCTATCTTGAGACTTACGGGGTGAGTCATCAAAGGGGGACCGAGAAAAAAGGGGGGTCCCAAAACATGTTTTCCCCATGAAATTTTTCATAGTAAACGTTAGACATGGCTACAGTTGAACGGAATTACACCAAATTTGGCAAAAAGGTAGTCCTTGGTTCAGAAAGAGCCCTTTTTGTTAAATGGTGTATATCCGTTCAATAGTTTTTTAAATATTAATGGAAAATAAATATATATATCTGGGCGGAGCCTAACCACACATCCCATCGTGAGATCTGATTAGCTGTCAGCACTTCATCCAAGAAGTGTTGGCAGCCATCTTGGGACCAATAGCACCTCATTAAAAAGCATTGCAATTAATAGAAGATTTTAAGACTTTTGTTACATTATAAATCATTTGTTGATGGTACCATACTCATTTTAGAAATTGTGATGTGTTCTAAGGTGATTTTACCATGTGAAAAAGCCTTCTGCTGGGATATCATGAACCATGTTTGAGAGAAAACTATTTCCTCATGCTTTTCCCACATAGGTTTGGAAGGTAAACTACGCTAAACTAAGAGCATATTTTCTGTACATTCACATTATCTTTCTCAGTCATGTGAGAATGAAGTCTGACATTCTCAGTAAAACATGTACATCCAACAAGGGCAGAGACTGTCAGTTGATTCCTTTGTGTTCTACTGCAGCTTCCCAGAGTGTTCTAAAGAACAACAAGAGCGCTAACAGTCTTACTCATGACAAACGTATTGCAAACCTGAAGTCATCTTGATTGGAATACAGTGGTAACTCTTAAAACATTTAATTTAAAAAGGAACAAAATGAGGGGGTTCATTTTGCCATAGAAAGTATGATTAGTGCTGCAGAAAGAAAAATTAGGGCACATTTTGAGTTACTTTTCAAATCCTCTTCTATTTCATTAAAACATTCTGACATGTAGACTGAAACATGCACTTTCAATATCAGCAGCAGACTTCCCTGGTGAGCAGTAGCTTTATTACAGTGATCTAATAAGCAAGTAGACTGGTAACATTCTGAATTTATGGCAAATGTGTGACACATCTGAATGCCTTCTTGTTGGAATCAAAGTAAATAACTGAAAGTATTTCCTACTGAGGAGACTGTTGTAAATGAGGAAATTATGAAACTTCATGACAAATAAGTCTACCAAGATTTGCCGCCAGAGATAATAGAGCCCAAATTTAGCACAAATATCACCCAGATGTAGCCCAAGTATAGACCAACGGCAGAATATCTCAGAGTGTTCTAAAGAACAACTAGAGCGCTAACAGTCTTACTTATGACAAAAGTATGGCACACCTGAAGCCATCTTGATTGGAATAAAGTGGTAACACTTAAAACATTTAATTTGCAAAGGAACAAAATGAGGGGGGTCATTTTGCCATAGAAATTATGTTTAGTGCTGCAGAATGATTAGGGCACATTTTGAGTGACTTCTCAAATCCTCTTCTATTTCATTAACAAATTCTGACATGCAGACTGAAACAGGCACTTTTAATACCAGCAGCAGACTTCTTTGGTGAGCAGTAGCTTTACTACAGTGATCTAATGAGCAACTAGAGTGCTAACATTCTGAATTCATGGCAAACGTGTGACATATCTGAATACCTTCATGATGGAATCAAAGTAAAATACTGAAAGCATTTCCTACTGCGGAGACTGCAGTAAATGAGGAAATTAGGAAACTTCATAACAAATAAATTTTCCGAGATGGCCACCAGAGACAAAAGAGCCCAAATGTAGCACAAATATCACCCAGGGGTAGCCCACATGTAGCCCAATGACAGAAGTGTGCAAAACACTTATTTTTGTGTTTTTGCAGTTTTATGTAGTGCAGACTTGTCAGGTATTGGAGTGCTTTACATGAGCATTGGTTACTTCACACAAGAACAAATTCATTTTGGTTGTAGACATGGAGAGATTAAATGTTTTGACCAGAATCACAGAATGTCGAGCTGAAGCAGAAACTCCAACCTGGTTCCCCAGTTGGAAAGTCTGCACTTCTGGAAGTAACACCACATCCTCTCCCATAAGTGCAACATTTAATCAAGTGGTCAACTGTATAAAAAACCATAAAGATAAAAAATACTTTAAAAGTGCTTTGTCGCTATTTTAAAACTCAGAAAATATGTCCTCATTTTAGTTTTTAGAGCATTAACCATCATTTTGATGCAAATAAGAACATCTCATATATGTAATTTCTAAAGGAAATGCTCACGGTCTTACAGTTTTGATTACATCAAGATGACGTCAGACGTTCCACACTTTTGTAATAAATATAGAATGTTAGCAATCTAGTTGTTCATTAGGATACTGTTGAGAGGCAGAGGTCAGGGACACGGACTCTGAAAATTGAAGGCAGGTAGGAGGGTGCAGAGGCAACAATTTGACCACACTGAGCGGGCATGAAGGGCAGTGGCAGCACAACAGACTATGGAGGGCAGTGGAAAGGGGGCAGGGGCAACAAACCAACAATACAGGACTGGCAGGAGAGGCTGTGGCAATATAATAGACCATTGTGGGCAGAAGGAAGAGGCAGTGGTATTACAACCATACATGCCAACAGACAAGATTCAGCCAGGAAACGTCCAATGTTTTTAAGCCCAAATGGGCTCTACTGTCTCCTGTCTACAAACTCCTTTTTTTCAATGTAAGTCAAAGGGCAAAATCAATACCCCATTTTTTTTCAAAATCTCCCACTTACCGAGTTCAAAATGTTAGCAAGTATGGTACATTGGATCATGGAAGGCAGGAGGAATTGGGGTAGGGACATGGACTCAGATCACAGAGGATGGGAGGGACATGGAGAGTTGCACTAAACTGACCCTACAGGGCAGGCATCAGTGTTTGCAGCAACACAATACACCACACAGGGCATGCGGGACGGGAATGCAGCACACCAATCCATAGAAAGCAACAGGGAGGGGACAGGACCATGCACATGGGCAACAGAAAACAGAGGGGAAAGAAGCAATGGTAGCTAGCTAACCATAATGGACAGACAGGAGAGAAAGCTGCAGTATAACAGACCATAAAGGGCAGGAGGGATGGATCAGAGGCATTACAATGGAACTGACAAGCCAGGAGGGAGGAAATAGGGGTCTGTAAATGGAAACAGAGGGCTGGGGGCAAGGGGGCAGGGCAGGAGCAGCAAGATGACCATGGAGGTCAGGCAGGATGGGCACTAGAAGCAAGACACACCATGGAGAGCAACGGCATACACACAGACCATGGAGGGAAGGTGGGAGGGGGTCATGGGCAGCTAGCTGACCAAATAGGGAAGGTGGGAGGGGATGTGGCAGCACAGAAGACCATGCATGGCAAGCAAGAGGGTCAGTGGCAGAACAATGGTTATGATGGGCAAGAAGGAGGGTGCAGGGGCATACACTAAGGACCATGGAGGATAGAAGGGAGGGTCATGACCTGGGCATGACAAAAGAGTTCAGGGGAAGAGGTCTCACAACAGACCACGCAGGGCAGGCAGGAGGAGCAGTTGCAGCACAACAGACAAGGGAGGGCAGAAGGGTGTGGCAGTGAAATGGACCATGGAGGGCAGGAGGAAGGGGATAGGGGCATGGAATGTGGACAGGCAGGGTGGAGGTGGCAGGGACAGGTTACAGTCATATGACAATGCTAGGTAGGTGGGAGGGCAGTGGCAGTTCAACAGAAAACTCAGAGTAGGTAGGATTGGCAGGTCCATGGAACATGGTGGGCAAAAAGGATGGAGCAGGGGCATGCACACAGACATCAGAGGTGTCAGGCTACGCTCCACAGGATTCACTTGTAGCGGAACAAGGTCCACCTCCTGATATCACCAACACCCATTTAAGTATACAGGGTGTTCGAGGGATCAGGCGAGGGAGAGGATGTGGAAGGGACAGCAGGGGAAATAGAACCTGTAAAACAAAAGACACAGATGTAAACAGAGTTCAAGGAACATCTACTCTCATTAGATCTCGCTAAGTAATATATATATACCTGGTATGGGATATAGCAGTCTATAATCCTATAGAGTATTCCCAACGAACTTAGATGAAAAGCTTATCTAAAACAAAAGCTAAGAGTCATTCACAGGTGCCATCACATATTCCACTCCAAAAATATTAACAGGTTCACACTCCTACATACCTCAGGTTCTAACACAGCAGCAGAAAAGCAGGAATCGATACTAAATGAAGACCTGTTCTCCTGAATAGATTTCATCCAGAACATAAGAGAAAGAAAAGTGTTTCCTCCAAGATAAGGTGTAAAATTAGTCCCAGCACATACAGGGGAACATGCGGTTAACTCACCGCGATATCCCGCTATGTGAGTCTGAACACAAGTGAAATTAACACACACAGTTTCCTCCAGAGCAATGACAACTGCGGCCTTGGTATTTCACCTCCAAATCCAGGGAAAACAAGAGCCACAAAGCATACACACGGAAGTACGCGGTTCCTTCACCGCTGTACTCCACTATGCGTTCGCTGAGTCTTAGCAAGGTCACATTGCACCAAACTACCACACACGGTAATACGCGGCAGCCACTCACAGTATTTCGCTATGGCCATCCACCAACACAATAACACTGACTTGGCCGTAACCAAATCCCAGGCTACTCACGATACAGGGCACCTGTATCGTGGAAAGAAATCCAGAAGAAATCCAGAGAATCCAAAAGAGAAGCCGGTAGCAAATGGCTTCAGCCACCCGCCGTTACTCCCTCAGCAGAGACAGAGATGGGAATCAAATCAGAATTACGCGCGTTGGCCTGCACGCACACAGCTACTTTATCCCCTCTCATTTAGCATCATGGGAGTTGTAGTTCCTCTAGGGAATCACAAGTGTAGGCGCCGCTACACCCGATCCCTGACAGTAGGTCCCCCACTCCTAGCACCTCCCAGGGCCAGGCTTCATAGGTAATCTTCTGTGGAAGGTGCGAACAGCAGCTGGAGCATGCACATTATGGCAGGGTTCTCAGGAGTCATCCTCCGTTGAATATCCCTTCCAGGATACCAGATACCACAGTACACCTCGTCTCATCCTGGAATCCTTAATACTCTTGAACTCGTACTCCAAATCCCCCATTGCACATCACAGGCGGGGGAGCCACTCGCCGCGCACCCTTAGCCGGTTTTAGGAGATTGCAGTGGAACATAGGGCGTATACGTAATTAACCAGGTAGTTTCAATTTGTAGGCAACCGGGTTGATTTGCCTAACAATGACGTATGGTCCGATGAATCTAGGATGGAATACACTACGTAACTTTAATCTAACGTTCTTGTTGGACAACCACACCTTGTCCCCCACCTGATACTGAGGGCCATCACTCCGATGACGGTCTTCCCATTTCTTATAGGTCAGTTTAGCCTGTACCAGATGATTTAACTACACTGCATGTAGTTTCTTCACTTGGGACAAGACAGAAGGCTGATGAGCTACTTCTTCAGGAAATGTGACTGGCAAAATACGAGCATCAAAACCAAAATTAGCCCAGAAAGGAGTAACACCAATAGAACAGTGCCATGCATTGTTGCATGCCAGTTTGGCCATCCATAGCAGCTCAACCCAAGAGTCTTGTGCTTCCTTCGCATGGCATCTGAGGTATTTCTTCAGGGTTTGGTTTTGCCACTCTGTTTCTCCGTCTGTCTGCAGTTGAAAACTCGTGGATAATGAAGAGTCTATGTGCAACGTCTTGCACCACATCTTCCAAAACCTGGCAATGAATTGGGGGCCCCTATCTGACACAATGACTTCAGGTATTCCATGTAATCGGATGATGTTACTCAGCAGCAACTGTGCTGTTTGGCCGGCCGTAGGGAGGTTTGCACAAGGAACAAAATGTCCCATCTTCGTGAGTCCATCCACAATGACCAATATAGCTGAGTTCCCTTTCTCTAAAGGCAAAACTGTGACAAAATCGAAGCTGATACTTTGCCATGGTAGATCTTGGGTGGGCATGGTTATGAGCTTCCCCTTCCTCCTGGTATTCTCCATTTTTGCTCTGGCACAGTCATCACAGCTTGCCACCCAGTAGATGATATCCCTACATAAAGAGTTTCACCAAATATGCTTTTGTGTCAGCTGTATGGTCTTTCGGGTTCTGGGATGACCTGCCAACGGAGACACATGGCACCACATGAAAGCCTTCTTTCTGAGTTCAACAGTGGATAGATATAGCCTATTCACGTTAAAAGGTAATCCATTTATCCAGTATGCTCCACCTCCTTCTGTGCCCATGCTTCCCATAATGCACTGGATGCATGACTACGTACTTTCTCCAGGATGTTTTCCACCCGGATAGCACAAAGTACCTTGGACTGTTCGGTGATAGATTCTACATTCTTGGGCTGGTCGAGATTAAACATTGTTTCCTGCCGAGACAAGAGTCTGCCTTACGTTTCTCCACCCCAGGTCTAAAAGTAATAACAAAGTTGTATTCTGCAAAAAACACCATCCATCTCACCTGTCGCTGAGACAAATGACATGCAGACTTCATGTATTGCAGGTTTCTGTGGTCTGAGTATACCGTGGTAGGTTGGCTAGCCCCCCACAGATACTGCCTCCATTCTTGAAAGGCCTTTTTTATAGCCAGTAATTCCTTTTCGGCTATATAATAATTTCTCTTAGCCGAGTTCAATTTCCTAGACAAATAGGCCACATGGTGTAATTGTCCTGTATTCTGATTCCTTTGAGACAAAATAGCTCCAATTGCTTCGTCTGAGGCATCTGCCTCTACGATGAAAGGATGCTCCGGTCTCGGGTGTGCTAGTACCGGAGCCGTGGTGAAAGCTCTCTTCAGAAAAGTGAAGGATTCTTCGGCTTCGCTTGACCAGTGAAAAGACACTCCCTTCCTGAGAAGTCTAGACATGGGGACTGCGACTTGAGAGAAATGAAGGATGAACCTTCGGTAATAGTTTGCAAAACCCAAGAAACATTGCACATCGCATGTGTTCTTGGGAGTGGACCATTCTTGCACTGCCTTAATCTTTCTCTCTGCCATGTGCAAACCTTCAGGGCATAGCATAACCTCCAGAAATTCCACTCATTCCACACCAAACTCGCATTTATTCAACTTATAGAACAATCTATGTGCACGCAGTTGGGACAGAACTTTACAAACATGACTTATATGTCTTTCTACCGTGTTGGAATAGTAGAGGATGTTGTCAATGTAAAAAACAATGAAAAAGTCCTTAAACTCTTTCAAGACGTCGTTTAGAAAATACTGGAATGCCACCGGGGCGTTGCAAAGGCCGAATGGCATGACAGTATATTCAAATAATCCATAACGAGTCTTGAAAGCTGTCTTCCACTCATCGCCTTTTCTAACTCGTACCAAATGGTACGCGCCTCTCAAATCCAACCTAGTGTAGATTTTCGCTTCCCTCACCTGGTCAAGCAATACAGAAATGAGGGGCAAAGGATATCTATTCCTCACAGTATTCTTGTTCAATTGGCGATAGTCCAGGCAAGCTCTCAAATCACCATTGGCGTTAGATATAAAAAATAATGGAGAGGCAGCTGGGGACCTCGAAGGTCTGATAAAGCCTATCTCCAGATAATGATCCAGGTATTCTCTTAAATGTGGGGTCTCTGGCACAGACAATGCGTACACCCTACTTGCCGGAGTCTTAGCTCCCTCCACCAAATCTATTTGGCAGTCGTACTCCCTGTGCGGGGGCAGTTGTTCAGCCTGAATCTCACAAAACACATCCTTAAACTGGGAGTATTCTAAGGGAAATATGGTCTCCTTCTCAGCAGCTGTGGCTACCACAAAGGGATGTATCAAGGCCACCGCCTGTGAGAGCCTTAGGGGCACTAGATGACTTTTACATTCCTCTGAGAGGAACCGTATAGTTTTTTTTCTCCAGTTTATGATGGGGCTATGGTGGCACAGCCAAGGCATCCCTAAAATAACCTTGTATTGAGGGGTCTCAATGATGTTTAATGACAACTCTTCAACATGTCTTTCATTATCCAAAGGTAGAGTCAAAAGGACTGACTCCGTTTGTTCCACAATTAGACCAGATTTCAAAGGTTTGCCATCTACCGCCAATACCACTTCTGGTGTCTCCCTCTGTACTCTTTGTACTCAAGAGTTGTAACCAAACCATTGTCTATAAAGTTTCCGGTAGCCCCTGAATCAATCATGACCTGGACTTGATGAATCTGGTGGTCACATTCTAGGATCATAGGGAGCACTATATGTCTGATACAGGAATGTACAGGGAAAATAGCAGGGTCCATGCAATGTTCTGTTCCAGAGGATAAGTGGGTAATATACCTTGAGGAGATCTACAGCAATTGGCCAATGAGGGGGGCAATACTACCATCTAGTTGGCCAGGAGTGAGGGAAGAAGTAATGGAGCAGTTCTCCCTAGGTCACATTAAAATTGTGATAGCCACCTTAAACTTAACACGAGCTGCTGGTCCAGACAATCTACCCGCCATTATTATAAAAACTAATATAGATTGGTGGGCAGATTTTTTTGCAAAGACGTTCTTAAGTATACTAAAAACAGGAACGTTACCAGATTGCTGGAAAGGGGCCATCATTAGACCCATACACAAAAAAGGTGATGTAAACTCCGCCAAAAATTATCGCCTGATAAATCTCTTGGATATTGGGGAAAAAGTTTTCTCTAAAATATTTTGGGGTTGCTAAAAGATTGGGCTGAAGATAATGGTATATTACCTCCTGAACAGGGGGGCTTTAAAGAAGGTCATTCAACTGTGGATCATTGCTTTGCCCTTTGGGCGGTAGCGCGGAAGTCTATAGAGCAAAGGGGTAACCTGTTTTGCTGCTTTGTGGACTTCCGCGCGGCATTCGATCTTGTAAGCAGGGAGCAACTATGGTCTACCTTGAAAGGCTATAAGTTACATGCAAACCTGTTAGCCCTTATCCAGGCCTTACATACAGACAACTGGGCCCAGGTAGTCCTGGATGAGGAGGGTGGATTATCTGGTAGGATTCAGATTGGAAATGGCCTGAGGCAGGGGTGCGTATTAGCCCCGTTGCTTTTTTCTCTGTTAATAGCGGACTTACCTCGAAATTTAAAAGAGGTTAGAGGGGCGAGCCCAAAGCTAGAGGGTAACCATATATCCTGTCTGCTTTATGCAGACGATCTGGTGATCATGGACCAGACGGAGATAGGCCTGCAGAGGAAACTGGTAGTAAATATGGAAAAGACCAAAATCCTATGATTGGGCAAAAGTAAAACCAGGTTCCCTTGGTATTTGGGTACGGAACTTCTTGAGAAGGTATTAGAATATAGATATTTGGGAGTATGGTTCACAAGTAACTTGAATTGGGCCACTCATCTGGAAGCTTTAAAAATTAGGGCAACAGCTTCTATAAAGGGTTTAAAAAGGTTTAATAGCTTTTACGGAGACTTGTCAGACGGGCCGGTTATAAAGGCCTACCTGGCAATGGTCCCCGCGCAATTCCTATATGGATCAGAGGTTCTCCTCCTCAGCGGGAAAAAAGGTTGGGATAAAGAGGAGGGTATGATCCTGAAAAGCTTATTCTCGTTGCCTAAATCAGCCATGGTACAGGCAGCAAGAATGGAGATGGGAGTCACTTCCTGGGCAATTACAACCAGGATGGCACTAATACGGTTTTGGCAACGTCTGGAGACAGGGGAGCCGCCCAGAAAAATATCACAGTGGTGTAGAGAGGAAATTGCCTCCAGTGAGTTATCCTGGGCTAAAGAAGTTAGACTCTCATTAAAGGAAGCTTATGGGAAGTTAGGAATAGAACTAGATACCCAGCTAGGACACACCAATGTAGGCAAAAAAGAACTACGGTCATTGGGTGCAGATGTGTCCCGTATATGTGATCATGAGTATCTTCGGCAAAAAATATCAGTGTCCCATATGATCCAAGTATGGATTTCAGAAGATCATCCCTACCCGTACTTCGATAGCTTGCCAAACCAACAATTAAGAAGAGAGGTTTTAAAACTGAGAATGGGTGTAAACCCCTGTTATGTAAATACCAGCGTTAAAAACCTCATGATTAATAGTAATGGCAATTGTAAATGTACGTTAGGTTCCACCTGTGATATTACCCATGTTTTATTAGACTGTAGGAGGACCCTTGATATACGCAAGGAGATTTTAGGCCCGTTATTCAAAAAGTACAGGATTAAGAATAGGAAGCAAGCTGCAGAGCTCCTGGTGGGGATGGGAAACCTGGATATAGCCTGCGCTTTGGGGAAATAAATGATCCGAGTTAGGGGGTTTCTCCAGAATGCAGAGGTATAGGCGTATGTTACCGAGATTGTACTTTAATGTATGTATTGTGTTTGGAAGGCCTAGTCAGATATGTTTTCTCATGTTTACCCATGTGATTTTAACATCCCAGGAGGATACTGTTAGAAACAAATTTGTTGGAGTTATCCTCCGGGAAAGACTGAATTACAATTTTATACATTTTTAGACTTCGTGTTTTTATAACGTTCTATAAATGTATAGTGTATACTTTTATGGTTGTAATAACCCAAATAAAGTTTTAATGACTGACTGACTGACTCTGTGTCCTGCAAGTCTGTGGTAGCCAGAGAAGGGGTTTTCCAATCTTTCCCTACCTCCACTTCTCAATGGGAATCTCCTGACTGTACTGCAGAAAGCGAGGTAGAAACTGCCACCCTTTTATTCCGCAGCCATGCTCCCGATGTTTTTAGTTTGGAGGGACATTCATTAACGTAATGTCCGCCTTTAACACAATACATGCATAAACCCTGCACCCGTCTACTCTCTCATTCTTCTCTGGATAATGGGGCTCGGACCGCCCCGATTTCCATTGGCTCAGACACTGGTACCTGGTCATCTATCGGTCGACGGGGGGGTCTATCAGACCGAAAATATCCTCTGCCCCACCGCTTCTTTTCACCCCCTCTCTCGGACATTCTGCCATCCAATCTTAAGGTTAAGTTTATCATCTCAGTACATGTAGTGGGTTGAGGATCTATTTGAGCCAAAACATCCTTCATTTCATCACTCAACCCCTGATAAAATAAAGACATCCTCTTTTCCTCCAGCCAAGCTGTTTCTGCCACTAACCGATTGAACGTAGTCAGGTATGTTACCAATTTTTTTTCCCCTGTTTAAGATCTAACAGTTCTTTATCTGCGCTAAAAGTAGTGTCCCTCCGGTCAAAAACCCTTTCAAATCCCGCCCTGAATGCCGACCAGTCTGAGAAGACTGCCTCGTTATTCCTGACCAATGGAACAGCCCAATAAGCTGCATCCCCTATAAGAGGGAAAATTGCTAAAGCGACCCTAGAATGGTTATTGGAAAACGAGGCCGGCTTGCAAGAAAAATGCAACATTATCTGTGTCACTTGTATTTTCAAAGGGTCTCCTGCATGTCTCTCTGGACTGGCCAAAGGAATGGGGGAGGCACAGTAGCCTATATCTGAGAAGCCGCAGAGGAGGCGTCAAAGGGGTTTCTGGACAATTTCTCTACTTTGTCTCTCATGGCGGCTGTTTCCGCCTTAAGGGAAGTTAATTCCTGTTGGACCAACACCTGAAGAACATCATCCGTGGTAGCCATGCTTTCTACCACCCCTGAATTGGGTAGAGCTAAATTCGTGGGTGCATAATTCTGTCAGGCTACGCTCCACAGGTTTCAGTTGTAGCAGAAAAAGGTCCACCTCCTGATATTACCAACACCCATATAAGTATACAGGGTGTAAATGTAATGTAAATGTAAATGTAGTTTAGCTTATATAGCGCACAGCTACCCGCAGTGGGTGTCCCGGCGCTTGCTTAGGGAACCCATCCTGATATTCCCCTGTGTGATAGCCCCAGCGGGTATCCACAAGGTGAAAGTCAGGCATCCCGCCGCGAGGGGCCGTTGTGGAGATTAAGCAAGCTATTGCCCAGAGTCGCAGAGTGTGAACCCATGAGTCGAGAAGGCACCGGAGCGAGAATTATCAAGTCCGTGGAATTTTTAGCCCAAGACCCGCCGAGGCGGGGAATTGAACCCTGGTCCAGGACCGATCTCATCTTCCAGGTCTGCCGCCTCTAACCCCTGAGCCACACTTCTCGAGGGAGCAGGCGTTGGAAAGGATGAGGAAGGGACAGCAGGGGAAATAGAACCTGTAAAACAAAAGACACAGATGTAAACAGAGTTCAAGGAACATCTACTCTCATTAGGTCTTGCTAAATAATATATATATATATATATATACCTGGTATGGGATATAGCAGTCTCCAATCCTATAGAGTATTCCCACCGTCTTTAGATGAAAAGCTTATCTGAAACAAAAGCTAAGAGTCATTCACAGGTTACATCACATATGCCCACCAACCATATTAACAGGTTCACACTCCTACATACCCCAGGTTCTAACACAGCAGCAGAAAAGCAGGAATCGATACTAAATGAAGACCAGTTCTCCTGAATAGATTTCATCCAGAACATAAGAGAAAGAAAAGTGTTTCCTCCAAAATAAGGTGTAAAATTAGTCCCAGCACATACACAGCAATATGCGGTTAACTCACCGCGATATCCCGCTATGTGAGTCTGAACACAAGTGAAATTAACACACACAGTTTCCTTCAGAGCAATGATAACTGCGGCCTTGGTATTTCACCTCCAAAGCCAGGGAAAACAAGAGCCACAAAGCATACACAGAAGTATGCGGTTCCTTCTCTGCCGTACTCCGCTATGCGTTTGCTGAGTCTTAGCAAGGTCACATTGCACCAAACTACCACACACGATAATACGCGGCAGCCGCTCGCAGTATTCTGTTATGGCCATCCACCAACACAATAACACTGACATGGCTGTAACAAAATCCCAGGCTACTCATGATACAGGGCACCAACTCGAAGAAATCCAGAGCCCGAGAATCCAAAAGAGAAACCGGTAGCAAACAGCTTCAGCCACCCGCTGTCACTCCCTCAGCCGAGACAGAATAAAAAAAAAGAAAATAATATAAATATATTAAAAGAAAAAAGAAAATAAACAAGTAAACACTATTTCAGATTGAATTTTTGTAATTTTTTTTGCAATTTTCAGAAAAGTATATAATGTTATTTAATGAATAAAATATTTATAAATAAACAGTTAGAAAAATGTAGAAAATCAGTATAAAAAATAGGTATAACTACTATTACACTTAAAAATTAGCAATAAAAAACCTTTGAAATTCACTGGAAAAACCATAGGTTTCAGAGGCGTTATAGTTAAAAATTAGCATTTAAAAAACCTTAGCAATTAACAGAAAAAAACATAAGTTTCAAGGCTGTTATAATTAGTTGGACATTTCACTCGTACAAAACCATAGAAATTACTCTGTTATAATTAGTTCTGCTAACTATAACTATCGCGCCCGCAATGCACTGCTGATGATATCACATATTACATCATTCATGACATTTATTTATTTATTTTATTTATTTGGCAATTTTTAAAGCGCGCAAATACCCTTGGGTGTCTCGGCGCTGTAGATGCAGAACTCTCATGGGGGGGAGGGGTAGGGAGGTTTAGGCAGGGAACAACCAGGTCTTCAGTTTCCTTCTGAAATTCAGAAGGGTCGGAGCACACTTGATGTGTAGAGGGAGTGTGTTCCACAAAATGGCTGTTGCCACTGAGAAGCGTTTGTCGCCCCAGTTGGCCCTTCTTGTACGGGGGACCATGAGTAAATGTGCTGAGGATGACCGCAAGGTTCTTGTGTGTTCAAGCGGTCGGAAGGCTCTTCTTAAAAATAGGGGTCCGTGATCATGGATCGCCTTGTATGCTATGCATAGTGCTTTAAATTTGATACGGCTCCTCACCGGTAGCCAGTGCAGCTGTCGGATGTATGGGGAGACCGATGCAAACTTAGGGATGGATAGCAGTGTCCTGGCTGCTGCATTCTGCACTGTTTGCAGTTTATTGAGGACCTTTTGTTGTGCATTGAGAAACAGTGCGTTGCAGTAGTCAGTTTTGGAGAATACCAAAGTACTGACCAGGGTTTTGCCTGCATGAGGAGGAAGGTATGGGATTAATTTTTTTATCCTTTTTAGTGTGTGGAAGGAAGAGGAAACCACTGCATTAGCATGTTGCTGAAATGACAGCTTGTTATCGAAGATAACACCCAGGTTGCGTACCTTCGTTACAGGTTCTGGGGGTTGTCCCATCTGGTGGGGCCACCATTGTGGGGACCAGGTAGGTTGAAGCCTCCCGAATGTCATCACTTCTGTCTTATCAGAATTGAGTTTAAGACAGTTGGATGACATCCAGGAGCTTATTGCCATCATTCCCATTTGGAAGTTGGCTGCCACCGAGATTCCATCATTGTGTATTGACAGCACCAATTGGGTGTCGTCGGCATAAGTAGTCAGGGAGATTCCGCAGGATTTTATGACCCTCGCCAGGTCTGACACATAGATGTTGAATAGTGTCGGACTTAGCGAGGATCCCTGCGGTACTCCACATGGCAGGGAGAAGGTCTGGGATGTAAAATTGCCTAGCCTTACAGTTTGCGGACGGTTTGCCAGAAATGAAGCCAGGAGGTTTTTGGCTTTGTCTGTGATTCCTATGGCCTCGACACGGTCGATCAAGGTGGCATGGTCGACCGTGTCAAAGGCCGTGGATAGATCGAGGAGTATCAGTACTGCGGCTCCTACGTTATCCATCGTAGCCCTAATCTCATCTGCAGCTTTTAGTAAAGCCGTCTCCGTTCCGTGGCCTTGTCGAAACCCAAATTGGGTGTCATCTAGTAGATTGTTATGGTGAATATAGTGTGACAGCTGGGTATTCATAATCTTTTCAAAGATTTTTGCAGGGAATGGGAGGCAGGCAATGGGCCTGTAGCTGGCAGGCAGGAGAGGGTCTAGGCTGGGCTTTTTGAGTAGGGGTTTGATTATTGCTTTTTTCCATACTGAGGGGTAGACACCTGATGCAAACATTGCATTGCATATGATGGTTAGTGGTGGGGCAATGACTTCCGGGATGAGGTTAAGGATACTTGGAGGGCAAGGGTCCAAAGGTGAACCAGATTTGGTTCGAGCGATCAGGGGAAGAGTGATTTCGCAGGTGGTAGGTTCAAAAGCTGCGAATATGGGGCCAGTATCGGCGATCGATTGAGGGGGAGAGTGCACTACGTCAGGTGTAAACGTATTAAAAATGGCTCTGACCTTGTCCTCAAAGAATTTTGCCAATGAATCAGAGAGGGCTTGGGATCCCTCTGACTGGGGGGCAGGTGGGCTAGACAGGTAAGTTACTACTTGGAATAGTTTCCCTGAGGAGTTTTTAGCCTGATTGATTTGGTTTGTGTAATACGTGGTTTTCTCTGTTTTAATGATTTTTTTATAGTTAGAGAGAGCGCTTTTGTAAGTGATCTTATCAGCCGTATTAAAGTTACGGCGCCACTGCCGTTCGAGGTTTCTGCAGTGCTGGCGCTGGAGTCTGAGTGATTCAGAGAACCAAGGGGCTGAAGGAAGTTTTCTACTCCGATGGGATGATTTGAAAGGTGCTAATTTATCGCAGGCTTCGATCAGATTGTCCATGTAAGTATCTGATGCTGCTATGGGATCATGCTCATTAGGTAGTGGGCTGTCCTGTATCATCTGAGTGAGACGTTCAAGATTTAAGTTTTTCCAGTCTCTGAATTTGGTGGGAAGGGGAAGAGGCAAGCACGGGGAAGTGGGTTTAGTGGGAATAGAGAAGCCTATTGCTGAGTGGTCTGTCCAGATTAAAGGGAAGACTTCGGTGATGGAGATTTCAGGGTGGTTGGTGAATAATCCATCCAACGTATGTCCTGCTTTGTGCGTGGGTTTTTTAACAATTTGTGTGAGTCCGGCTGTCTCTAAATCTCCCAGGAGCGTTATGGTGTCTGGGTCATCTAAAACTTCGAGATGAAAGTTTAGATCTCCTAGGATGGTAAACTGCGGTGATCCAATTGATGTCTCGATTATATGATCCAAGCGTGCTAGGAATTTGGCTCTGGATCCTGGGGGGCGGTAGATCAACATACCTTTGAAAGTGGCTTTACTGGATAAGCCTATTGAGAAGAGAAGGGCCTCGCATTCAGGGTATGTTGTGTCTGCTGTAGTTATCGTAAGGTGATTTTTGTAAATGATCGCGACTCCTCCACCCTTCCTTATCGGTCTGTCTAACTTACACACGCAGTAATTGTTAGGCGTGGCGTCTCTGAAGTCCGGGCCAGAGGCTTCGTCTCCCCACGTCTCGGTGATGAATAAAATATCTAAATGTTGCGATTCTATGAAATCTGCGATTTCAAATTTGTGTTTCGGCAGTGATCTTACATTTATAAGAGCTGCTGACACTAGTGGCGGAGGTGTAGGGTGAGGGGTAGATGGCGTCTCAGTACAGGTAGGACACTTAAGAGGTCCGATCCTGGGATTGTTGTAGTAGAATTTAGGTATGGAGTGGGACAACCTACTTGTTTGCTTGATGCTGAGCAGTTGGTCCGAAGTATACGTTATTGGTGAAGAACTGTTGCCGGGATGGGAGAGTGATGGATCAGGGGGGGTGGCCCTGTGCCCGGTCTCGGCGCGGACGAGCGCAGACGAGCTTGCCTTATGCGCGCCTTCGGCGCGCAATCGTCGCGCCCGCTGCGCTCGTCCGCTGCGCTTCCTGGGGAAGCACATGATTTATACACGTGTAAGTCAGGGCGGGGGGCGTGGCCTCCAAGGGGGCGTGGCCTGCGGGCCGAGCACGGCGCCGATCAGGAGCTGATAGCGAGAAAGCAACTGGCGTTACCCCGCTTTTTGCAGTTTCTTAAAGGTAGGTGTGAGTTAAAAACACAGTATCAACAGAATCAACAATATTTAAAAAGATAGCCTAACTCCCCGCTTCCGCCTCAGGAGTGGTGCATCAGAAAGGTGGCGCTCGTGGATCAGCGTCTCTTAAGTAGTCAGGGCGGGGGGCGTGGCCTCCAAGGGGGCGTGGCCTGCGGGCCGAGCGCGGCGCCGATCAGGAGCTGATAGCGAGAAAGCAACTGGCGTTACCCCGCTTTTTGCAGTTTCTTAAAGGTAGGTGTGAGTTAAAAACACAGTATCAACAGAATCAACAATATTTAAAAAGATAGCCTAACTCCCGGCTTCCGCCTCAGGAGTGGTGCATCAGAAAGGTGGCGCTCGTGGATCAGCGTCTCTTAAGTAGTCAGGGCGGGGGCGTGGCCTCCAAGGGGGCGTGGCCTGCGGGCCGAGCGCGGCGCCGATCAGGAGCTGATAGCGAGAAAGCAACTGGCGTTACCCCGCTTTTTGCAGTTTCTTAAAGGTAGGTGTGAGTTAAAAACACAGTATCAACAGAATCATGGACATGGTCAGTGACATCACTGATGACATGATTGATGACATCTCAAATGACATCACTGATGACATCACTGATAACATCATCCAAGTGACAATCTGATACACCTCATCATACAATAGTATAACCTTTCATCACTCACTGTAAAATACAGAGTACCATATTTGAAACCATTGACACACCAATACCAGTTAATACATACCTACTCACTGATTCCTAAGTCTACACACACAACTACCCATTCAACAACAGAATCACTTATACATGCAGTCACTAATTAACAGAACACTATCAAATGCACTTATACACACATATAGACATTGACACATCAGCATTCATCTTATTCGGTTATGCAGTCATTCTGCTCAATCATGAAAAAAATGGATCACACTTACATTTACTCACTTACACAATTATACACACAACACCTCATTTATTCAAACACATAGAGCACCATTAGGATGGCGGGCAGACTTTGCCCGCCCGCCATCCTCGTGCAAAACGGGACCGCCCGTCATAGGAGCGGCGGTCCCGCCTTGAGCATTAGGATGCGCCCGCCACACAGGCGGGCGCATCCTGTATTTTTACCATTGCGCCGGGCGGTGCAGAAAACGCCAACCGCCGCAACGGTAAAAACGCACGTTGTGCATTTCAAAGCACAACATGACAGGCACCGCGCGGTGCCTGCCATGTTGCACTTTGAAATGCCAGGGGTACCATAGGTACCCCCCATGTGCACCCCCGGACTCCCAGGGGGCCCACAACGGACCCCAGCAGGGAATCTCTGCATGCCTTTCCGTGGCGGCATTGCCGCCACCGAAAAGAATGTCAGGAAGGGCATCCTAATATGGCTGCCGGTGTCTCAAAGACACCGCCACCATATTAAACATTTTCCGCCCCGGCCGCAAGGCGACCCGGGCGGAAAAGCGGCAGATGGTCTTTCCGTCCGCCGCGGTCCCCCCCGCGGGGGAATTCTGGTGATGATGTCGGGTGGATTGCCCCAGCCAGGCCGGCGGTGGCTACCGCCAGCCTGGCGGGGGCAATCCGCCCGACATCATAATGGGCCCCTTAGTAACTCATAGTTAATATGTTAAAAAATATCCATTACAACTATCCACTCATTCATATAGTTACTCTCACAATCACTGACTCTTATTTATACTTATTTATATACACCAACTCTCACATACAATGCCTTTTAGTTTTTTTACTTTGTTGAAGATGCACAACTAAAACATATATTCGCTCAACAAGACACAAATAAATACACTCAGTCACCCAAACAACTTTTTCGCCAATCACTCTTAAGCCTATACACCTAATCAATCAACCATTCACACATCTACGCATAGAGTTACACACACCCCATCCAACCACACAAAAACTCAGTGTCCCATACAAATACTCACCCAACTAATCAATAACTAATATACACACTCATGTAGTTAGTGACCAACTGATGCAGCATGTTATACAACAACAGAGACAGTGATGCACACATTCACATAGTTTAGTTGCTAAACCATGTATTAAGTGACACACGTTTAACTACTCACTTAAACAGACAGTCAGCCAGTTACTAAATCCTCCATCCAGACAGCTATATATCCAATCCATCTTCAATATAGATTGGTATAGATATATAATACATATTTACATTTCAAACCAAAACACATTCACTGGATGATGTCATCAATGATGTCATCAGTAATGTCATTTGAGATGTCATCAGTGATGTCACTAACCATGTCATGAATGATATATGTGACATCATCAGCAGTGCAGTGCAGGTGTGTGAGTTATAGTTAGCAAACCTAACTATAATGGAGGAATATATATATATATATTTATATATATATATATATATATATATATATATATATATATATATATATATATATATATATATATATATATATATATATATATATATATTCACTGAAAAAACATAGGTTTCAGACATGTTATAGTTAGGAATTAGCATTTAAAAAACCTTATAAATTCACTGAAAAAACATAGGTTTTAGGGGTGCTATAGTTAGTTGGATATTTCACTCGTACAAAACCATTGAAATTCCCCCCTTATAGTTAGTTGTACTAACTATAACTTGCGCGCCCGCAATCCACTGCTGATGATGTCCCATATTACATCATTCATGACATGGTCAGTGACATCACTGATGACATCACTGATGACATCTCAAATGACATCACTGATGACATCATCCAGTGAATGTGGTTTTGTTAGATTTTTAAATAAGTATTATATATATATATATATAGCAATTTGCCTTGAAGACTGAGCGGATGTTTAAGTGTCTGAATGGAGGATTTAGTAGCAATGTGATTGACTGTCTAAGTGACGAATTTAAAGTGTCTCACTAAATATATGGGATAGTGATCAAAATGTGTGAATACCTGTATAACTCTATCTCTTGTTGTGTAAACTACTACATAATGTGTTACTAGCTATGTGAAAGTCAATAGTTATTAATTAGTTAAGTGAGTATTTGTATGGGATAGTGAATGAATGTGTGTGAGGTTGGGTGGGAGGTGTGTGACTGTCCAAAGATGTGTAAATAGTTGATTTAGTAGGTATATGAGGTTAAGACTGTATGTGGAAACAGTTGTTTGGGTGAGTGAATCTCTTTATGGGTGTGGTGAAGTGTAAATATTTCTCAATGATACATGTCCAAGAAACTAGAAATATAAAAGGCAGTGTATGTGACAGTTGTTGTATATAAATAAGTATACATAAGACTCAGTGATTGTATGAGTGACGTATGGATAATTGTATACTTGTATTAAGTATGAGTTACTATCTATATCAATAAATAAAATTGTGTTCGTGTAAGTGTGTAGCTTAGTAAATATAAGTATGATCAATTGTTTGCATAAGTTAGTAGGATGACTGCATAAGTAAATAGGATGTGTGCTGGTGTGTAATGTTGATGTAGGTGTATAAGTATATTTAATAGTGTTCTATTGATCTTTGTTAGCATGTATGAGTGAATCTATAGGTAAGTGTTTAGATGTGTGTGTAGATGTAGCAATCGATGAGTGGGTTTTTAGAAACTTGTATTGGTGTGTGAATGGTTTTAAATATGGTACTCCATATTTTATAATGAGTGTTGAAAGGTTATACTAGTGTATGATAAGACGTATCAGATTGTCACGTGGATGATGTCATCAGTGATGTCATTTGAGATGTCATCAGTGATGTCATCAGTGATGTCACTGACCATGTCATGAATGATGTAATATGTGACATCATCAGCAGTGGATTGCGGGTGCGCAAGTTATAATTAGTGGAATTTCAATGGTTTTGTACAAGTGAAATGTCCAACTAACTATAACACCCCTAAAACCTATGTTTTTTTCAGGGAATTTTTAAGGTTTTTAAATGCTAATTCCTAACTATAACATGTCTGAAACCTATGGGTTTTTTTCAGTGAATTTGAAAGATTTTTCAAATGCTAATTCCTAACTATAACATGTCTGAAACCTTTGTTTTTTTCTGTGAATTTCAAAGGTTTTGTAAATGACAATTATTAAATGTATTAATTCTTATATTTATTTTTTGATACTGATTTACTAAATTTGTTTAAACTATTTTTTTTTAGATATTTTATTTTTTAAACTACATTATAATGAATTATAATTACATTATACATTACATTACAAAATATTCTTTCTAATAATGAATTACTTTAGTTTAAATACTTTGCAAATAGGCAGTAGAACTTTAAGTACAGTAGTTACAGTTGTTGTAATGCGCAACACAATTTCAGACACAATGCAACATTGAGCTCAATGGGAATTTCTAGTTAATGCAATTAGTTACTTTTTGGATTGCTTTTCTAACCACAGCACTAGATCCTAGATTCAGCCCTGGCACATCTCCTGTAAACAGTTGAGTAAAATCGTTTTGGTTACAGTGGTGATTTTTAAGGAATATTATTGTATTTTAAAAGTTGACAGAAACTTTTTCATATAGAATCACCAATGTTATCCTATGGGAGGAAATTCACTTATCGGGTAAGTAGTGTTGACATTACTTTTTCTTACTCAGTGATGGATCCTGGATCCAGCACGGGTGCATCTCCAGTAAACAGTCGAAAGAATGCGTTTAAGTCATACAGGCAAATTTTAAGGAATATTTTTAGTTTGTGAAATTAGACAGAAACTTTTCTGGTGAAAACCACACAATGGATTCCTATGGAAGGAAATACAAGTTACTGGTAAGTACGCTTACAATTACTTTTCAGGGTCAGTGCTGGGTTAAAAGATGTCACACTAAGGTTCTCTCCTGATAACAGGTGAGTACATCGGAATTCATAGTTCGGCTGATTTTAGAGGAATATTTGTACAATGCTGAAGGAAGGGGGCGGGGCCTGCGGTGACATGTATGCAAACACATCCTGTGGCGCGTGTTTAAGTTGGGGAATTAATTCCTCTTCAATCCTGCGGTCCCCTGGGGGCCAACTAGCCCACCAGGTACCTCCAGTATGCGCCAGGGAGCTGCGTTGCAGAGAGGCATTCAGAGGCCACGCCTCTTTTTACAACACTCTGGAGCACAGCTCCGTGGCGCTTACTGGAGGTACCCAGACCCCCTGAACAGGCCTAGGGGGTCAGGGTGTTTCTACCTTTTCGCATTTTGCAATGTTTTTTCTTTGGTATCTTGTGCCTCGGTTCTACCGAGGCACAAGATGGCTGCCAACACTTCCTGATTTGGAGTGTTGACAGCTAAATAAAATACAGCTCGTGCACAACAGGGTGCGCATAGGCTGTGCTTAGCGTACGCGGATAGGTCCGCGGATCCACCACGCCCATAGATATATATAAATGACTTTAAATGTCATTTTCCCAGGAACTACTGAACGGATTTACACCAAATAAGCAAAAGACATGAGTCTGAACCAAGAACTACCTCTTTGCCAAATTTGGTGTAATTCTGTTCAGCAGTTTGGGCTGTAGCTGCGACTAAAGGTCCTTTGGGAAATTGCATGTGGAAAACGCGTTTTGGGACCACCCTTTTTTCTCGGACCCCTATTGATGAATCATCGTGAAACTTTCAGGATAGAAGTGGACCGGAGCTGGCCAAAAGTTTGGAAACATTTGCACAGATTCGTCAATCGGCACCAAAGTTATTCCAAATAGAATGTTCCGGATTTCCTATGGGTAATAGGTCCTAACTATAAAAACCTACTGGCAACCGCCAGTAGGTAATATACATATATATATATGGGATGGAAGTAGAAATGAAGCGTTAGATTTTATCACTAAGATCAATAAGAACAATTTAAATCTTTACTTCACATCTCACATAGATGAAGTAAGCATCAAATTTCTAGATGTCAAATTATACGTCAAGAACAATAAAATGGAAACCACTTTGTTTAGGAAACCCACAGCTGGTAATGTCACGCTCCATGCCTCTAGTTCACACCCTAAGCACCTAATTGCAAGCATTCCCTACGGGGAGCTCTTGCGCCTGAAAAGAATTTGCAGTATAGATAGCGACTTCGATGTATGTGCTTCTGAATTGTTGCAGAGACTCCAGGTTCGCGGCTATTCTGACAAAATAATGAAACTTGCCATGTCCAAAGCTACATTGAGATCTAGGGAAAGTCTACTACCTACTGCAGTAGGAGATGATGGCATGCCGAATGAGTCTTCGTTGACTGACATTGTCTCTTTAACTGATCAATGCCCCAGGCTAATTACCACCTACAGTGAAAATGAACGGAAGATAAGATCCATAGTAAACAAAAACAGGGTCATTGTATTAACAGATCCAGTCCTAAGGATTAGTTTACCACCATCTCCTACTATAACTTTCAGCAGGGGCAAAAACATGGGTTCCATTCTGGATCAATCTAGTCCGGAGGTCAGAACAAAATCCAATTGGTTGAAACCAACTCCTGGGTTTCACAAATGCTCCACCTGCAGAGCTTGTAAGTTTGGTGTCAATAAGAAAGAATACCATACACCCTTCAGCTCTGTAGCAAATAAAATAGCTGGTTTAAGACCGAGTTTGCAGTATATGTCCTCACGTGCTCCTGTGGGTTAAATTACATTGGAAATTCCAAGCTACAGGTGCACGTGAGGATCCTGCAACACTTGCGTGCAATTTTACATAGCGACTCCACTTATCCAGTGGCGCGACATTTTAAGCAGATGCACGACAATAACTTAAACTGTCTACAGTATTACGTAGTTGCTTCTTTGCCTAAACAACGCAGAGGAGGCAACAGAGATCTGGTGTTAAGGAGACTGGAAACTAAATTCATCCTTGAATTCGACAGTAAATGTCCAAATGGACTGAACAATTCAGAGGATATGTACACCTTCCTCTGATGATCCATAAAACATATGGCAAATTCTATTCCAAAAGAATTTAATATACTACGGATTGATCTGATTTCATCACTGTTTACATCTTAGCATACCTCTTGATGTGGGTTTTTACCGTATTGATAAGATAATACAGTTGTGTTGGCGTTCGCTGCAAGCTGCAGAACAATTTTTTGTCATTTAGAGCGTAAAATCATGCTATTTTTGATCTAAATTTTAAACTGAAAAAATAAAAAGAAACACTTTTTTGCACTTTTTTCGGGGCCAGTAAGTTTAGATGGGTTTTTCTAGCCGCCTGACTCAGCTCCCACCAATTTCTCAAAATGAATTCTCCGCACTTCTTT
This sequence comes from Lissotriton vulgaris, assembly GCF_964263255.1. Classification (NCBI taxonomy): domain Eukaryota; kingdom Metazoa; phylum Chordata; class Amphibia; order Caudata; family Salamandridae; genus Lissotriton; species Lissotriton vulgaris. The sequence continues at coordinate 589,621,213 of NC_141691.1, forward strand.
GCTAAGTCAGCTCAGGCTCACCCAATGACTGCTGCCCCCCTCAGATCCTTAGAGAAGCCTTTCTGGCATGCCCTGGCCCTCCACTAGCTTTGCTCAACAACTCTCTCGCTACTGGGGAGGTCCCCCGTTCCTTCAAACAGGCAGCTGTTATTCCCATTCTTAAAAAAACTAATGCTGACGCCACCATTCTAAGCAATTACCGCCCTATTTCCCTCCTTCCCTACTTGGGAAAAATTCTTGAGACCTATGTCACTCGCTGCCTGAGTACCTTTATAGAGAATTCCTCCTTCCTGGATGACCAACAAGCTGGCTTTAGACCCCTCCACTCCACCGAGGCGGTCATAGTAGCCGTCATGGATGCCTTGAGGAAAGGTGCCGACAACAACATCTCCCAGGCCCTTGTCCTCTTGGACCTGTCGGCTGCATTTGACACGGTCGATCATACTATCCTGATCGACCGTGTCAACAATGCCGGCATCCAGGGGGTGGCCCTCGCTTGGCTCAGATCCTTTCTGAGCCATCGTACTCAAGCAGTCCATCTATCTACCTTTTCTGCGCCCTATTCACTCCTTACTTGCGGGGTCCCACAGGGCTCCGCGCTCTCACCCTTATTGTTTAATTTGTACCTTCAGCCCCTTCTTGTTTCCCTCCGTAATACCCAGGTCACCATTTTCAACTACGCAGATGATCTTCAGTTAATTATTCCCATTGACCCGCTTCCTTCCTCTCGTTCCAACTTTCAATCCACCATGCTCAACATCGCTGAGTGGATGCTCCATAGTCAATTAAAACTGAACCCTACAAAAACTGAGCTGGTATTAGTTGGGGGCTCCACTAATCCGTGGAATTCCACCTTTTGGCCCTCCTCTCTGGGGACTCCACCTAGCCCAGTTGGCACGGTGAAGAGTCTGGGGGTGATCATCTCTGAGGACCTCTCCATGAGGCCTCAAATCAACGCAGTTACCTCGTCCTGCTTTTTCCATCTTAGGCGGATCCGCAAGATCAGTAGGTTCCTCACAAGAGATGCTCTGATTTTAGTCATCCTAGCATTGATCACTTCCAGACTCGACTATGCCAATACGTTGTATGCCGGAATCCCATCAATCCACCTCCACCGGCTGCAACTTGTCCAGAATCAGGCAGCCCGCCTGATCTTTCGCCAGCCAAAATACCAGCATGTCACTCCCCTTCTGTGTAGCCTTCACTGGCTCCCCATCACTAAACGCTGCATCTTTAAACTTGGCTGTGTCATCTTCAAAGCCCTATCTGATTCAGCCCCAGCATTCATTTCTTCCTGCCTGACACAGTACGTCCCCCACAGAGACCTCCGTTCTGCTACTCACAACCTCCTGGTTATCCCCAAAACCAGGCGGAAAAAGCACGGTGGCCTCAGCTTCTCTGCCATGGCAACCTCCACCTGGAATTCCCTTCCCACTGCACTTCGCCTCTGCCCTAATTCCGATCACTTCCGTAAACTGCTGAAGACCCTCTTGTTTCAGTCAATACCCGAGTAATGCCTCCATTCCAGCTGCCGTTATGTCAAGAGCGCCATGAAACCGTTGGTGAACGTGCGCGGTACAAATATTTTTAACGTAACGTAACGTTTTTAAGAGTATCTTTTAAATATCGATATCGAATCAACTGGATGTGATTATGATTTAATATATCACACATTTGAAATCAACTTTCTGGCATTTTTTTTAAATTCTCTTTTAGAGATCTTAATTAGCACTTCTTTGCACACATTCTTATTGCTGCTATGCATTGCTTTGCATCTCCTACTAAACTTGAATATCATGTATTTGGTGATTAGCTGAAAACATATGTTACCTTGTCTTTGGATTTATCCAAACACTATTTCATCAGTGACATCTTTTCAAGGTTTGATGTTATAGACAGATCATTGTTATATAAATCCAATTCAATGGAATTATTCTTTTTTAGATCTACCACTGTAATTCAAAACACTTTATGCGGTTAGATAATTTGTGTGATTTGGTATTTTTAAAGAACACTAACTGTTTCATTTCCTACCATATGCAACATTATATGAAATTGGAATTGTAATAATTTTAAGACAGCTACATGGTGTAATTATAATTATGATTGCTGAGGTAACTCTATGGTTTTATAGAGAATCATTGTCAGTATGTTTTCTAGTTCTATCACCACAGAACAGATCATGTGATGAGGGCATGATGTTAAGCAGCATTTAAAAATGTCTATTCTCCATACTGTCTTTTATCTGATCAAGGGCTCTTGGGCCCGAAACACGTCATCTGTCATTGCTGTTTGGATAGAAAAGGGTTAAATAAACCTCTTGCCTACAGAAGTGGTCCATTTCTCTGTCTTCGGCGCCGCGCTGTGGTGGAAGTAGCCGGAGTTACTGTTTGAAATATATATATATTTCAACATCAAGGAACGAAGGGGGGCTTACGGTTAATGAAATTCCGTTATTGAGAACACTTCACAACTTGAGAGAGATGAAACAGAAACAAATGTCCCCAATACCCAAGCACTACTAATACAGGAGTGTGTAACATCAAAGGGAGGATTGAGTCCTTTCAAAGCAGCATCATCTTTTGTCCCTGTGATGCCAAGGGACGCTATTGACGTCTTCCACGAAAGAGTGACTGAGGAACTGAAGACACTATATAGTAAAACATGCAGATTCAATAACAAAAGAAATCAAAAAGACAAACAATACTTCCAACTGATGACCAAGTTGAAAAACAATGATACTGTGATAATAAACAAGGCCGACAAAGGAGGCAACATTGTCCTTTGGGACAAAAAAGCGTAAAGAGATGAGGCGTTTAGACATTTGAATGAGGTGGAATGTTATGAAGTGTCAAATGGAGTTGCTGTCCATAAAATTAATGAAGAATACACTAGACAGTTAAACAAATGGATGAGAGAGGGTCTAATTACAAAAGATGAACTGAAATTCCTCCTCAAAGTACATCCAACACTCCCAACATTCTACCTCATCCCGAAAGTACATAAAGGACCTTGTCCCTTACAAGGACGGCCTATCATCTCGGCCATTAATAGTGCCTTCGAAAATACGTCGAAATACGTTGACTTTTACCTGCAGGAGTTTGTTATGAAATTGCCCACATACATTCAGGACTCTTGTGGCTTTCTTGCAAAATTAAATGAAATTCAGTGGGAGAAGGACTGCCTGTTAGTTACCCTTGATATCACATCACTGTACACCTGCATAAAACATACTGACGGTTTAAAGGCAGTAGAACATTTTCTTTAAAAGCGAAGTATTGAATGTTATAACCATAACAAAATGCTGTTGAAAATGATTCATGAATGTCTTAATAATAACCGCTTTTTATTTGATGGCAAGGTGTACAGACAAATACAGGGTGTGGCTATGGGGGCATGCTTCTCCCCCAGCTACGCATGCTTACATGTGGGCTGGTGGGAGGAGCATGTCCTCAAGGGGGAACATGGTGACTTGTGTGATAAACATATAATACAACTATGGAGGTATATTGACGATATTTTTATCGTGTGGAAGGGAACAGTAAGTGAAGCCATGAATTTTGTGGACACTATTAACATCAATTCCCTAAATCTAATTTTCACACACCACATCGATTCATCCTCCATTAGTTTTTTGGACATCATAAAGGAAGGTAGAATAGAAACAAGCTTCTTCCAGAAACCTATGGCTGGCAATACTCTGCTCCATGCGAGTAGCTTTCACCTCCATCACACTATAGCCAGTCTACCATACGGTGAGTTTCTTAGGGTGAATAGGGCGTGCAGTACAGAAACGGCACACACAGAAGCTCAGGAAAGAACCAAGAAAAGACTGTTGGAGAGGGGTTACAAAGAGAAAAATCTAAATATTGCCTTAGCCAAAGCCAATCGAATTGAGAGAGGCACCCTCCTTCAAAAGAAACACATTGAAGTTCATGGAGTGGGACAACTCCAAAGCATTCCTGGCCAGAGAGACAGTATGGGGAAAACATGCAGGTTCATTTCTACATATAGTAGGCAATCTCAGGTCATCAAAAAGATTTTAAATAAGGAATGGCCCATAGTTATGACTGATAATGTTTTAAACACAGTGTATCCTCATAATCCCAATTTTACATTTCGTAAAGCCTACTCAATGAGGTAAGATCTGGCAAAGACGAGTCCAGAAATGTATGCTAAGGGCAGATGGCCATCCCCTAGAAACGGGTTTTTTAAGTGCAGCTCCTGTCGAGCCTGTAAATTTGGCACTAACATCTCGTCATATACAACGGCATTTTCAGATATCCCTATGAAAATCAGGGGACACTATACGTGCAAGACTGAGTTTGCCGTATATGTGCTTCAATGCAGTTGGTGGCTCAAATACGTTGGAAGCACAAAATTACCAGTTCAAGCAAGAATATTGCAACACTTGCGGGCCACGGTCAATTCTGACCCCACATACCCAGTGGCCAGGCATGTAAAAACTGAACATGGTAACAACTTGAATGTGTTGCATTATTATGTTATTGACAGCGTTCCCATGAGTAAGAGGGGTGGTGATTGTGAAGAACAGCTGCGCCGTTTGGAGACCAAATACATTGTAGAGCTGGATACGAAAAGTCCACATGGTCTCAATATTTGCGAAAATCTGTACCACTATTTATGAATTATTGGCATATCTGATTGAGTTGAAAGGTGTAGATATATGAATTTGAAAAATTGATTGATTTTAATTTTCATGTTATTTATTCTTTTAACTACAGCTGAGGTGTAATTGTTTATATTGATCTTAAAATGCAGGTCAGTCAGTGTGGTTCAAAGTTAGGTGAAAATGTAGGGGATTATTACCAGCATTGATGTAAGCCTAGGATGGCTGGTGACATTTTCTATTTGGTCATTATGAAGAAAATATATTTGTTTGACTATACAGAAGGAAGTATTCCAAATGATTTAAATTATTGGTGGCTATAGGAATTGTGCAGTTGATAAAATTTGATTTGTTGGTGGATTACTTGTTAACATCTATGTATTTGTACAGGTATTAATATGTCTAATATCCTTATTCTTCTGCCCAAGTACCCCTGTTCCCCAGGGTAATAGTGTGGTTTTCAAACTATACAATAAAATGTATTTTTTGAAAATTCCCGTCTGGGAATTTTTACTCGCACTTGCACTTTATTAAGACACAATTATTTGTTTTTTGCACATAAATATGGCATCCTACTTTTCACAGCTTAAAAACAGCGAGCAATCGTTTTAAAAAATATTTCACTGTCATTGCCAGTGGTATTTTTATATGATGGAGTTGAATGAAGAACGGAATATTTTGAATGTCAAAAAAATTAAAAAAAATTATTGCATTTAATTATGTTGTTTAAACTGTTAATATATATGTATTCATATTTTTATGTATATACATATTTTATAAGATGTGTTTTTACAATAATGACAACATAATTTGTGATTTCCTTTATGTCGATTTGTATATAAGGGAGTCTGTCTTCTACATCATCAACTCCTAGTGCTTATACATGCAGTAGTCTGTTTACTATGTTTATTAATTGGTAGGCTGACAGGGATTGGTGAAACTAAGTTTAAATTATTGAGGGGAAATGAGCACAAACTGACCAGCGAGCAAGGCGACTAGGATCGCTGAAACGCGTTTGGTGGTGGGCACAGCAATGCACCTAAAAAGAATGAAAAAATAAATAAATTACAGCGGCTGCTGTGAGATCCAAGAGTCCGTCTCTCTCGTTTTCTTTGGCGTGGTTTCATAGCAAGTAGAGAGTGGTTATCGGATATATATATATATCCAACAAGTTTTACGTGCAACCTCCTGCAGCGCAAAAACCAGCCACACCAACATGTTTCACGCGTCTTTATTTCCAGGCAAGGCAGTATTTCAACAAGCAGGATGGCATAACGCGTTTCGAGGTTAGTTACCTCTTAATCATATGCACAGTTGCTGAGGTGGGATCGTTAGGCATTTAAAACGTAGCTGTGACATTGGAAAAGGACTACAGTCCCTCCATTTAAAGAGGCAGTCTTTTTTTGCACATTTATCTGATGTTTCTTTGAAAGTTAAGGTAAAAGTACCGATTTTCATTCTTTTATCATGTCAATACAAATAGTCACTGTGAATGTCTTTTTGGTTTACCTTAACTTGTATATTTTCAAATGCGTTCTTTTTCGGACTGCAAGGTCCACAATGCCTCTTGTTGTCAACTCAACTTTATTGTAGTTTCCAATGTGGATTTTGGCAAACCTTTTACTCTGTCACTTGTAGCCGTGTGCATCAAGCTTTAAATCGGTCGAATTTCTTCTTTTCTTTATCTGATGACCCAAGCGTCAGAGGAAGATTCCACAACCACCCCGAGTCACAACTATTCCTTGCTTGCCATCACGGAATAAAATGCGTATACATCTTGTGCTTAGGGAAAATCCTTTCAGCAGACTCTAGCTGTCTCCCAAGTTCACGTCTGTGGTGAGGCGGGCCTCTCAACGTGGCCCTTCCATTCAGCCCCTTCAATGAGCAACGTTTCAGCCGGCGGGCACTTCTTCCTATGTTTCTCACAACAGTCCCAAAAGTCTGACAAATGAAGTGCTTCGGCCTTGTGAGTCGGAGCCGGTTTACGGAATGTGTCAGACATTCCAAAACATCCAACAAGTTTTACGTGCAACCTCCTGCAGCGCAAAAACTGGCCACACCAACATGTTTCACGCGTCTTTATTTCCAGGCAAGGCAGTATTTCAACAAGCAGGATGGCATAACGCGTTTCGAGGTTAGTTACCTCTTATATATATATATATACACCCAATACCCATCAGAATCAAAGGCAATATGAACCAGGATACTATATGTCATTATTTTTTATGGTAGTAATGCAATGGTTTGTAAAAATGTAATTCTCTTTTCAAGAAGATAGAAAGAGAGTACATTTATGTAGAATTAGTGTTCTCACTTCCCTATTAAAGGTTTGCATTTCCTCCACTGGCTTAAAGTATTGTAGACTATGGATTCCGTTGCATAAAATGAGCAGTAGAAGTGCCATTCTAAGACAGGTCTCTACCATAGTTTTGGGCTCCTAAATCAGTAGTAGTTACTAGAAAAGTAAAGGAATGTGCTGCATTTAGTTAGAGGTGCAAAAGAAATTGTTGACATCTTGAAAGCACACAACATAACATTAAACAATAACATAACACAACGCAACATAACACCACTAAGACATACAGGAAACAACAAAATGTTCAAAAAAGAAGCAACATAAGAAACACAGTACAACACTACAACAACACAATGTACTAGCAATGTACTAGTGCAGCAGATATCAGCACAATCAACATGATAACAAATCACAGGCATAGCAAAGTGCTACTTAACAAATATGTACAGACATAATTGTCACTCTTTACATCTGCAGAAATAACTTTATAAAATATGGTGGTAAAAAGCATTTGCACTAAGCACTATCTTACCTTTGAAAAGATGTAACGGTGCCAATTAAAAATGTTTTGTCATCCGGCCAATCATATAGTAAATTTAGTCCATCAGCATTCTACCAATTCAAAATCAAAGTCATTCAATCTTAGAACTCTAGACTCTGTTTCAGCACTATATTTAAAGCCTTGAAGGTGTGACAAAGGTATATCTTCCACCACAATCAGACATTCTAATCTGAAATAAGACCCAGTTGGTTATGCTTGAATTTTGTGTGACTGAAGTAGGAGTAAATTACAAGTGGGTATGGTAGCTGTGCAAAAATGAGATGCAAGTTACAAATGGGTTTGTAAAGTGTGAGGGAGGTTGGGGAGAATTGAGGTATGACTCCTGAATATCGACTCCAAAATGTATATGACCACAATATCGAGGGCAAAATATTTGGATTACAAAAATATTCAGATTTTAAATATTGAGGGTAATTCCCCAACAATATTAGGACAATAGCTATAATAGTGTATCTGACCATAACTTCAACTCCCATTTATTTGCACTATCCTCAATGTTTGTAGAACTGAAGGTAAAGTAGTAAACCTGCATGCCCCCTTTAAATGTATTCACTTTTCCTCATGCAAGTAGGACTTAGTTTAAATGGGTAATCTCACATGGATAGGTGCACTCTCCTCAATATTAGTTTTATTGGAGTTAGAATAGTGATTCTAATCCACACCCCACCAAATGAACTTTCCCTAATGTTAGTACAACAGGAATAAGAATAGCAAATAGGACCCATCACCACCGATTATCTGGCCTTTCCCTAGTGTTCATGAAACTGAAGTTAAATCTGACCCTCCATATTATGTGCACTTTCCCCCATGTTAGCTGTACTGTAGTTAGAATAGTAATGATGATGCCACTTCTATCCCATATCAAGCACATTGATGAAAATACATATGTCTGAACAAACACTCATGTAATCACAAGATTTCATACATTGCGTTAAGTTCAGTGAATCTATTAGACGCAGATGGGAACAACATGGGAAACCGCCCGGAGAGGCACACATAGTCCAACCTTGCTGAGTACCAGTAAATTAGCATTTCATTGAACAAGGGCTAAAGGTGTATTTTATAGGGCTCTTTCATGAACATGACTATGTTTATGATTACTTCATCAACAACATGGAACTCAAACCCTTATAAATTAAGATTACATAGACGTGATATCAATATATAATACGCACACTTTAAAATTGAGTACAGAACAACGTGACTCATTCGATGGTATTGACTTTTGAAGACCAACATGGCCACCTGACGTGGACTATTGAACCTAGTAAACACAAGTGATCTTGCATTCAGATCCACATTTACGTAGATCGCACAAATAGTTCGATACACAAATATGGCAGACTATGAGGAAGCGGAGTGCAGCAGGCACCGTGTGTTAACATTGGAAATTACTCAGTGAGTTTAGCTTATAACTATTTCAGTCATAGTAGTTATTAAAGTTTTCAACGAGATATTGATAATCTGTGTGCATATAAATTCCCAGATTCCAAGAGGGCAGTGTATGGAAGCATATGTTTTCCAAACACACATATCATTTTTTTGCAGGCACAAGCTGAAGGCAGTGCAACACACACGATAAATTAGACAAGGTTTCCATATGAGCCCAGTAAGCAACTTTACATTTTACTTCACAATGATGTCTTTGTTTTAAGCAAGCTTCACCAGGATTCACAGAGTTCTGAGGAAATAGTTTGATGTAAACAAAAGTGGGACTAGTGGTTTGATGATACATCACTTTAGAGTCAGTAACGTGAATTAGGGCCATTATAGGCTACACTCCCCACCCAGCGGTAGGGCGGGAGAAGGCGTGTCCGGCACAAAGAGGGTACCAGAAAGGCAGGGGTCTCCCTGAGTCCCGTAACTAGAGGGGTGATGGTTGTGCCTAATTGGCACTAAGGGGGCCGCCCTTTTAGGGTGGCCCACTGCGTGGGCCGCAAGCAGCACATAGTGCCATTATAGGCAACACTCTCCACCCACTGCCAAAGCATGCGTGACGAATAAATAAAAGCACAATACAACTTTTGTTTGGGAAAATATTTCTGCAGGTTTATTCCATACAAAAGTATGCAATATGGTGGGCTATCTTACGGGCGATCCAAGGGCAGGCAGAGGTAACTAACCTATGCTGCCCTGCCCGCCTGATAATCGAACTTACACTGTGGCAAACCTATTCAGTGCTATGCATTATAGAGTGATCCCTTTGATGGAGCAAGGATCTGCACTTAAAGCGACTTGCTTGGACTCAGCCCTCTCGAAATAAACTGTAATGCCCTAATAAACATGTTTTGTCTTGCTAACAATGCACCACATGATATTTCTAGTATCTAGGGGAAGCTTTTCAATGTGCTTTTACTAACCGTAACTCGATTAACCCAAAATGGCCGCCGCAACAAGGGAACTTATCTGCGCATACGTCTGTCACATTCACGTGACATGATGTACTTACTGCTTGGTGGGAAAACTTTGCTTCTGCGCACTAGAACTAAAGATGGCTGCTATATGTTCTTATGTGCTAAATGCTTGCATTGCTGCTTTTACTAAGTTGTTCGTTCTGCATAATCTCTAATGCAGTAGTTAAAATAAAGTAATGGGAATAGAGTAGAGATTAGTGGTATACAGTGCATTTACTTAGATAAGTTTCTATAATTGTTTCTCTTTGACTTTGCTATTAGCTCGTGTTCTGATCAATTGAGTGTATTGATGTTCCATCTTGGGTCCTGAAACTGGGCATGCGCCGTATACACCCGAGTCTACAAGCCATGGCATTGAATTCCTGCCAACTCTCAACTTGCTAGAAGATGTTCCTGGGAACTCGACCTCCTGAACCTCCAAGAGGATGTCAAATGATACATTGTATTTACTATTGGAAAATTCATTGCCGGGTGGAATAAAAGTGCATGGGAAAATAAAATATTGGGCGGGAACATTAATCTAAATATTGAAGAGCATGACCTCATAACTGGTATGGTGTGATGACCTCTCCTCGTCTTTTGACCAATCAAATTGAGAGAATACACATATTTGCAACATTGGGGGGTGGTACACTGCCCGGGAAAATGGTATAACTAAGTTAGGCTTAGCTAGTTAGTTTGTCTGACTTGTCCGAATAGCTGACCTGTCACTGACCCGACGCACTCAATAGGCGATCGAGAGCAGAGGTGCTTGCGGAGCACTCTGTCAGAAGAATTGATAACCCAATTGGGGTTCTCGGAAGGAGTTCAATAACCCATACGGGGTCCCTGAGGGAGAAGATTCGCTAACCCAATCGGGGTCCGACTGTTAGCTGCAGAGAGGGGTGTGACGCTAGCGTTGCACTTTAGCTGTGGGTGCCGGTCCTGACCTGCGGTGGTCCTGTCCAGATCAAATTTGGTCCGTACTTATCCTGATTCTGGTCTGCATCTGTTCTATCCTGTTGGCACCTGCACAATCGGTGGTCCGATCCTTTATCCCAGCCCATGGCCAGGGATGGTCTTCACAACATTCTAGGTAAATATAAAGATGCATGGGTATGTCATTGTGCTGTTTCCCTCTTCTTACCCTTCCTATGTTTCAATGCTTAAAGAAAGTCTCATTACATTTCTGCATCATTTTACTTTGATTCTATTCTTTCAAATTGATCAAGTTCTGATTGATTTAGTATGGACTCTAACATTTAAGAAAATATTTAGAAAAAGCGTTTATATCTTTCCTGAGTCTGTGATTATTTATGAGTGCAAATGTTTATTTACTACCAATTTTCTGGCTAACTCCCTTGATCCCTTAGGACTCTAGGTAGCGGTGAAAAGGATTGGTAAGTCAAGGTATTGGTCCTAAAAAGGTTAAATTAAATCACTGGTTAAGTGTAGGTTTACCTGTTCAAAGTGTGTATGTATTATGGGCCGAGGTGAGTATGGTAAAATTCTGGGCAGGTGAACTCGCGCTCTATCACCATCCCCGGATAACGTGACTCATTGGACCATCTTACTCATGCCCCTTTTAGGGCGGAGCATTGCCCAGCCAGCCCCCGGTTGCTGAGGCTTACAACCACCCTCAGGACTAGTGGGGGGCTGACGATTTCCATGAGGACTCCCGGGATTTGACACTGGCACCCCTATCTCGAAGAGGTACCCTTCTGTACCCTTCAGTCTCCAGATCACCCTGTAACTCCGCCTGCAACACAAAAGAAAACATTACAAAGTTCCACCTATTCAGCTCACTAGCCACACGCCAGGTAAGCGGTAGAGCGGGAGACTGCGTGTCCAGCGCAAAGAGGTTGTCAGAACGGTAGGGAAGGTATAAGTACCCTCCCCCGACCCTCTAAGTACCGGAAGTGACGCATCTAGTGCGCCATACAGAGGGACTCCTCACTGAGTACCACAACTAGAGGGGTGAGGGTTGTGCCTAATTGGCACCAAGGGGGCTGCCCTTTTGGGGTGGATCTCTGCATGGGCTGCGGGCAGCCATAATGTGCAGATTTAATTGTTCACAAAATCACATATAGAAATGCACGCAATGATAAATTCATCCCATTTAGTAATTACTCGCTCAGTGGAGCGAAATTAATAGAAAATATTACACAGGAAATCAGTAAAAGCCGGGGAGGGGGTTCAAAATGCTTCCAACATTTTCTCAGATAGGAGCAGAACACATATATTGCTTTGAGCAATGTGATTTCATGAAAACGTTTATGCTTACAGCAGTCAGATAAGAGGTTGCAACTGTGAACACGCATCTTTCTCACGAAATTAAATCGAACATAGATTTTCAGGCAGAGGTGAACACTGCAGATTTAACCAATTGTTCATTACTATTGCATGCAATAGCCACAACAGGAACATGAGGTTTCCTACTCATAAAGGATATGAACAGGCAGATCCTAAACAGATGCTTTTATTCAATTGTGAATGTAAAAATGTTATATGTCGTCATAACGCTGTACTTGCTTGAAATGTACTCTTTATTCCCATAGCTTCCCAATTGGTTGTTTCTACTGAGATGTATTGGGTTTGAATTGGTTCTTTAAGGCCCTCTTTGGGGGAGTTAATCCTTTGGCTGGAACTCCAGGTGTGTTTCAGGTGAGTGAGCAATGAGTTAACACTTTAGAAGACGAGCGATTTTAGTTGTGCCTCAATGCCAACTATCATGAATGTCTAATGAACTTTTCATGTGTTTTGTGTTTGTAAGCATTGCTGACATTTCTGAGTGATTTGGATCCACATGCTTGTGACATCAGCGGTTTGATGAAGTGTCTAGGTGAATAGGTCACAAATTCTATCCTCCAATATTGCTCGGAAAAAAATGCACTTTTAATATTACTGGAAAATGTTGTAGATATACCGCATTAATAAGCACATTTAAGCATTTTATATTTATCTGGCAAAAAACAAGGTGGGTGATCCAGAGATGTGCTTGCACAGGCGTTCTGACGCTGCCACGTGTCTCCAGGTCACTTGCGAAACCTTTAGCTTGTCCCATCTCTTAATTCAAAAGTTCATATGGTTTCACATTTACAATGAAAAAAGATTAAGCAGAACAGTCACATGGGGCGACCGCCGCTTCCTAGTTGCGGCCCCCAAAATTTGGAATACCCTACCATCCTACCTCAAAGCCAGTCCATCACTCTTACAGTTTAGAAAAAATTTGAAGACATGGTTATTCAACCAATAACACAGTACACCCACTGTATACCACACCTCTAGGGAATAACATTACTGCAGTCTAGCGCCGAGACACCCAAGGGTAATTGTTCGCGCTTTATAAGTGTCAGTAAATAAATAAATAAATAAATAAATAAATATACACAGCACAGTTGGATAAAAAGCTGTGAAAGACTGAGTGGCAGGCATTATCTGAGGAACTGGCCAGCTATGCCTTTCAGAGGTACAGGTCGGACATGAACTCATGAGAAGTATCATATAATACACTTGAACAGTATACGTTTTAGCACCATTTTTAATAAACACGGGTTTACTGCAGCAACTGTTTTTTGAAGACAGTGCTTTAACATGACAATGAACTTTGTATTTAAATTAAACTTTCCAAATATATAGTCAATTTTTAATAAACCATTTAGAAGAATGCATCCAAATACATTCAAGACATATTTTCTCATGATCCCCAAGGATATCCTAGACAGGATTTCATGAGAAATAAAAAAACTACTAGAGAAGTGGCAGAACCATCCACTATCAATTTATGGACAATTTAAAATGTTCAAAATGTGTGTACTTCCTAACCTCACCTTTCTTTTCAACTGCTTAGCTCTCGAGTTTGAGAGCCAAGCATGCTATTTGATCCAAAGTTGTATCTCGTCCTTGAAAGGTGCTCGAATGACATGCAAAACTTAAAGGCGGAATTGAAGAGGGGTGGCCTACAATTGCCAGGCATTCAATTGTATTGTTGGGCCATGCAGTCTCAATCATTCAGAATGCTCTTAGGTTCTCCTGATCAGTCTTGCCGGGGGCAATTGAGGCAGACAATGTTAAAAATCCATATTTGAGGGAGTGTTTTTTTATACAAATTTGGTTCTTCAAATTATTATAATAAACTTATGTATGGTATTGCACAAGGTCTAGATTGGTGATTTCATACTGCAGCAATTTTGTTCCCATTTGGACTCCCTAGGTGCCCCTGAATGCTTGAAGTCACCTGAGTGACCACTTAAAGAAGCTGGGCTAACAGCCTAGGGGGACTTTCAGGGGAAGGAGGGTTTGAGATCATGGCATTATTTTTATTTATAGACCAGCTTCAGGCTTTCCAGGTTCAAGTTCATCCAATTCCTCTCCTAGAGTAGAATGACAGAACAAGATAACAATACTCTAGATCTTCGTATTTGGGAAAAGAAGTCTCCGTGTTGGTTCGGTTAACAAAGAGGATTCCGTGTGGTGCGATTTTCTTTTGAGGCTGAAGACTCAACAAGACCACTTTCCCTCTCAGTTTGGGAAGAAAACGTGCCTGACCGGCAGTTGGAACAGGTCTGGCAAATATCTTCTAAATTTTTATATGTAGTCGTAAATCCTGCCGCACTTAAGAGGCATTGTTTTTCTGCTTATCAACGGACATACTGGACTCCGCATAACATCTAAAAAATGGCAGGAGCGAGAGGAGCAGTGTTCAAAAAGTGTGCTGCCCAGATTCAAATGATGTGTGTATGTTCACACAGTGACATACTCTGAAGCACTTTGGGGAGGATTAAAGTATGGTAATTTAGGAGGTTCAGAGACAAGATTTTAAGGTAAGCCCACCTTTAATATTGTTTGGTACACAACTGAATGAGTACAAAAGCCTGCCTTGAAGAGAGAGCCATTTAATATTGTATCAAATACTGAGAGCAAGGCATACCATCTGTAAAACGTGGTTAGACGTGAACTCTCCTCTACAGCAGGGTTGCATTACGGAAGTAAGCAGAATAAGCAATTTAGGGTTCAGTGTGGGAACAGGTGAATGTCTGGCTTGCTACTAACAACTAGTATCCGTGGTCCATTCATTACACCAATGGCAGGATCTAGACTGTTTTTGCGTTCGATAAGAAGGGCCATGTTTGTATGCGTAAATAGCAGAATCCTTGCATCTTTGATGTGAAAACTGATCTGTTCTGTCCCTAGGCCTTTAGATATAGCAGGCGGGCATAGAGGTGAACACTCCCCCCCCCAAAAAAAATAAACATTTTCTCAAAGTTTCTCTTGAACAACAGCCATAACAGTCTGGGTTATGACGAGGAAACACTATGTTCCGTAATGCAACCTGGGAGGTAATGTTTTTACAATAGAAATGGAACAGACCGGAAAACTAAGTGCGCTGGCAAGCACCATGGAGCAAAAACCAACAACCAACTTCAGGAACTCAACATAGGAAATAAGTTTCAGGAGCTCTTCCAAAAAAAGATTGTTTTCTATCTGACTGAGATGAAGAGGTAGAGCAGTCTAGAGGGAAGTGCCAACTATTGAGAAGGCTCAAACTCTCAACTTCACTGTAGAGAAGCAAGAGGCAGCCAGGCAAGCAATGAGAGGGATGTGAGGGAGCAAGGTGTTTGGGCAATATATTTTGGAAATAGATAGGGTCTGGCTTCTAGGGCACCATGTTACAGAGGCACAACACATTGAAGTGAATATATTTTGATAGTGGAAGCAAATCGAATGGACACCGAGCTTCAGAGATCCTATCAAGTTTTCAGAGATTGTAGACAAGGCATGTAACCATATTTGGAATGATTTGCAATCTGCAGATGCGCAAGGTCTGGGAACCAAGCCCATCCACAGGCATTCACATAATCCAGTTTAGAGAGTATGGAAGTATTGACTACAGGTGATTTTAGGTGTAAAGGAATAAACAAAATATTTTCTTCAGAAATATCATTTGATGGCAAGAGGCGTACAATATTGTACTGATCTGTGACAATATATTGAGATACTTGTCCGCCCAGAATCCAAAACTTTAGATTCCCTCCACTGGTAAGGAGCATTTAGAACAGATGAGGGCCAAATTGCTCAAGAGAAAGGAGATTTATGGACTAACACCTTTGCCTCAGTTTAAGTCCTGTGGAGTCTCAAGAAAATAATGTAGCTTGTGATGCCTTCTTAAATGGTTTGGAGAGTCTAAACCTCAGCTGAGTATTATCAGCATAAGAGGTAAGTATGAAATCATAGCTGTTTTTGATGGCAAGAGGGAAGCGAGAAATCTTAATTAAAATGCAAGAGAGAGGAACCCTGAGAGACACCACAGTTGATAGGCATTGATATGGAACGAAAAGGAGGAAGTATAAGGGACTGGTTTCCTCTTAAATGGAGCAAGGCAAATAAGATTTGGCAGTCCCCTAAAGCTAAACCTCTTCAATTCACTTAACTAAGATGGAATGGTTTACCATGTCAATGGTGACCGACAAGTCTACTGGAATATTTTTCTTCTTAGTTTTGTACTTTTTAAAAAGTTGTATTCTGTTGTGAATGGTTACTAGAATTGCTGATAGGTTTGTGTCAGGTAGCTTGAGCTATATCATGTTTTTTATGGTAATATGACAGAGTACTCAAATGTGTTATTATAATTGTGTATGATAATGAAATTAATCAGAAAAAACGTGAATTCACTCACCATGCACTCCAGCCCTACCCAATAAGAATTTGCTGGCATTACTGTGGGTGCAATAACTGCTGGAATCCTTTGATTCCTGGCAAATATTTGAGCACTCATTTTGTGTATTTCTGTAGTTAGAAATTGCAACTATATTTGTGCTGCTTTCTTGGGCTGTGACTTATTGAGTCTCTTAAGTTTTTTGTGCCTTTGTTTTTATGGTTCAAATACAGACAGCTTGTTGTATGTAAATATGTATGCATAAATATATTTTAGACCTCCTGGTACCCCCAACTCATGACATCATTCGCCTGGACAGTTAAGAAGCTGGGAGGTGGCCTAGCCCGTATACATCGAAGTACGCGTGCGGTCTCTCTCTCAGAGTCCTCTTCGCTATTATCCTGGGAATACCTTTGCCTCAACATCTCCAGTAACAATCAGCTGGTTTGCAAACTATATACATTCTATCACCCTTGGGGCAACAACCTCTTATTCATTGAACTAATAATGGAAATCATCACTGACAAAGCGGATTCAGTGCAGTCCCACATCTACCTTGGGGACTTTAACCTTCATTGGTCAAACCCTAGTGACCAAGCCGTAACATGCCTCAATTCCTTCTTGAAGGATCCCGATTTGGGTCAACATTGTGACCAGCCTGGGGGCGTGGCCAGCAACATGGCCGAGTGAGCCGCACTTTGCCGGAGCTCCGCTAAGCCGTATTTAATCTGACTATCCTTACCCCATCCAGCGAACATTCAAGCCTCGCACAAGAAAGCAGGCAATCCAGGGACCCCAGAGGTGGCCCTTGGTGACACCGGGGCGCCGATCGGAGGAAGAAACACGCCAGGATACCCTCAGCGCGCCGGCCCGATCCCGGATCCAAAATGGCGGCGCCCATCACAGACTAGTCCGGAGCAGCGGGCTGGACTGATCGAGACATCGGAGGGTGTAGAAGAGTGCACCACTTCATCACTCATCCGGATGACGCATGGCAATGGCTAGAAGAAAGCCCACCAACACGGAGAGATGGAGGGAGCGAGCTGAACAGGGGGGTGGAGGGCCCCTCCATGGGCAATCTCTTGGAGCTGGTGAAACCACAGCGCTGGCGCAGACTCGGGGGGACGAGGAAGACTCAAACAACGCCGTACCCTTCGCAGAATAAGTCTCCTAGAAGACACCGGGACGCCGCCTCCCCGGGTCGGGACAGCCAAGCGGGATCTAGATTTCGCGCCCTAGCCGCCAAGGATTGTCCTGAGGAAGAGGATGACACGGGTGGGGCTACAACAGCGAGTGACGAGGAGGAAGATCAGTCACTTCATCCGATAGTGGTTGCTATCAACGAGATGGAAAAGGACCCGCCTACAGGCAATGCCCCAGTGCAGGGCGAGGACAAGGAACGCAATACTTGAACAGGAAGCATGCTGGATGGACGAGATATCGGCTGGACCGGCGGACTGCACACAAGTGGCTCCCACGCCTCTCAATTGTTAATTTTCTTTAAGTACTATTTGGTTATCATTATTGTATCTTTCCTTTTCTGATTACGAACTACCTCATAGAACTGTGGACACTGTAAGAAAGTATCCTTCCGAGTTTGGTAGGGTGCCAAGTTGGGGTAGGTCAGAAGAGGAGAGAGACACCAGGGAGGGCGACAGACCTTTTCCCGCCAATATGTCCTATCAAGGAGGGAGGTGGATGGTGGGACTGAGGGGGGAGGAAGGTAGGGAGGGGGTAGCGGGGGACAGTTGGGGATGTTCAAAGTTTCATATTGATGGGGTCCTAGGTACTTGGGGGTGGGGGTAGTTGGGGAGTTGGGGGGAGGGGAGGTGGGGGTACGGGAAGGGAGGGGAATGATCATGTCACACTACTAGCACACTCAAGTCTTTCGGACGGCACCTCCTCACAAGAGTCTAACTGCATTACGCCGCACACACACCAGATTCCCAGGTGACAACGGGAGAAACCCCATAGACCAAAGGGGATTCAGTGTTCTAACATGGAACGTGAACGGGCTAGGCAGTAAAGTGAAGAGAGGGCTGGTGAACTCATACATTAAACGGATAGGCCCTGACATAACACTATTGCAGGAAAAACACCTCAAAGGGACGAACTGTGCATTCCTAGCTAGGGGACACTACAAGGTTCTAGCACATGCAGGTTACACCACGGGTTTGAGAGGAGTGGCCATACTTCTGAAGAAGACTACACCGTTCCACATAGCCCAAACATGGATAGATACACAGGGGAAGTACGTGGGGGTGAAGGGAACTTGGAATAGACATGAGTACACGATAATCTCGGTATACGCTCCCCCGAAACTGCAGGCCAACACGTTTAAGAAGGTAGTAGGCATACTCCTAGACACGGCTGACACTATAAAAATCCTTGGTGGGGACTTTAACGATGTGATGGACCCGGGGATGGATCGGACGGGACTGACGACCAGAGACCAGACCCGGACCCCCATACCGAATGATTACAAACATGGGACTCACTGATGTATGGAGATGGTTACACTCGGACCAGAGGACCTACTCCTTCTTCTAGGGATCGCATAAAGTGCTCTTGAGGCTAGATTACATATTTATGTCTAGGCAAAACCTGGCAATAGACGACACAGCGGAATATAAGGCAAGAGGGATCTCGGATCACTCATCACTCTTAGCTAGAGTGGGATTGGGGAGAGATAGGAGTGGAGGCTCATGGCGCATGACGGCATGGGACCTACAAAATGTGAGCATATTGAAAGGCATGAGGGCAGACGTGAAGGTTTATGTGGCGGACAAGGAAGAGACGGTCCAATCCAAAGTTATATTCTGGGAGGCTCTTAAAACGGTCATGCGAGACAGGGCACAGAATAGATTAGCGGCGGAGCGGAGGAAGATCCAGGCTGACACAGTGGCACTAGAGACGAGCATTCTGGATCTGGAGAGCGAATTCCTGGTCTCGAAAGAAACAGGGATTCTCAGGCGACTGACGGACACGCAGAGACAGTACCGAGAGTTGGTCACGGGCGAGGCCAAAACCCAGGCGCTCGCCACGTTGCATCGCCTATATGATGTAGGAGATAAGTCAGGCAAACTGCTGGCGTGGCTCAGTAAAAAAGAGCGCGCAGCGAGATGGGTGGAGCAAATCAGAGACACTAAGGATATACCGATACGGTCGGATTCTATTATCGCTGAGACGTTTGCAGACCATTATGAAAGCTTCTACCAAGCTAGGGATTTAGGGAATTGTGATGAGGCACTACAGTACATGGAATCAGTTGAATTACCGACACTATCAGCTGAGGCCCAGCAAAGCCTAGAGGCTGACATAACTCTTGAGGAAATCACTGAGGCCTTGGCCAGGCTAAGGCCGGGTAAATCCCCGGGCCCTAACGGGTTCCCAGCCGAGTTCTTTAAACGTATGGCGGACCTCTTGACACGTCATCTAAAGGGCCTTTTCGAAGGGGCGATGGAGGAGGGGAGGCTCCCCCCAGATCTGAGGCTGGCAATAATAGTCCCGATCCACAAGGAAGGTAAGCCTCATGACGATTGCACGTCGTACCACCCTATTTCCCTCTTGAATATAGAGGCGAAACTACTGGCAACTATCCTGGCTATGCGCCTTCGCTGGGTGGTATCGGACCTAGTACATCTCGATCAAACAGGGTTCCTCCCAAACAGGGCTACTAGGCTAAATCTCTGATGTACCCACAATTGGCTGTAGGAAGTAAGGGAAAGGGAAGATCCACACTGGTTCCTCTCCCTTGACGCGGAGAAAGCTTTTGACGCGGTCCATTGGCCATTCCTGGAGGGCATCCTACAAAAGTTCGGCTTCGGCCCCATATTTCGGAAGTGGGTTCAATTCCTCTATACAGAACCTAGAGCTAAAGTGAGAGTGAACGGGGCTATTTCAAGGGAATTCCCGGTCCAAAGGGGGACCAGACAGGGCTGCCTGTTGTCCCCCCTCCTGTTCGCGCTCATGATAGAGGTGCTGGCTGCTAGGGTGCGCCAGAATGAAACCATTAGAGGATTCACGCGGAGTGAGCTAGATTCGGCAGATGAAATAATATCGCTCTATGCGGATGATATCTTCTTATACGTTACTCAACCGGAATCCACAATTCCAGAAATATTTCTGAAACTGGAGCGGTATGGTAGATATGCGGGGTACCAGGTAAACTGGCACAAGTCGGTCCTCTATGATCCTAAGGGTCAGGGAAACTTGCCGGACCTTCCGGGAAGGTTGTTGACAACAGAAGAGGGGTTTAAATACCTTGGAGTATATTTCACCCTAGATCGCACTCAGTTCTACCAACGGATCGTAGAACAAATAATATCGAATTTTGTAGAAGACGGGTCCAGATGGAGGCAGCTCCCTCTCACCATACTGGGCCGGGCGGCCATATTTAAGATGGTTACACTCCCCATATTCTTATATGCTTTACAGAATGAGTACTACCCTATCCCGTCCAAAGTATTCAGGAGGATACATGCGGAACTTAGGTCCTTCCTGTGGTTAGGTAAACAATCCAGAGTGGCACTCCGAACGCTTCAACGTCATCAGTATAGCGGAGGGATATCGCTCCCGAATTTGGAAGCATAATATTGGGAGGAACATATTGCCCCGATCAACGAGAGGATGCATGCGCCAGCAGATCACCCCACCTATCCCCTTGAGAGACATAAGCTATCAGCCTGTCCCTTGTTGTATTACCTGTATGGGGGAGCTCGACAAAGACAGCTTCTCCCCGCTACGTGTACCACCCTACAGCTGTGGAAAAAGGCGATGAGCCGCACGGGCTGGGGGAAGAAACCCACCCGCCAGACGCCGATCTGGCACTGTGTGTGGCTCACGGAATTGAATAAGGTAAAAGGCTTTCGGAAATGGGACGATATCGGGATCTCCACCTTGGGCGACATAGTGGCAGGAGGAGACTTGAAGTCATTCAAAGCACTGCGGTCCGAGTTCGGACTGCATCACACGCAGTTCTTCAAATACGCCCAGTTGCGACACGCCTGGTGAGCGGAAAAAATATCACTAGACGGAGTACGCACCTCTAGAGGGTAGACTGTTACAGGAACAAGTGCAGGAAAAATGGTGTCCCTCACATATAGAACACTGACAAATAATATGCTAGGAGACATGGAGAAACTAAGGAGAACATAGGAGAGCGAGGTGGGAGATATGGAGGACATTGATTGGGACATGTACTAATGCACCCCAGGGAAGTTGCCATTAAGTCTAGGCTGCGACTCATCCACTTTAATGTGCTACACAGAACATATCACAACAGAGTGAGGCTTCATAAAATGGGACAAATGGAAGACACTAGATGGCTTAGGTGCAGGGCAATGGGAGGCGACTTCTAGCACACCATATGGACATGTACTATTATCCAGGCATATTGGGTTACTATACTTACGGAATTGAGTGAGGTGCTGGAGACCCCTATTGCCCCAGACCTAAATTAGCCCTTCTAGGGATGACAAATGACATAGATCTGGCGCATCCCCTCCTGACCTTTTTGACCCTAGCATTGGTAGTGGCCAAACGAGATATAGCTAAACACTGGGATGAGACTGAATCACCAGAATTAGAGGAATGGAGGAGAGGGATGGACCTGTACATGGCTGCAGAAAGGGTCCCTTACAAGGCGAGGGGATGCCCGAAGAAGTTCCGTAAAGTCTGGGGTAAATGGAGAACTTATCATGGGTTGGATGCGGGACTCTGAAGGCCTTATACTTAGAGGGGAAACAGAAAGGTGTCTAAACCAACTAAGGAAATGCCACAGGCCGACCAGGAGAGACTACAGTATTTTGGCGCACTGGACGCCGGATAGCAAGGACATGGAACCAGTTAGAGAATTGTGGGGAGGGGGTGGTGGATGGGAGAATAGGAAATGTGCACTGAAGATGACATGATTGTATCGTGGAGTTACACTAAAATGCAAATAAAAATGTTTTAAAAAAAGAAAAAAAACATTGTGACCAGCCTACCCACAGTAAAGGGGAAACTCTTGACCTCATCATCTCCAAAGGACACACCATCACATTGGACTCCATCATACCCTGCGATTAGTCAGACCATCACATCATTTCCTTCCATATCAACTTGGAGGTATCTCAGAGTAAGGCTCAAACAACTAAACAAAAGACCTCGGAGAAATCTATACCGTTGACCTAGCAACCCGCTGTAAACGTGCCCTCTCTCCTCAAGTGGACTTATCCGAAGTCCATGCACTCACAGACTTCTATACCTCTTCTATTTCTAGCATCATGGACGATATGGCTGCACTCCAACAAAAAAATGCAACCTCAAAAATATCAAAACACTGGTTCAATAGCAAACTAAACTCGGAACGTCGCAATCTAAGGGCCATCGAACGTTCCTGGAGATCCACTCCATCAGAGGACCATCTAAAAGCCCTTAGACCAGCTAGAAGCTCCTATAACAAACAAATCAAGACAGCCAAGGAGGAATATTTCAGATCCCAACTTAACCAAGCGGCTAATCGACCCAAGAAACTGTTTGAACTTGTTAAACAATCTGTGGTAGCCCCTAACCGATCAGCTTTGGACGTCAGCCCTCCCTTATGTAATGACCTGGTGGACTTTTTTACTGAGAAAACTATACTTAATACCATTGATCTAGAAACCAGGAGGGCTCTATTAATATCCAATGGTCTGGCACCCCCTGGCCTTACCAGATGAGGCTGCTACATGTAGCTGGGGTATCAAGCACACCGCTTCCTGGGACACCTTTACCACCCTAAATGAAAATGATATCAAAAAGTTTCTTTGGAGTATCAACCCATCTAATCACTTCAGTGACCCTTTACAACCCACCATCTTCAAAGCAATTAAGGATTCAAACTCCCCCATTTGGACAAAGATCGTCAATGCATTTCTGTCCAAGGGTACGATTCCAGAATGCCTAAAAGAGGCCCAGGTAATACAAATATTTAAAAAAAATCCCCAGCAGACAGTACAGATCTTAACAACTTCCGCCCATCACCAGCATCCCCACACTAGCGAAACTCCTGTAAAAATGCTTCCTGTCACAACTATGTGCTACATCGAAAATTTCAATCTCCTGGACCAACACCAATCTGGCTTTCGTAGTGGGCACAGCACTGAATCAGCTCTCACTCGCGTGGTGGATGACATCCTAACAATGCTTGATCAAAATGAAACCTGCCTCCTTATCCTACTTGACCTTTCCTCTGCTTTTGACACTGTCAATCACGACAACCTCCTAGCTATTCTGGAGCAAACGATGGGCCTCTCTGGTCAGGTGCTGCAATGGTTCTCGTCCTTCCTCCAGCACAGGTCCCAAAGAGTTAAGGCGAACCACTCTCTCTCCCAGCCATCCCGAGTCACCATGGGGGTTCCCCAATGGTCCTTCTTATCTCCCATTCTCTTCAATTTGTTCCTGGAACCATTAGCTAATGTACTAAAATCCATGGGCATTCGCTACCATATGTATGCAGACGACACCCAACTCTACCTGAAAATCTCTTCCACGGATAACATCACTTCACTCAACTCCACCCTACTGACTACTCAAAATTGGCTAACTGAGAAACACCTCCTACTAAACACCTTCAAAACAGAATTCCTCCTCCTTTCTCCCCCGAAACACACTCCTAATATTGACCTCTGATGAACCAACTCACAGCCTTCAACTGCTCACCCCACAATATTGGCTCAGCTAAATCTCTAGGAATCACCCTGGGCAAACATCTGAATATGAAGACCCATATTAGCAATGTATGCAAGGGAGCTAGCCACTTTCTGAGATCACTCAGGAATCTCAAACCTTTCCTACCTCAAGCAGATTTCAAGCAGATGGTCCAAGCACTTGTTTTACTGAGGCTTTTCTATGGCACTGCCACGCTATGTGGCCTCTCCAAATACACTTTGGCCCCTCTAAAGGCATCATTGAACGCTGCGGCCAGACTGATTACGGGCTTCAAGCAAAATGCCCACATCTTCCCCGTCCTATAATCTCTAAATTGGCTGCCCTACGAAGCTAGAATTCAACTAAAGATTTCTTGCTTATCGCACAAAGCTCTCCACTTCAAAACTCCCAACTACCTGGCACAAAAGTTAGAACTATCCAGAGGGGGTAGGCCATCGAGGAGTGCTAATTCCCTCCTCTTGAACCCCCAGATCTTCCACAAAAAGAGAACATGTCAACGAGCCTTCTCGGGCTCTGCACCAAAAATTTGGAACGCTCTTCCATCGGAAATCGTAGAATCTCTTCCAAGGTTGCTTTCAAACTGGAAGCAAAAAGATTCCTCATGAACAAGTTCTTACCTTAACAAGAGGAGCAATTGTCAGCTCTAAGCTCATCGGTCATACTATACAAATGGTTGTCAATCTTGTATTGTATTATTGTATTTGCTCCACTTTGTCATTATGTTTCAGCGACTAGGCTATTCTACTCCTACCCCAGGTTTATATTTGGTCTTTTATGTGTGCACTATTTGATTCATTGCCTATGTATATTCCTATTTGACTCATGTACTGATCTGTTACCCTCAAATTGTAAGCGCTATGATATCCTTCGGGATTAAGTTTGTGCTATATAAAACCTTATAAATATTCAAATGTATATTCCTGGGTTTGTGGTTTGCTGGTGTGCATTCAGACCGCCGGTGGTGCAAGCTGTAGGGCGATACCACTGCACCCTTTTTAAAACTTCATTGCAATTTTCTCCCCAGTAAAGAGAAAGGGTGATTCAGAAACAGCATCTTTCATTTATTTGGAGATCGTGCTTGCTACAAGAAGCGTTTCCGCTGTTCACTCAGTTAACCTTAAAGAGCCTCATCTTCTCCAAAGACCAAATATTTTCACGTGTGCAGGTAAGTTAACATAAAGGAAATACTTTCCGTTTTGAATAAAGTGGCTATTTCTTTGTATCCATTATTTGCCTGCACATGGTCAAAAGAAATTTGAATCATTCTCAACAACAGTTCTTGGAACTTAAAAATGGAGTGGTAAAAAATATGCTCAATTCATTCCTTTTAGTTTTCCGTTTTTTATACCATGTGAAACAGGCACTTTCATTTTATATTATTCTTCTTCTTTAGGCTCCATTAAAAGTGTTGTCCCAGTTCAAGAGCACTATAGAATCTTTGCACAGTCACAAAAATATGCTTTTCTTATAACTTTTCAGAAAGGATCCTTCGTAATGCTTGACAAACTGCTTGAACGCTGCAACTCACAAATAGGCACTGCCAGCTGATAACCAATCAATTGATCAAGCCTCTTGCTCTCACTGCTCAGTAGTAGCCTTCAGCAGTGCCAGGCTCTGAGCAGCCTCAATGTTGAAGAACGCATGCATGGGCTTACCACAGAGCATTAGCCCCCACCAAGGGTAATAATAATGAGGCTCTTTAATGTGAGGAGGTGGTAAGAAAATTAGGATATTTGTCTTGCTAGAAATGGGGGTCTCTAGTTGGCAGAGTTAGGTACCCTTGTCCAAATAGGGACCTTTGCTTCTACTCAGGGTGAGGGGGATACACACTTAAGAGAACCCCTGATCACCCCCTAGGTAGCTTGTCCTGAGCAGACAGGCGTATCCCCAAGGCAATGTGTAAAGTATTTGTAGCAACACTTATAGTGACACAGTGAAAATACTACAAATGGACACCAAACCAGTTTAGAAAAATAAAGTATCTTTATCTAAACGAAACAAGACCAAAACAACAAAAATCCAACATACAAAATCTCAGTAGAGTGTCTTTAGAAAGGTTGTTGCAAAAATAAACGTGTAGATGATAAATGGGACACTTTAGTCTCACAGTACCTAGGATG
Source organism: Lissotriton vulgaris (assembly GCF_964263255.1). Lineage (NCBI taxonomy): Eukaryota > Metazoa > Chordata > Amphibia > Caudata > Salamandridae > Lissotriton > Lissotriton vulgaris. Next base: position 589,647,561 of record NC_141691.1, read on the forward strand.
CGTAACGCGAAACAAACAATAGGGTCGCAGAGAAGGCGATGCGTCGATTCTTCCTGCGCTATGGTGTCGATGCAACAAGATGACGCCTCGATGTGTTGCGATGATCTGGTGTAATGCGAGAATATGCCGTCTTGACTGCGATGCGACAACATGGAGGCGTTGCATGCAAACAAGACGGCCGAGCGGCGAACTCAGTGGTTTTCTGAGCCGCTACATGCCCTGCGACACGCTTACCCAGTGATGCGATGACTCAATCAGTGATTGCGACATGCTTCTCCGGTGATGAGACGTGATCAGCAGCAGCGCCCTTCCTCCGTGATGCGACGACCCTGCGAACTGCTCGCCCGGTGATGCAACGGCACCCTCTGTGCGGTGACAAGTTTCTCCGGTGATGAGATGGCGAACAGCGGCAGCGACAACACGCTTCCTCGATGATGCCACAGCGGCTGCTGCGGTGGTGTCACGTTTTTCTAGTTGCATAGCGCTTCCAGCTCCATTCAGCAAACAGGCCTCATGCGCAGTTACAAGCCCTCCTGGCAGACTGGAACTCCCAGCAAGGAAGTTCAGGGAAGCTGGGGTGAAGTCCTTATGTGCCTGGGACTTCAGAAACAGGAGGCCAGTTCTTCTCAGGCCCTTGGAGACTTTTCTTCAGAGTGTCACAACACACAGCAAAGTCCTTCTTCAAGCAAGGGACACAGCAAACAGCAAAGTCCTTTAATTCTCTCCTCAGTAAAAACAGCAAACTCCAGGCCAACCCCAGACACACAGCAAGGGCTGTACTTCTCCTCAGTCTCTTCAGCTGATCTTCTTTGGCAGGGATTCCTCTTGATCACGAAGTAGTCTCGGAAACTTTTATATCCTTGTGTTTCCACAACAGGAGGCCAACTCTTCTCAGGCCCTTGGACACTTTCCTTTCAGGACAAAGCACAAAGCACAGTCCTTTCTTCAAGCAGGGAACACAGCATACAGCAAAGTACTTCTCCCCATGGCAGAAGTAGCAACTGCAGGCCAAACCCAGACACACAGCAAGGGCAGTACTTCTTCAGCTTTTCAGCTTTTCTCCTCAGCAAAGGTTCCTCCTTGATTCCAAAAGTAGTCTAACTTTCAGGGGTTTCAGCTCTCATATTTACACCCAAATGTATTTGTTCTCTAAGTGCGAGGGGTCCTGGACCCTGTCCAACCCAGTTCTGGGTGCACTCTGCCAGTGCACAACTTCTTCCTTTGTTAGTGTGGGACAGGGTCATCAGACTCTCCACAGGAGATGGCGCCAGCATTGTGGAAGGCAGGCACAGCCCTATTCAGGCCCAGGTGCTACTCCTCCCACCACTCCAAATGCAGATAGGTCTATTCAGCCTAGTGCTGACTCACCCAGACTCCTGGAGCCACCCCAGCCCCTGTCACTCTCAAACCAGACAGTCAATCCACAAACAGGCAGAGGCACACAGAAAGGTTGAACAAGAAAATAGCCACTTTCTAAAAGAGCTATTTTCAAACAGGATTTAAAAAACATCCTCCCTAAAAGATGTGTTATTAAATTCTGAGTGTAGGGGTGCCAGATTTCAATTTTCTATCTTGCTTCTATGGGAAGATATGCAGGTAAACATGTTACACAACGTTTCCCATTCTGTCCTATAGGCAAGATAGCCTTTCAATAGTGAAAAATGAAATTGGTAGAATTTCACTCTCAGGACATGTTACACACACCACTACATGTCCTACCTTTTACATACACAGCACCCTGCCCAGGGGGGCACCTTGGGTCTACCATAGGGGTGTTCTGGGAGTAAGAAAAGGGAAGGGTAAGGCCTGGCAAGTGGGTGCACTGGCCAGGTCGACATGGCAGTTAGCAAACTGCGCACAGGCACTACGGTGGCAGACATGAGACCACTTTTCACCGCTACTCATGTGGGTGGCACAACCAGTGCAGCAAGTATACTAGCAACATTTGAATGACAAGCCCTGGCACATGCAGTGCAATTTACTAGGGACTTACTGGTAAAACGCATAAGCCAATCATGGATAACAAATCACAATAACAATTTTCACAGAGAGCATATGTACTTTAGCACTGATCAGCAGTGGTAAAGTGCCCAGAGTCCTATTGCCAACAACCACAGGTCAGGAAAAACAAGGGAGGAAGAAGCAAATGGGTTGGGGTTAACCCTGCAAAAAGGGCCATTTCCAACGCAACCCCCTTCCAGCCTAAGGCTAGGGTAGACCAGTCGAATCATTGATGTGCTTCCCTGCTTGGGGCAATAGAACACGGACACTGGCCCGAACAGCAGGGGACTATACCTGTTCTATGCCGTCCTGAACCCAGTTGGATCTCTCTATCTACACTCTCACGGCCTGAGACCTCTTTTCACCGCTACTCACGTGGGTGGCACAACAAGTACTGGAAGCTCATTAGTAGCATTTGAATGACCAGCCCTGACACATGAAGTGCACTTTACTAGGGACCTACTGGTAAAACAAATAATCCAATCATGGATAACCAATCACAATACCAATTTACCTAGAGAGCATATGCACTTTAGCACTCATCAGCAGTGGTCAAGTGCCCAGAGTCCTATTGCCAACAACCACAGGTCAGGAAAAACAAGGGAGAAAGTAGCAAAAGGTTTGAGCATTTCCAACATGTCTTTAGCAAAGAGGATGGAAAAAAGCTATGAGAATTCAAGAAGTATATGATGCTGGAGTGCAAGATTGCATACACGATTAAGAAAATGTGAGGGGGGCATCTGTAGACCATGAGCAGAGACAAAGAGCACTAATGTAATTTGTTTCTCCCATCAGGCTTTTCGGCAGGCTCCTGTAAAAGCATAGCTTTTCTCTTCTCACATGAAAGTTATCAGGAACATTAGTCATGTCCAGGGTGGCTGACATCTACAGAGGTTGGTGGGGCGGGCACATAAAATATCAAAAACAAAACGTTCCTTTTCTCCTCCTTGATCCTTCTCTACTCGAGGCAGGCAGCAGGCAGGGTCTGACTCCCAAGCCAATCCTGGCACTGCTCTCATGCTGCATGAGAGTCATGACGTTTGAGAGCTGTACTAGGATTGGTGGGAGCAGCCTCTATCAGAGCACTGGAGGCCTTTGCTTTCTCTAACCCAGCTGTGAGAGGTTTATAATAAGCATTCCTGGCTGGTCGTCGCAAGACGGCCAGCCAAACAGATATGCACATTTTAAACTCGGGGAAAAAAAGCTCCCTGCTCCCACTCAGCAGGAATGTCCCTGCCCCGTCCTGACACTCAGTTTGGGACAGGTCAGTTGCTGAAAAATACAAGCATTTGCAATGCAATAGGTCTCGCATTAGGAAAGTTTGAGCTATTGGTATTGTAAATGACACATTTTTTATTTATGTGTTGGTTTTGAAAATAGCAAACTTAATAGCTTTGTCATTTACAATGCCAATAGTTCTAACGTTTGCAAATGTGACACCTATAGCATTTGTAATGCAATATGTGTTGTATTTACGTGACTTAGATGTATTGATATTTCAAATAACAATGGCTTTTACATTTTTTAATAATTAATACTTAAATAAAAGTTATTGTAATTTATAATAGCAATAGCTTAAACTTTTGTAAAATAAAATTGTGAAGATTATGTTAATTGTATTTTATTTTGACGAAAATCCAAGAACAGAAGTGAAATATTAACATCTTTTTATGAAATTTGTAATAAAGCTTGAAACATTGAGAGAACATATTTGAACCAGTTATTGAATGGATGCACAGATTGATGCTGTGGTGGCGCTGAGTGATATTGTGGTGGCAACGAGTGATGCTGTGGCGTTCATTGATGCTGTGGTAGCGCCTAGTGATGTTGTATTTCCCATGAGTGATGCTGTGGTGGTGCTGAGTGATGCTGTGGCGAAGTGATAGATAGAGTGAAGGCGATAGATAGATAGAGTGATGGCGATAGATAGAGTAAGTGCGATAGATAGATAGAGTGTATTTATGTTGCATTGAGTAGTGTAAGTATGAGGTGTGTAATTATACGGCACTGAGTGGTATTATGTGAAGTGTATTTACGTTGCATTGAGAAGAGTAATTATATGGGGTGTAATTACGTGGCACTGAGTGGTAATATGGGGAGTGTATGTTGTATTCAGTAGAGTAATTATGTGGCACTGAGTGGTATTTGGAGTGTATGTTGCATTGAGTGCAGTGTAATTATGTAGCTTATTATGTGGCACTGAGTGGTATTGTGTGGAGTGTGTGTTGCATTCAGTAGAGTGTACTTATGTGGCACTGAGTGGGATTTGGAGTGAATGTTGCATTGAGTGCAGTGTAATTATGTGGTGTGTAATTATGTGGCACTCAGTAGTATTTGGAGTGTATGTTGCATGGAGTGCAGTGTAAATATGTAATATGTAATTTTGTGGCACTGAGTCGTATTGTTTGGAGTGTATGTTGCATTGAGTGCAGTGTAATTATGTAGCATATAATTATGTGGCACTGAGTGGTATTTGGAGTGTATGTTGCATTGAGAGCTGGGTAATTATGTGGCAGCGCAGTGTGTGAGGCAACGCAGTGTGTGTGTGTGTGTGTGTGTGAGGCAGCGCAGTGTGTGTGTGTGTGAGGCAGTGCAGTGTGTGTGTGTGAGGCAGCGCATTGTGTGTGTGTGAGGCAGTGTTTGTGTGTGAGGCAGCGTGTGTGTGAGGCAGCGCAGTGTGTATGTGTGAGGCAGCGTGTGTGTGTTTGAGGAAGTGCAATGTGTGTGTGTGTGTGTGTGTGTGAGGCAGCGCAGTGTGTGTGTGTGTGTGGCAGCGCAGTGTGTGTGTGAGGCAGTGCAGTGTGTGTGAGGCAGCGCAGTGTGTGAGGTAGTGCAGTGTGTGTGAGGCTGCGCAGTGTGTGTGTGCGTGAGGCAGCGCAGTGTGTGTGAGGCAGCACAGTGTGTGTGAGGCAGCCCAGTGTGTGTGAGGCAGCGCAGTGTGTGTGAGGCAGCGCAGTGTGTGTGAGGCAGCGCAGTGTGTTGAGGCAGCGCAGTGTGTTGAGGCAGCGCAGTGTGTTGAGACAGCGCAGTGTGTGTGAGGCAGCGCAGTGTGTGTGAGGCAGCGCAGTGTGTGTGAGGCAGTGCAATGTGTAGCAGGGCAGTGTGTGCGTGATGCAGCGCAGTGTGTGTGCGAGGCAGTGCAGAATGTGTGCTACAGGGCAGTGTGTGTGTAACAGCGCAGTGTGTGTGATAGGACAGTGTGAGTGACACACAGCAGTGTGTGGCTCCATACTGTGTTTGTGAGGCAGCACAGTGTGACTGTGTGTGAGGCAGCGCAGTGTGTGTGTGAGGCAGCGCAGTGTGTGTGTGTGAGGCAGCGCAGTGTGTGTGTGCGAGGCAGTGTGTGTGTGTGAGGCAGCGCAGTGTGTGTGTGTGTGAGGCAGTGCAGTGTGTGTGTGTGAGGCAGTGCAGTGTGTGTGTGTGAGGCAGCGCAGTGTGTATGTGTGTGAGGCAGCGCAGTGTGTGTGAGGCAGCGCAGTGTGTGTGTGTGTGTGAGGCAGCGCCGTGTGTGTGTGTGTGAGGCAGCGCAGTGTGTGTGTATGAGAGGCAGCGCGGTGTGTGAGAGGCAGCGCGGTGTGTGTGAGGGAGGGCAGCGCAGTGTGTGTGAGGGAGGGCAGCGCAGTATGTGTGTGAGGCAGCGCAGTGTGTGTGAGGCAGCACAGTGTGTGTGAGGCAGCACAGTGTGTGTGTGAGGCAGTGCAGTGTGTGTGTGAGGCAGCGCAGTGTGTATGTGAGGCAGCGCAGTGTGTGTGTGAAGCAGCGCAGGGTGTGTGTGAGGCAGCGCAGGGTGTGTGTGAGGCAGCGCAGTGTGTGTGAGGCAGCGCAGTGTGTGTGAGAGAGGGCAGTGTGTATGTGAGGCAGCGCAGTGTGTATGTGAGGCAGCGCAGTGTGTGTGTGTGTGAGGCAGCGCAGTGTGTGTGTGTGAGGCAGCGCAGTGTGTGTGAGTCAGCGCAGTGTGTGTGTGTGAGGCAGCGCAGTGTGTGTGTGAGGCAGCGCAGTGTGTGTGTGTGTGTGAGGCAGCGCAGTGTGTGTGAGGCAGTGCAGTGTGTGTGAGGCAGCGCAGTGTGTGTGAGGCAGCGCAGTGTGTGTGTGTGAGGCAGCGCAGTGTGTGTGTGTGAGGCAGCGCAGTGTGTGTGTGTGAGGCAGCGCAGTGTGTGTGAGGCAGCGCAGTGTCCAATGTGTGGAAGGCCCTGGTTACTTCAGCATGAATGACGCATTTGCACTTCATAGCAGCCAGCTTTAGACCGGCACTGCAGGATTATAAACCCCTTGGAAGCCCTTGAATCGTCTGTACATCCAGTTCTAGGGTCACAAGACGCATTCTGTTGTTTTATCTATTTCCAATACACGTGGCTGTGTTTAAATGTGACGGGGTCCTGCTTGGCCCAAAACATGGGCTTCAAACGTCTGGTCGCAGAGCGGTGCAGCCGCCTGCAGGCTGGAAGCACACGGCTTGACATGGAATGATTTACATTTAAACAAAAATAAAATCAATGGTTTTGCATAGGTTACGACTGTCCTATATGAACACGGTGACAGAGACTGGAAAACAACTGCTTGCTTGCTGGTAGGTAGAGAAATGCATTTATAGGAAAAAGTGTTTATTTTCGATTTTTTGACTCAACATAATATATCAAAGTAATATAGATACACCTAAAAAACTGATTCTGCGCGAGCCACTGCCGCCGATTTTGCAGTTTCCTACCTAACCTTCGTAAATAGTGTATAGCCACCGGTTCTACCAATCAACGCAGTAGTGCTTATTTTATCAACTGAGGTAAGATGAAACTTTGAGCAGTGACTCGCATTGTAACATGCTACTTGCACACTGTAGATGGGGCTACCGGCTCAGATGTTTTACCTGCGTTGGAACCTGTGGCTGAAAGTCCCCCACACATGTTTTAAAGGTTTTGAGTCTGGAGGCGTGACCACAAAGATCTCCGCAGTGGGCGTATCACGCCTCTGGTCCACTACAGATGTGTTTTTTTTTCTAAGGAGACATTACAGATAAAACGTGAAACCTTGTCTCTGTTACTTATAAGACAGCTCCAATGGTGAGGGTTCTGGAAGGGCATGGTCTTTTCTAACGTAACCCCTTGGGCGTGCCCACCACCATGCAGCAGAAAGAAAAACAAGCATAGTCATGGTGGGTGAGAGATAGGAACAGGGGGAGGGGGGCAGGGGTGAGTGATCGAAACAAAGTGGAGGGTGTGAGGTGGGAACAGGGCGGAGGGGTGAGAAGAGGTTGGAGGTGATGAGAAACGGGAGAGGGTGAAAGTGAGCGATGGGTGGAGGGTGAGTGATGAGAAGAGGGTGCAAAGATGAGAGAAAGACAATAGTGAGGTGGATGTGACATATAGGAGCGGGGTGCAGAGGCTGGGGATGGGGTACAGTGCGCAGAGTTAAGAAAGTAACAATAGTGTGAGGTACCAGGAGAGGGAAAGGAACCGGACGGATGAGTGAGAGAAATAAAGAACTGTGGGCGAGGAGTTCAGATTGGGACAGTGCGGAGGTAGAGGTGGATGAGTTGAGAAAGAAACAAGCGGGTGGGGAAGAGATGTTTGGGGTAGTAATAGACACCGTAAGGGAAGGGTAAGGGTAGATGGGTGAGGGATCGGTGGATAGGTGAGGGACTGACGGATAGACCGGCGAGAGTCCTGGTCGGGTGATTGACGGGTAGAATGGAGAGAGAGGAGGCGAGATGATTAGGAGAAGCAGTTAAGAAAAGTGAGAGAGGTGGGTGCAGAGGTGAGAGCGATAAGTGGATGGGGGACTGCAGGAGGGAGCGGAGGGCTGATGGGTGAGTGCACAAATTGAGGGATGAAAAGCGGAGGAGTGACTACTTGGGGAGGAATGAGCGTTTGGAAAGTGTTAAGGGGTGGGGGGAGGAGTGGAACGGTCCAATGGTCGAAGGATGTGTGGTTGAGTAGAGGGAGCCCGGGTGGAGCCGTAGGGCATGGCTGACAGTGGTGAAAGGGGGAGACAAGAATGTTGTGATGGGCGGAGGGGGAGGCAGGGTAAAAGTGTGAGCGGCTTAGGCAGGACGAAAGGCTGAAGTGTGTGGGAAGAAGTTAAGAGAAACTAGGAAAGGCTATAAACCTCCGATGTTTGGCATTCTGTAGCCCCACGGACAGAAATATGCAGAGAAGGATACGGTTGTGAAAGAACATGCTGACCAGTTAGAATAGAAAACAAGAAATAAAGATTATTTCAAAGTTACCTTGGCGGAGCTTGCTGGGCTTGCTTGTGTGCTTTCCAGAGAGACAGGAGATTGGGAAACGCGCGCGCGCGGCCGGCGCCGATCGCTTTCCAGAGCGTGCGTGTGACATCTCCTGTCTCCTGGGAAGCAGACCCGCCAGCAATAGTATCGCGCCTGCGCGATGGCATATGGCTTCGCCATATGCATCGCAGGCGCGAGACCTAAAAATGGTAATAAATAACTTTATTACCATTTTATTTTTCACCTCTGGCATAGGACTTTTCTTTGTTGAGTGATGCTCCTCCACTCAAACACAGGAGCCGCCCCTGGCTCATGTCCCTCTGCAGGTGTGTCTTATGCAGTTACAAGCGTACCATAAACAAAAGAGGCAGTAGACAATTTTTAAGATGTCTGCCACACAAAACTCTATAAGCAGGTTTTGATGATGAAAAACACCAAGTCTGCCAATTCTAATGACGCACCCTAAAATAATTGTAATGGTGTTAGGGTCTAGTTGCATTAATTGCTAGATGAATTGAAAAATGAAATAAATGGAGCAGCTGGACAACTCGTTGCTGTTTTCAAGGAAAATAACGTGTGTGTCTCTATTTTTAAATTCACTCCCCTCTTTTATTTGCCATTTTTCCTACTTTTGATTTATAGTTCAGGTTCTGTTTTGTTTGTTGAAATTATTTTTGTACTGCTTTATTTTTTATTTTCATTTTGTTTGGCTGTACCAGTTTTCCTTGTTTTATTTAAAATGAAATATTCTTCATTTTTGACATGATTCGATATGGTTGTCTCGTCTATATCTCTTAGATATTCTTTGATATGTTTTACACGTTTTAATTTGCAAAGGATTTAGAGGTAAATAATTTTTATAAGTCCGCCAAAGATTTAGTTTCAAAATCATTGTTTTTTATGAAAGAATTTATAGTTAAACATGTTGTAAACTAAGTGTGATGAACACATTGTTTCAAGAATGTGGATGTTGTGTTTCTGTCTAGACGTCGACTTAACCTCTTGTACTGGGAAAACAATGCAATGCAGGCAAAGACCCAGGCTAAGAGGAAAAGGAGGGAGTGAGTGATACACTCCAGCAGACTGGTGTTTGTGAAACCCGGTTTTGATTTCAGAGGCTCAGTATTCTTAGGGCCGCTTTAGGAACATCAAGGTCTCCAACCAGTGCAAGCAGAAGGGATGCTGTAACCAACCATCCATTTTCCACAGACCATACACAGAGCTCACAGATGGAATGCTCTGACTGCAGAATCTAATGAGGCAGGAATCAAACGCAAATGTCCTGTTTCACAAAGGGCCTCAGCAATCGAGTCGGAGGCCCTGCAGTCATGGGGGAGTCTCCGCACTCGGGGCGGAATCCCCGCAATGTAAATTCCATTTGTGAAGATTCTGCTGGTTCGAGTGAGGAGACTCCCCTACAACTGTGGGGCCTCCACCACAAGTGCAGAGACCTTTCCTGAATCAGGTCCATAGTGTAAGGAAACTAAAGGACCGAAAGGAACTGAACAAGGGAGAAAACAGCAAAAGTGAAGAAACAAAACAAGCTGAGTGTGAACTGTAATGAAAAGTAATAAGCCACAACCACAACTGTCGTCAGATAAGAGAACACTATAAAGGTGGGGTTGAAATACCTGCTTTGCCACTACTGACCGGAAAGTATGCCTGATTGAGAATGTAATGCCACTAGACAAATCTGCAGTGGATAGAATAGAACATATCTTTTATTTGTAACATGGCATTGACTAATTTGTATGCTGTTTTTATAATCCCACATCTTGCTTTTTTATGGTTTCCTGAATTATAGAGTGGCATTGGTATGTCAGAAAATACCAGAGGGGCTGTGGAATATTTGAATGCATCCTTGTCAGCTGTCTATTTTTATTATTTACTTCCTTCTACTCAAAATATATTTCTTTTAGTGTTACCAATAAGTGTATGATACAACTCCACCATCAACATTGGGAAATATTATTGTAATTGCTCCTTATGAAAATTAGGTTTTTGTCCAAATACGCCTTGTGTCAAAGTCAACCTACAAAAGTCAATAAGCTTTCCAGCAAAATAGTTGAAACAATCTAAAAGTATGTCATTTAATTTGATTGTAAAGAAATAAAAAAAAGCTGTTATAACAGATTATTTTGAGTTAGCAAATTTCCTGAAATGTCATGCTTTTCATGAGATGTTCCCTAATGTTCATGGTAATCTTAAATGACCAAATGTAATGTAAGGATACATTAACTTTTTTAAATGATAGGTCACATGGGCTAATCTACTTGAAGAGCTTTCAGAAAGCCACTTGTACACTTAAATGTGTCATGTGGCTTAGAGTAGCTCACAGATTTCTACCTTTTTCCAAAACGTTAGTTTAAAAAAAATGTTTTATTGAGATCTAAGAATTTGTAACTCAAATACAAATACATCAATTCAGGATATTCAAGCACCAGAAATAAATTTACCAGTAAAACACATTGGACCCAATTAACAAAGGCAGTTTGAGACAAAAGTCTAACTTTACATCTTTTGGTGTTCGCAGAGGTCATTAATGAGTTGTATCTTTACGTATGCAGTCAGGCCGGGATTTCTGGCCTTGGCCGCACTCTCTGCACCCGGGCTTTATTCCCTGGCTTGGGACGTACTCTCCGGCTTGGGCCGAATGAAGTGTAATCAATGGGCCTGAATGAAATTTTTACAAAAAGGAACATTAGGAAAGTGTGATGAATGGTATAGGAGGTCAAGAAAATCTGTTTGGGCAGCGAAAAGCATGTGGCTGGACACTACATCATATCACATAAATGTTTGCTCCTTTGCATCATGGTACATGCAGTACACAATTTGCACTCCCCTTAGTGTAAACAGTGTGGTCAACATTACGGTCAACACCAAGAGGAGTGCAATGTTACAGTCAAAACTAAGGGGAACGCAATACTCCCCTGTGTAGACTGTAGTGTTAACAGTACAGTCAACAGTGAGGGGGGCGAAAACTGTGGACTGCATGTACCATGATGCAAAGGAGCAAACTTTTCTGGGATATGATGTAGTGTCCATCCCTAACATGTTGAACCATCTCTCCACAGATATAAAATCCGCTAGTTTCATGAATCCCTGCTTTTGGCCATTTTTTTAGTATATCGGGTGCCAGATTACCGCCAGTTTCCGCGATTAATTTTGAAAAGGATGCTAGTGCATTAAAATTGTGAATGGTATATCTCCTGTAAAGATCCCTTCTTTTTTTAATGAAATCTTCAGACTCTTATAACATACTTTTTTTGGTGACTTTGCAATTTTTAACACTACACTTAAATTATATTCTTTGAGAATTTGCAGCATAAAGTAGTTATGAAAAATAACATTGCAGAGCTTTGCATTAAATCTGGACATATACAATGCAAAATAGGCAAAATGATAATCCCTATGATTGGGAAGGGCCAACCCACCATTTTGCATCCCTTCATGCAAAGTGTGCAGTACTATCCTGGCTGTTTTTGTTGCCTCAAAAATGAGGTAAACATAGACTCAACCTTACTAAAAAAGGCAGTGGTTAAAACACATGGAATAGCAGAGATTAGAAAATTAAACATCGAGAGGACCGACATTTTTATCAGGGAATCTTTCCCCAGGATTGCCAGAGGAAGAGAATTTTAATGTGCTAATTTACCTCATATTTTTAAAAGCAACGGGGAAAAGTTAAGATCAAATACATCTTCAATCTGTGATGAATATCGAATACCCAAATATCTTTTTGGCTGCGAGTGAACACACAAGGCTATATCTCGGTGTAATATATCAGAGTTGCACCCGCATAATATTATTTCAGTTGTCTCCCCATTAATTTTATAGGGTCCCAATTTCTCATAGTGCACAAAGATCTCAAAAGCCTTTGCTTGTGTGTGTTTACTAGTATCAAGAATTAGCATAATATCATCTGCATATAACCTTATCTTCCCCATTTGTGACAACGGCGCACAGATATAACTATTCTCCCTAATTGCTATTGCCAGGGGCTCAATAAAAAAGCGAATACATTTTAATGCATCTATCTTATTATTGGCAGCTTGTTCACATGCCTGAAAAGCTAAAAACCTCCCAGCAAAATTACTCTCTTCATAAACTTTTTGCCTTTAAACCCCGGCACTTTGTACAATATGCCTGAGGTAAGGCCTGTTTAGGCCTATTGAGTTCCCTTTTATTGGGCTTTGATGAATTGCTTTAAATATGTTCATAGCAACATTGAACATTTCTTTCTAAGATTTGCTTATGTAGCTTGGCCTTTTTGGTATTGTCCGCATCCTTGCTTATCACCAATCCTCTAATAAACGCTTTTAGGGTGTTCCATACTATACTTGGAGAAGCAGATCCATGATTTATTGTCAAGAATTCCTTTATCGCCGCTTTATATGTCAGAACTCACTCCTACTCCTGGAATTATTGTATATAAAAAAAGACAGCCCCTCTGGTGTTTCATGGTTCTCCCCACTACAGCTTCTAAGACCCCCATTGCATGGTCAGAGAAGCGGTTATGTAAAATCCGTAGATTTTTTGATGGCCACAGCCTTTGAAATAAAAAAGAAATCCATGAAGGAGGAACCATGAAATCGTCCAGAGAGACATGTCAGTGCAAAGTTTGTAGGGAAAGCCTCCCTCCATGGATTGATCAGCTGGTGTGTTTTTTTATATTTTAGTAAGACCTTCAGTATTTTAGGTTTTAGCTGCCACTTAAGATTTACGGAAGAGTCACTCTTTGGATTCTGAAGGAAATTAAAATCACCTCCAATCACCAGTTCACCTGGGATTTGTAATAATGATTGAAAGAGCTCTTCATAGGGCATAGCGTTGTCTTCGTCTGGGGCATATAAGCTAACTACTGTTAACCTCGTGGACCAAATCTGACAGCTCAGCCAACACCATCGACCACATTTGTCATCAGCATAATTAACCACTTTGACATCAAGCCTCTTGGCCAAAAAACCTGCAATGCCCTGATGTGCTGCCTGGGTGGAGGTAAAAACCCTGAATCCTGCACAGGATTTAAACATTGAAAATTCCAACAATTTTCGTTCTGGGATATGTGTTTCTTGGACCAATACAATAAAAGGGTTCTCATTTGTGATTCAGGCTTCTATTGCTCATAATTTTTTTTAAATTATTTAGACCATTAAAATTTAGGGAAACCACCTTCAGGATATTACTCATCTTTCAAAATAAAGCTGTTAATGCACACCAAGAAATGGTTAGAACCTGTAGTATTGCCAAGGATAGTATAGTATCCATATAGTATATCTTAGAAGAAATATATCACACCACCTACTGATCTATTTTGCATAAAAAATGCGCCAAGTCTGGATTGCCTAACAGCCATGCTCTTAGTGACCACCCTCCTACTTTTTCAGTTTAAACTACTAAGACGGTATATCTGTTTTTTACTGCTAATGTAACCTTTGTTGCATGTAATCGTGCACTGTAAAGCACTGAAAAGACACCTCGATGGTTGGATTTCCTAACCAAACATGCCTACCAATTTGCGAGTCACAAACTGCGTTGTTTTGTGACTTGCAATTTGAAACTCGCAAATGGGAATGTACCACAGTGTTTCAGAGACTGTTTGCAATTCCTAATGGGGGCGCAAATTGCCTGCTTTGTTAATAGTCATAAGGCAGGTGCAAATTGTGACCCCATTAAGAACTGCGAGCACTCCCAGTGATAGTCCATCAAACACTCACACCCAGTCAAAAGATCTGGGTTTAATTCATCACCGTTCTTTAGCCCACTCTGCCACCCTAGTTCAGACATGGCTATATGCAAATCAGTCTGACCCTGTGCCTCATGGGAAGAGTCCAGCCCGAACTGCCAAGCCATGTCTTCCCTGGACCGGAAACAAGCTGCTGAGGACCGGTTTCTGGCATTCCAGCCGTCTTCAGCCCGGCTTGCTTGAATCCCGTGGCAAAGTGAGCAAGGGACTCACGTCTAAGCATACCCTGCCACACTTATGGCGGCCAAAATCGGTACAAAAGGGGGTGGTGATGGACGGAGCATCTGAGTCAATCAAACACTCACACCCAGTACTGGGGTGAATGTAAGACATTGTTCTGCATTCTGTCTATCAACTGTGTTTTTTGCTTTTTAAATGAAGCAGTTTTTTTTAAAAAGATGCAGTCCGTTTTCCTTAAAGGAAAATGGGATGCATTTGAAAAGAGGAAAAATTGAATGTTACTGTTACATTTTTTAGGAGTAAGCAGAGGTCTGTGGGACCGCTGCCTACTCTTAAAAAATATTTTGAATGACAGTCACAAAGGGGATGGCGTCCTCTGGGAACTCCTTCCTATTTGCGAGTAGCTTACAACCTACCTAAAGTAGGTAGTGAACTGTGAGTGTTTTGCAACCGCATTTGCAGTCGCAAAACAATGGAACATACCACTGGGACTCGCTATTAGGAATGGGCACCCTTGGCACGTGCCTTCCTAATAGCAAGTCGCAACCCCTATTGTGCCAATTTCTCGTTTGCGACCGCAAAAAGTGGTTGTACGTGTGGTCCTAAGAGCCAAAGCAAAATCCCCATGCAGCAATTTCCTTCAAACCCTCTGCTTGAAAAGCAAGGCAGCAACATACATGTAAAGAGGCAAAATTCTATGCCAGTGTAAGAATGGATCAATTTGGAGGAAACAAATATTTTATACAGTTATGTTCTCCTCAATTATTTTCTAGATTTTCAAAAACGATGTTAATATTTTGAGCTTTGACCATATTTGGTGAAGGGTGGTTCTGTTTGTGTTTCCCATTATAAATATCCACAATGTTATACAATAGTAAAACAGTAAATAGTACAAAATAATTTTAAATTAACTAACTGTCTTCATTATATTATCTTGCTTTTTCTGAAATTAGGTCGCCAGGGCTTGGTGCTAATAACGAATGCTCTATTGCTTACTGGTAATCTTCATTACTCCGTGTCCTGTTGTCCTCGTTCAATCCATCACAAACTGGATATAATCATCTCCTGACAGAAAAAAAGAAAAGAGGAATGCTGGGACCCTAACCCCAGCCCCTCCCACTGGGAGTACATAAGCAGTACTTACCCATTATTCTGCCTGCACTACCTAGCCCCCAAGAGGAAGGCCAGCTGTCTGGGAGGGAGCGAGGGGCATAGTGAATGGGAGGAGGACAACAGGGCCCTGAGTAATGAAGATTACAGGTAAGTAATATAGCATTACCCCCAGGTCCCTCTTGTCTGCGTCCTGTTCATCACAAAGTGGAGAATAACAAAGCAGAAACCAGTCCTTCCAAAACCCACAAGCACACCACATAAGGAAGTGGACAACCCAAAGAGGATATCCAGCACACTTCAGAATCCCCCCTGAGAGAAGAAGTAAGGGGGTGAACATTCTAAAAAAAAAATCAACAGAGGCCGCCCACAACAAACAGAAAGTAAGGAATCCCTACAAAGAAGAAGACCACCAGCGGCCCAACCGGCCAACAAGCCAGAACAGGCCAGCAGGGACACAGCCATGGACCAAAAACCGGAGCCAAGAAAAAGACAACAGCGACAGCAAGGAGGTAGACAATCAGAGAAATGGGAAAGAGAGCACCTAGGCCAACCAAACGAAAACCCCAACCCGCCAAGTGGAGGGGAGCATGCCAAAAAGGTGACCAGGACAAAAAGGAAGCCGAAAAGGAGGCACCCCAAAGAGACAAAGGCAAAACCGCAGAAGGGAAACAGGTGCCAAAGTAACCAACACCCAGGAACGCATTGGACCACAGGACATGACCAAGGGTGCCTATCAGACGAAAGGCCGACAAACCCAGCACCACCAGGTAGGTACACAGGCCAGGTGGCGGCATGGACACAGAGCATGTCCCACCAAGAACAGAAAGAAAGCCCGACAGACAAACTGACACACAAGCCACCCCGAAAAGACGAGGGGAAGAAAGGAAGGCCCCACAGCCCCCGACGCAACCGGGCACGAAGGTCGAAAAGGCCACCCAGAGGACAAACCCAAAAGCACCAGACCGCCACACCAGAGAAAGCAAAAAGGTAGGAGGCCAGGGCCAAGCAACAGGGCAAAGACACAAACCCAAAGGACCACCCAAGGGTAGGCCCACCCAGACCAAATTAGGAAGGAGGGAAGCAGCCACCAGACACCAGCCCCCCAACCAGAATGACCCGGCCCCCAGAGAGCCCAGAGGACAAAGCCTCCAAAACCCCACAGATGAGGACTAGGCCCCAGGAAAGAATGGCCAGCACCAACCACCAGAGCCGCCACACAACAACCACCAAGCACCCAGCACAGGAGGGGGAGACACAGCGAGAGCCTAGGAACAGGCCAAGAGCCAGCATTGCCAAGGCACACACAAGAAATCCGGGGAAACAGGAACACCACCCCTGGAACGCCGCTCCACAAGGCCCACAGAGCCAAAGGGAGCCGGGCAGAGCCCCCAACATAAAATCAGCCTCCAAAAGAATGAAAGACTCACCAGGAGGACCATACCGCCAGACCCCAACCCCAACTAAACCGAAAAGGACAGAAGAAGAGACGGAGACCAGTACCTCCGGAGGCCAAATGCCACACACGGATCAAGGCCCCAACCAAACCAGGGTCTGACATAAAACACCAGAGCAGCATGGGCAGGCAAGGCCAACCCCCAAGGCCACAAAGACCAGGGCAGAAGAACAAGCCAGCCAGAGACGCCCCCAAAGTGAACAGGCAGACAGCCGACCAAACAACAGACAAGCCACCAAAGACCGAGGACCAATATCCCAGAACCCGCAAAGGCCAAGAAGGGGCAGGATAGGGCCAACGGCCACAACCTCGAAACCCACGAACCCCCGAGGGGAGTGAAACAAACCCACAAAACCAGCCAAGCCAGAGAGGCAACAGAAGCCAGGGCAGAAGCCAAGCAGATCGCTAAAACCCACAAACTCGCCAGCCCAGCACCCACCAAGGGAGTGCAGGAGCAGGAGGAAAACCCCTTAGGGAGAACCAAGACAACAGAGCGCCAAGCAGATGGGAAGCCAGGGCCAAAGTCAAGCAACCTGCCTGACCAGAAAGACCCGGCTGCCCAGCCAACAACTGTTGAAGGTCTGAAACAGGGAAGGCTCCAGCATGGCAGCGGAAAAAGCAAAGGCCAGGGAGGGCCAGAGGAGCCAGAGGCACAAGTCCCCAACCCCCCAAACCACAGAAACAAGCCCAAGCAATCCGGCAACCAGGCAGGCAGGCACGCCTAGGGACAAGACAAACACCCCGTGACCGCCCCCAGACAGAGGGAGGGGGCACAGAATGACAGACACCGCCAATAAGAGCAGGCCCAAAAAAGGGGAGGGGTACGCAGGGAATACAAGAGCGGCCAACCATGTCGAAGACTGGCACAGCTGGAAAGGGGGAGCCAAGGTTACCAGGGTAAAGACCATCCCCCCTGCAGGACCAAGAAAAGACAGCTGAGGGAACAACCACTCACAGGCGGAGACCACACAGCCAGAGACCACAGGACCGGGCCAAAAGTCCAAACCCAACAGAGCAGAGGAGAGTTGGGGGCAGACGAGAACAGCCAGCAGCAGAGGCTGAAAGCACCCGACCACCCAGGCCGGCACAAGCAGGTCACCAAACAGTCTCACCCACCAAAAAGGGCAGAGAGCAGAGCAGCCAAGGGCCCATTAGGCAAACCCAGCCAGAGGCAGGGAGGGCCCAATGAAGAAAAAGGCACCCAGAGACCCCACCGCAGCAGGAACAAACACCACGGCCCGTGGCAACCCCAGGCAGACATGCAAACAGGGAAGGACCAGACCTAGCCCAGCACAACACCCAGAAATGAGGCAAGAAATGGGGGTGGACAAGGCAGCAAGGACACTGCCCAAAACCAGTCAAGAGGGGCCAGAGATCCCAAGAACAGAGCAACAGCCCCTGAGACAGCCAACATGGACACCAAAAGCGATAGGCAAGAGCATTGTTCAACAGGTGGAAGAGGCACAACCCCACAGCCCCCGCAAACCTAGGCAGGCACCCAGCCAGGGAACCACTGGGCCAGAACAAGCAGAGGGCAGACACACCCCAGGAGGAAGACTGAAGCCAGGGGGAAGAGAGCCAAAAGAAAACACTAGAGGGACAATGGACCACCCCAAGTGTGGCACAGGAGTGGCAAGGGAAGCACAAGGTGAGGAACCAGAACACACCGGAGGATGAGCCAGGAACCCAAATCACCAGAACCAAGGGCAAGAAAGAAGATGCCAACCGCTACTGCACCTGGCCATCCCAGGAGGACCCCATCCAAGGAGGAGCCAGGAAAGGAAAAGGAACCACAACACCAGTGAAGCAAAGAGGAAAAAAACAGACCAACGCAAAGCGACACCACCCAGGGTCGGGGCCAGGTGAAACGAGCAAGGACCCTCTCAAGCCAGCCCAAAGCACACCACCAGCAACCATGCCCAGGCAGGAGGAACAATCAGGCATCCCAGAGGCAGCAACCCACAGCCACCGGCCAGGTTGCGAGGGGGCCCGGAGCACCAAGGCACACAACAGACAATCTAAGGTAGACCCCCAGTCATGCTGCACAACCAGATTCATTCTGTATTGTAAAGAAAGAGCCATTGCCTATTACGGCACTTCAGAAACTGCAGGATGTGAACACAACCTGTGGAGTAAGAGTCTGCAACTGCAAACACTAGGCCACAGTTACTCCTCCATTGAAGAGCAGGAGCACAGCCCGCACCAATGCCAAAAGCGCCAGAGGGGCGTGACAGACAGAACAGCTGCCATCTGGAGCAAATCTGCAAACAAAAAGGGGAAAAACAGCACTTCACGCCTCCAAGCATGGCAGCAGCGAGGACGTGTGGCAAGGACTTCAGTGAGAACCCACTGCGCACTGCAGGGATCAACATAGGAAACCATTGGTCCGTGTCCTCAGCAAGCAAAAGGAGCGCAGGGACTGAAAGGAAGGAAACAGAAACTGCTACGCGGGTCAAGGAGACAGGAACAAGGCCCTCCCTGCACTATCAGCCATCCCAAGGCACCCAGCCACATCCACGCCAGGGCAGGAGTAAGCAGAAAGGCAGGGGAACCAGGCAACACAGATCTTCTTTTACCCGGCCAGGCCACAAGAAGACAAGCCCAGTAACCCGGAAGGAGCCGGAGGCAGGCGTACCAGCTGCAAAGGGCCGACCGGCATGCAAGAGCCGGCCAGGAAAACCAAGCCTCCCAGTAAACCCAGCAAACCCAGCAGGCCGGGAGGCAGACCATCAGACACCCTGACCGCACAGCCAGGCAGCCGGATGGGGAATTTCAATGAAGAAAGCCACTCAAGCCCAGCAGGAGCAGCACCAGCACCTCATCCCAATTCTTTCGACAGACAGAAAAAAAGAACAGGCTGAATGCTGGGTAAGTTCTGCTCATGTACTCCCAGCGGGAGGGGCTGGGGTTAGGGTCCCAGCATTTCTCTTTTCTTTTTTCTGTCTTAAGATGACTATCTCCACTTTGTAATGAATGGGTCGAGGACAGGAGGGACCTGGAGTGATGAATATTTCTGGTAGGTTTGAAAAAACACATCATTTTAAAGGTTCACCTTTTCAAATAATCTATCCATTTTGACTCTATTTTCAATGAAGTCATCTTGTAGAATGAAATCCACCAGCATTTAGTCCTCAAAAGAAAAAATTGCAATGTTTTGTTTGCAAGGAACCTTATAGTTAAATGGCAGCCATCCAGGGCCGGACTGGGAACTGAAACCAGCCCTGGCAAACTGCTTAGCCCGCCCCCTTAGTTGGGAGGAGGGGGGTGTGGCTGAGCTGTTTGCTATGGCCGGTTTTGGCCGATTTTGTTGCAGTGGCCGATATTGCTGGTCCCCAGTAGGTAACAAAAACACCTCCCCAGGGCCCCAAAACCAGTCCCCATCTTGGTGGCCCACCGGGGAAATGCCCAGTGCCTGCTAAGGCCAGTTCGGCCCTGCAGCCATCTAATAACCTGAACTAAGCTGAGGTTTAGCCATCAGCACGGAGCTGGACGCACCAGCCTGATTAAAACTAAAGAGCATTCCATCATTTGTAGGTGGTGGCTGACTTATTTAGGTTTTTGTAATTTATTTCACAGCTTGCATTTAGTGCAACATTAACCTTTTATAAAGAAAATGTTGATCCTAGAGTAAAATAAATATAGTGACACATTAGCATAACATGTGCATGTGTAAAGTGCATTTTCATGTTTCCTTCCTTTCAGTCCCTGCGCATCTTGGCGCTGAAAACGAGACGTTTACTGTTAAGAAGCTCAGAAAGCAAGGATGTACATGCTCAATGGGAATCAAACCAGTGAGCAGGGCATCAAACACATTTCTACAGTGGATGCAAACACCCACAGAGCCACTAGATCTGGCTACGTTTTTCAGAAGATCATTTGAGATTTGGGCAATGAATTTCAGCTAAACTTCGGAGAGTTGACTTGGAAATAGGGTTGCATTGTTTGTGTTAAGCCTCCATCCGTGAATCAAAATTCACATGGAATTGATCATACATGTGAGAACTGGATACAGTTGTACAGACTAGTTATACATGCTGTGCTGGGAGTGTGGTAGTGGTGTATTTACTGGCAGTATTCTGTGTGTAGGTACAAGGTGAGGTTCCTAGTCATTTATTTGCAACTTCTTTGCCTCAGCACCACCGTTTTGCTCTTGATAAAGTACTTATATTTTGTGACATCCCCATCAGTATTGGCTACAATAGAAGGCAAACTGGATCTGTAGCTGGAAACCTAAATGGTGACAGAGATGTGCACATTTAAGGCCAAGATATCCAGCACGGAGATCACACTTAAAGCATCATAATTCTGGCTTTTTGAATTATTTTCCCTAATTTCTCATCTGGCCATGCATAACCACATAATGGGTCTTTCTCGCGCGATTCTAATTCTGGTTGCCTCTAAAGAATATTTACGTAGTAGCAGAAGGCTTATGGGCTGCATGATATATCTTCTTTATCAAGGAGTCTAAGACACATATGGCATTGCCTCACATTTAGGTGCCACCATAAACCTTCAAAAGCCAAGTATCTCAATAGAAAAAACAAACACTACAAGTCACTTTGATTATACTGAGTATAACAGGAGGGTTGGTATTTAGCCAGAAGGATATGTGAGAAGTGAAGACAAATAGAGCCATTCAGATTCAGCTATGCATAGAAGACACCTGTTGGATTGTAATGGTTTAAAATGCCTACATCATCAGCCTGTGAACAAAACCAAATGAAGAGCGTGGTGGAATTTTTCAAGTATGGTCAATGACAGAAAGACCCAGTACAAAATTCAGTTTATCTAGCTCGTGGAAACATTGCTGCCTTCTGCTTGCCGGCTGGTCTTCATTCAAGTGATGTCTTACTTTTTTAGCAACCATGTCAGATTTCTGTGTACCAGCATTTGCTTGTCACATACATCACATACGTTCACCTCCTGTCCCTAGGGCTTTAAGTGGGCTGGGTCCTGCAGTTCTTAAAAGCAGGTGCCGAGATAGGACCTATCGAGCTCTCCTTTTTTACCCTCGTGGTGAAAAAAAATATAACTGAACATTGTAATAGTACCAGCTGTGGGATTGTGAGCGGTCTAGTAGTTGGGTGGGCGGAGTTAGTGTGCTGGGGGAAGAGGAGGATCCAGGGGATGGGCAAGTCAGTTAGAGTAGGGACGGGGACCTGAGAGCACCTGTTGAATAAAGCTCGTAGATGAGTAAAGAAGTAGTCTGTCGTTATTACAAGGAAGATACGACACCAGCCATCACTGCTTTTGATATAACTTCAAAGAGACACATTTTTCAGTTTTATATAGCACAGACTTTGAAAGCTTCACATAAGCAACAGTTGCATTATACTAGGACATTTCCATGTTCTGAATGAAAGAAAGTAGAGCTGACTTCAGGCTCGACCCTGCTTTCTCAGCTCGAAAGTCGCCAGCTCTAGCCTTAGCCACAACCTTGAGCACAAGATCGGAAGCATTTTCAATATTATATACAACAAAGTCATCGTTGTTGATGATTTATCTTATGCAGTTTACAGCCATTGACACCGCCAATAGTCCTGGCTTGTTGTAGGTGTAATGTTACTTGTGTTATATATCTGGATAAATGGACAGGAGCACCGAAAATAGCACACTATGCTAGGAATAGATTTTAAGCCACGCCCTTATTAAGGTTGGCGACGCCCCCATGAGAGAGCCCCAGTTTATTCATACCACTTAAAGCACTGCCTACCCCACTATGGGTTCTAGGTTCAGGTGAGTCGGGTTATGCCATGCTGTGAACATATTTAGATTATCTTCTATGTGACTTCAGGGAAAACAAAGTGTGTGCATTAGGTTCAGTTTAATAATTGTACTTTTATGTTGTTTTACAAGTCACAGTTTGGTTCTTTCTTCATCAGCTCTCTCACTTGAGCTGGGAATGTCTTAGTGAGATCGACCTCGATCACTTGGCATTGCAGATGTGAATGTTCATATGCTCCCTGCGAGTTAGAACAGTCAAAGCTCAACACTTTGTGCTGCTCCACAAAGTCATTGAAGCTTATTCTTTAAACAGACTGTGGAGCATATACAGTCAGTTCAAAGGAGGTCACAAATCCTCAAAGTAGGTATCTTTGGGGACGCCCTTAACTTTTTGTAGTTTCCATTAGAGCTCTCAAGCTTTAAAAGAATTCCTGAATTGCCCACGAACTCTGCGAATTACCATTATTCAGCCAATCTCGAATTCTTTTATGTGTATGTACCGCACAATCAAATGTGCAAAACATAGACAATGCAAATACTTGCCTCTGTCGTTGTTCACAAAATGCTAAGGCCGATCTCAAACACAATCAAACCCAAACCCTGCATCCTCTCCTCAAATACTCTCTAAACCTCTGAATCTAAATTCCACCACGATGAGAGCTATATTTTTCCAACATACTAAATATAAAAATATCTCCATGTTTCTAAATTCACTGTATGGCAGTAGAAGTGGTGAATATACTGGAATCAGATACCTTTGAAGTAGCTGAAGGTAAATAGGTGTGTATAAAGTCCATGACCTGACACTGCTTCACATATATATTGTCAGGTAAATGTGGTGCGCATCTGTTACCAATAGTACATTTGCAACTGTTCTGCACATGTAACATAGAAGCACACTACTCATTTGCAGAAGAGAGGCAAGAAGTGAAACAATATCAAATTCAGAGATAATAAATCAAACCAAAAGTAATATGCTAATCACCCTAAAATCATGAAAAATATTGATCTCCTTATCACTTTGCTAACAGTACAAAACCCATGGCTCACTTTAGAAATGATAATGAAAGTTCTTTCACCATCCATGGTAACGTGAATATTGTTGTCCAGCACAACTTAAAGACTCTAGAATTCCGTTATACATGAGCAAATTACCCATGGATTGGGGTGCTACCCCATGCATTTGGCAGTGGTTAGACAATTTGCAAGCATTCCTCCCATCATCTTTTGTGTGTCTATTGTACATCCAGAGTGACAATGGTATGCCCAGACGCGTGTCGGTCCCCACTCAGTCACTGGAAACAAGCTATACCTGACTGATGAGCCTTAATCAGGGCAAAGGCATTCTTAGATCACTTGTGTTCTGGCTCATGGAGGACTTGGCCTAGTGGTTAGGTCTGCACTGTTCCTATTGGGGCAGGGAAGTGACTGATTTGCATATGGCTGGGTCCAAAATTAAATGTCATGTGGAGAAGCAAAATAGTTATTTGGATGCAACGCTGAGTGACTGTCGATGGCTAGACAAATTGCAAGCATTCCACACATCACCTTTTGAGCGTTCTTTGTTAGATTCTAACTAACATACAGCCATTTGCATCATTGTTCTTCACTTTGGTTTCAAGACAGTGTAATGTGAAAATAGTTTTGTTTGTCAGTGACTAATCCGACATTTTTACAGAAAAAGCACAGTTGTATGATGTGCTTCATTAGTTGAAACTCTAGCGAAGTGTGGGAGAACTGAAGGAATTTCTTCAGATTCCTCAAATCGTTTGAACTCCACATGCCTACGCGAGCTACATATAATCATCGTCAATCACTGAAAGAATAGTACCTGTTTCCAAAATAGAAACTGAAATTGGAATTGAAAATAGAGGCATCACACGGACTATTGAGCTCAGGATAATGCACCCACAAAATGAAGTAAAATGTGACATGAGTCAATAAAAAACAGGAAAATAATTCTAAATCTTGAAAGTTTCAAACGATACAGTACCATACTCGCTCTGTATATTTTTTTGAGCATTCACACAGCGAAAGGTTCATTTTGGTTTTCACTGGCTCACATGATTTGCCAAGCATTAGATGCACAGAATAAAAAGAAGATACCTTTTAAGGCGTGGGCAAAGAGGGCTCTGGCCCAGGGCCTCAGCTTTCAGGAGGGCCCCTGATAGATCTGCCTCTATTATCCACACAGTCCTGCCCGATGACCTTAATGTATTTTTAAACACAGATTGTTTTAAGTTCCATTTTCATTTAATTTATTTTTGAATATAGGTACCGTATGGGAGTTTGTGACCGACATTTTGTAGCAAAATGTTGAGTTTATGGTCCTCAGTAGCATGGCACATATATACAAAAAAGTTGCTTTTAGATAAAAACAGGACCTCACATTTTAAAAATGGCAGTGGATCGCAGAGTTTTGTCCAATAATATTCGTGAGCCGCTACTATACAACAATATTTAAAAGACAAATCTCTGCCCCTGAATATTCAAAGGAAATACATTTAGAATTTGGACAGGAGTGCCTCTACTGTGCCAGTGACCTGGTCAACGAGGGTATGAAAAAGTTGAAATTGGATCATAAATTAGAACTATTCTGATCAGGGGAAAGCAAAATATGATTGGCCCAGGGCTTCTGGTGACACTAAATTTGCTCCATACCTTCCCCTCTAAGTTTGAAACAGATGGTCTTTCATTGCCTGCTAAAAAGTGTGAAGGGGAGTAAAACAATTCAAGATTATACTTTCAATTAGACATGCTTTAAAGGACCACAGACTTCGAATTCCAGTTTTGTGGATTTATTATAGGGCCAAAAATAATTCAATATAAACATACCTCAATATCAGAGTATATATGTACATAAAAATCAGTACAGAGCCGAATCTACGTATATAATTCATTCAGCATAAGAGGCATAATATGATGAACTCCAAAAATCAAAATACAACAAAGGATAGAAGCTGAGTCCAATTCTCTTTTCATTTGAGAGAAAAACGAAAGTATCTTTCCCTACTCTGCTGTAAATGAGTCCTACCAATTTCCCCATTATCTTATCCCCAAAGATGTCAGCACGTGTTGACTTCCTAGGAAGTACTCAAATCAAATGGGTCTGCTAGCCTAAAGCTATATAGCTTGCTCTAAGATGCTCCTTCTCCTCCGAAAAAGGCAAAAGTCTCCCCTAATCTGTCCCTGCACATCATACAAAAAGACAATGTTCAACCCACAATACGCCATATTCATTGACACCATCCTTCATAAGATTCAACAGAAGCCTTTAATTAAATGATTCTTTTCCAGTGGCCTTGGTTCCCAGATAGGCCAGGCACAAAAGGCGTCCTCCCTTTCCAACTTCCAGACTTCTTCAAAGACATTCCGAGTATCTCCTTAAATCCAAGAATAACGGGGTCGAATTCCGGCAACTGCAGTAGGATGAGAACATACTGTCGTAGAGCACAAAAAGGATTCATTTAATTATAATTCTTGAGCAATCAAGGAGAAATACAACTCAAAACAACCTACAGTTTGGGCCTCCAATTCAGTCAACTTAAACTAAATACAAATTACATTACACGATTAAAATTTCATCCTGCACATAACACATACAGGAATTATAAGTTTTCTTAATACATACAGAGGCCTACTTAAATGTGAACACTACATTTCAATGCTATTAATACTCAAATAAATGCATCTTAAGAACCAAGAAACACTGCAAACGATAAAAATACATGAGTGCGTTTAAACCATGAGTATAGTGCACCCATACAATTTTGAGTGTTATAAGCGCTCTATCAGTTTCCCCTCTTATGACTAGTGTCATAACCCCAATACTTTACCCTCTCACAGTTCTCTCCTTGTAGGTGCAGATAATGACTGTCCTACAGTCGGTCCATCGGCTGCTCTCGCTTTTTCAAAGAATTTTCATTATGTCGGGCCTTTTGCCACTTGTAAGCCTTGATGGCTCCCATTAGTACAATTATATAAATGGCAGCTTTTATGATAGGTCTCAAGATGTATCCCATTATTCCTTGTCCCAGACTACCAAACCAGCTCCCAACCTTTCCAAATCCCTTACCAATTTCCTCCCAAAGTCCATCAGCAGCCAGATCACGTAAATCTTGATGAATCTCCGTAATGTTACTAATGTACTTCTTTATATCCCAACTACTGTCAGGAATATAAGTACTGCACTATTGAATTTTCAATAATTTACAGACCTGACCGGTTTTTGCCAATAGCACATCTAATGCAAGACTATTTTGAAGTACCATAGCTCTTATCAAAACCATCTCCCCGTCAACAAGTAATACGATTGGAGCAGTATTCACAGAGAGCTTATCCACCAGCGTTGACAACTTTCTAATTTTCACATTATTCAAAACCACACCCAGGCTAGGTATCATAGCGCCAAACACATCCCTAACAATTTCTCCTGCATTTGCACCACCTTTTCCTCTGTGAGATCTTTTTCCTTCCAAAGGCCATAAATCATCTACATGGAAGATTTTAGGGAATACCACAGCCAAATAACACGTACCAAACCAATTCTTAGGCAATTTCACATAAGCAATTTTTCCACACACAAAATACACATTTGGCACTATGGTAATTTATCCAACAGTGCCTTCTTTATTGAGTCCTCAGTAAAGAAAATGTGTTCACAATCACTCTCAACCACAAATATCTTGTCATAATATGTTGACGGCTGCATAATACACAGTTTCCCTTTTTGCTGGAAATCTAAAGATATTGGACCAGAACTTCCCTTTGCCTTATGATCTAATTCTTCTTGGGTCCATGGAATAATGTTATGCTTCGGATCTGGTCTAAATATGGTCTGCTTTTGCCGATCTTCTATCTGATCTAGAAACTTCTTTTCAATGTCAGATAACATGCATGTCAAATTGTGTCTAAGGGCATAAGATGTATCTAAAGTAATAGTAGGCACAAAGTACATTGACATCTTTTCTACCTCCTTATAGTCATCATATTTATTCATGTACTTTAGAACTGGTACTTCTGAGAGTACCACATCATAATTAGAGAAGTAGTACTAAAAATGTGCCTTACTATAGAACATGCT
Source organism: Lissotriton vulgaris (assembly GCF_964263255.1). NCBI lineage: Eukaryota > Metazoa > Chordata > Amphibia > Caudata > Salamandridae > Lissotriton > Lissotriton vulgaris. The sequence continues at coordinate 589,675,081 of NC_141691.1, forward strand.
CAACAACACACTACCATACGTCAAAGGTAAATGGTGGTATTGAATGCCTTCTTCTACTGATGCTGGCAGTTGCATGCACACATAGCAGTCTTTCGCTACCATTGTATTAACATACGCATACAACAAACGAGCATATAAATTCAACGTGAAGTCACCCTTTGAAAAATCTATATGCAACATCCGACTAGTTTCCCTGATAATGCCTCTCTCTTTTTCGGATGCACCCTCTCCTAAATCTGAGACAGGTGGGGTAAGTGTCACCTGTTCCCCATTCTTTTCAGCATCGTGAGACCCAACCAAAGATGTAACAATCACCACAGTTATGACAATGAGCAACACAACTATAAGGGTATCGGTTATGCACTACTGCAACCTGAATTTCCAGGCTCCATTTTGAACCACTATTGGTTTTTGAGGTACACAACAAATTCAACAAAGTCTCTTTTTCTTCTTTTCTTTGCCTTGTCCTGTGATTTACAATGTCAAGCTAACAGAGGAAGGGTTGTAGCAAAGTACCTGCACCTGTCGTAGTCCGTGACTCTGAGTAATATGATGGTGCTTGAGAGACCTAGGAACACAACCCTATATGTTCCTCTCAAGGACAGAAGTCCTAAACAAAACAGCATACACTTTGGAATCAGCACCCATCAACAAAGTTGTTGTTGTTAAATACAAGTAATGTCCTCTAAGACAATAGGAAACATCCGTATCAAATGAACAGGACTGAGCTGGATAAACGTGTATTTTCAATCCTTTATTTTTTGTAGACAAATGATCCAAATCACAATGAATTTTTTCTTTTTCTCTTTTCTAGCCAACGCGTTCACTACTTCGAATCCACGCTGTTTTGTTGAGGAGGTCACCATGCCGGTCTCGAGTCATTCCTGAATACCCATAGGACATGACAGATTCTACAAGTTTCTCGTGAATACCAAGAATTCTCCAGCCCATACCACTTAGTGTAAAGACAGGTGTTTTGAGCCCTGAAGAAGTCTCAGCAAAAGAGACGAAACGCGTTGGCTAGAAAAGAGAAAAAGAAAAAATTCATTGTGATTTGGATCATTTGTCTACAAAAAATAAAGGATTGAAAATACACGTTTATCCAGCTCGGTCCTGTTCATTTGATACGGATGTTTCCTATTGTCTTAGAGGACATTACTTGTATTTAACAACAACAACTTTGTTGATGGGTGCTGATTCCAAAGTGTATGCTGATTTACAATGTCCTTTTATTTTCCTTTTCCCATTCAATTATTGCAGTATTCAGTTCAATAGTATTTACCTATAGTAGAGATGTAGTCAGCCCTAGCCCTCAGTTCTTCTTCTATTGAAAGTCCCTACATTTAAATCTTTGCCACTTGAGCCTAGGTGATCTTCTTTCTAAAGGCTAATAAGTTCTTCTTTTGCATTTCAAGCATCATCATTAATACTATTATATCCAAGCATGGTAAGAACAAGCTGCAGAATTTCTGAACAAATCTCCCCCATTTCCTGTGCGGTGGGAAAGCAACCTGGTTAAGGATCAAAAAACGCAAACCACTCGGCCTGGGTGGATCGGGGACTGTCATAGTCAGAATTCCGAAAGCATCAACTCCAGGGACCAGCAACTGAATATCAATTGTCAGGGTCTTCTCTCTGTGACTCACTGTACCGGTCCCCAACCTCCCGGATCTCCCCGGTCTCTGCATCTGCAACCAGGTACGTCCACTCAGGAGATGCGTATTTTTGAGACGGTACTCTCTCTCTTCTGGATCGTCTTAGATCATCCGGTCACTCTTCGGTTTCACTTTGATCTGATTCAGATGTTTCCGGAATAGGAGCGAGAATCTTCTCAGATGCAAGCCTTATATTTAGCCTCTCTTTTCTTGCTGGCCATGACACTGCTTCAGCACCTGCTCTCCTCTCTTCCTCTCGATCTGATCCTTCTTCACTAGGCTGTTCACTCTGATCTGGTTCAAAGTTCACTTCTGCAATCTCATCTATCTCAGAATCTGAACTTAACCTCATGGCTGACGCGGCTTTTCCCGCTGTGCACTGAGATTTGATAAATACCGTGTTACATGACGAGCTCAGCTCGTCATAAGCACAGCTCAACTGTGCCTCATGACGAGCTGAGCTCGTCATGAGCATCGAAAGGGTTAACTCTGGAGCCGCTTAATCTCTTCTTCATTGCTCTGTTGATTGACCAGCCTCACCAAGAGTTCTTACAACCTGACCTGTTCCTTCCCTTACTGTTGCATTTTCATTTGCACTTTTCGGGACAAGGGGAGTCGTTTCCTCCACAGGTTCCAGAACTCGGTGGGTATGCAAAATGTGGATCCAGTTTGGCAAACCTCCGCACTTCACAGCTGTATTTGTGACAAAAATCACCTGGTATGGTCCTCGCCAGCGAGCATCAAGGCAGTTCTCCCTCACGTGCTTTTGGACAAGCACCCAGTCACCAGGGTTAAGGTCATGCAGCAGGTCTCTCGAGTAGGTGCAGTCACAGCGTCGACCTGGTGGGACACAGAATTAACCACCTCAGCCAGTACCCTAAAATAATCCAAAACCAAATCATCTGTGATGTTTATCAATGTTGTAGCTGGCACATAATAGCCCAGCACACTTTAGACATAGATTTTTACAGCGAATGAGTCAAAGAAGATTTGGTTTCACGAACAAGTCGATGTTTTCAATTTCAATTATTCTTTATTATTCAATCTTTAAAAGCTTTTGACAGCATCACTTTTGGAACCGCCAACGCGTTTCATCCCATCCAGGGACTTCTTCAGGGCTACAAAAGTACATATAAAAAAGGGAACTATTTACAATTTTGTACAAGACAGTATTAAACAAGATAAAAACATCTACATAGACTTTTATACAATTTGTAAGACAAATCTCCTGTCACTACATAATATCATTCTTTATACAGTACGTTTTCCACTAGAGGAACGAAAGAGAGAATGAAAGGGAGGAACGGCTTTCTAGTGTTACATAACTGAAAATACCAGCACATACAGTAAATGGACATACCTTAAACAGTGAATATAGTCTACTCTGGTTGACAATTTCCTATACGTTCTGATTGACAGTGTCTTGTGAGTTCTTACTGGTGATACTGAAAATATTAAAGAAAAGGGGTAATCAGTGCAATTGCACTACGGGGGCATCCAACATTAGTATTAAGATTTTTTATACTTACATATATTAGAGAGAAAGGAGTATTCTATTTGGTGACCCTTTGTTTATTCACAATTGGTGACCCTTTGTTTATTCACAATTGGTGGTTCTGAAAGGAGCAGTTACAAGAATATTTTGTAAAATCTATTATATTATAGCTGTATTAGTTTACCATGCTGAATCATCTACTACTTACATTGAGTTTCACTTTAGATCTTTTCTTCATGTAGTTAAGGCATCATATTTGATAGTTGAAAGTTCGATATTAACAAGGTAATGACCTAAAGTAAATAATGTTTATTATAGATTGTTATCCAAGACATGATCATATTAGTTTATAGTTCTCATATATATGATTCCCTAACAGTCATATTCAGCATTCTTAAAAATAGTTAAACCTATATTTACATAGACCCGAACCCTATTTTAGCAAAGTGAAAAAAGGAGTTTGTATATATGGCCAAATATTTTGGATCAATAACAGTCCATTAATACAAGGATATCAATTATTAAACCATTGGTTCTTTTCTAAGAGAGTGCGAATGTATGGTTGAGCAGAGCGCTTTAAGCTAGGTAGAATGGCTATGTTGCACTCGAGTTGACAAAAAATTATTATTCAGAGCTTAAGTCGACGATTTCGATGCAAAGTTTTATTATTTAGGTTACAAACTAGGAAGCAAATGGCAATTATTTAAACAGTACAGCTTAAAAGCATAGAAGCAATTGTTAAATGCCAAAGTCAATATTGTTGGTGCAGAGTTCTGTTATTTTAACTCACACAGCGTTGGCATCAAGTTTAGGAACCGGGGAATTCTCGTTCGTATAAGAATTAGCAGAGCTGTGTCCTCAAACCACATTAATATGTACTTCTAACAGCATCGATATAATAACATCAGTTTGTAATCCGAGAAAGTTTCCCTTATTGCATTTACAAAAAGTGGGCGTTTTTTTTCAAATCTAACTCACCCGGATATGGTAGTTCGGGTCCGTACGGAGGGTCCTCGATCGTCTCTGCTCCAACAGGAATCACCACGATACAGAGGAGGCTCAACCCTGCTCCTTATATACTGCGATTAATTGGAATTAATCCTCATTAATCAATCAATAATTGGCGCAAATTGGCGAGCTCTTTGGATTAGTGAGCAATTTCTTAAAGCTTATATGCAGGAGAAAGCGCCATCTTGGAATGTCGTGATTTAGTATAATATGCGCTTGTTTAAGACTCACAGCGTTAATCGGATAAACGCTATCACTTTTAAAATCAAGGCAGTATATTAAATTTATAATTGAATCTAATTATTTTGATATTTCGAAGACCCATATTGTAAAATGTTAATTTATACCACGTTCGTTCTAAATTAAACACATGTGTATAACATATATCTAATTATATCTCGCTGAAGGAGCGACATGCTACTAGTATAACAAAGTGATATGAGGTCTTAAATTTAGTCATATCCATTGTAAAATAATATGTAGAAAAGCGTCGAAAATCTTGTTCTGATCCCGCCATCTTGGTACAGGTAAACACTCCAAGATTCATGTTTATTCCCGACATATGTTAGTTTGGGCCAACGTATTTTCTAAAATCATTATGATGGCAATACATCTCTCCAAATGTATATATCAAAGAGAACAACGAGCTGCTGGTATCGCTGGTTAATATGAAGTATTTGGATCAATAGTTCCTATCATGAGTTTAGTTTGAAAAAGCCGGATAGTTATTATTTAGGTCACGGCATCTTGGAGCAGGTAGTCATACCAAGGGTTATTTACTTTATTGTATATAGCAGATTGTTCATCTTAAACTCTCCGTCCTTTGGTATGGGCAATCAATCAAAACTGCGATGTAGTATAGCAAGGAAATAAATACGTCTCTCTATTCAAAATATTAGATTAAAATTTTGAATGTTGACATTCCTATGACGGTAAATAGCTCAAACGCTCCAATTTATTGATAGTCAGTCAGACAAATGTTAGCTTGCACACTCCCGTATTGGTCAATTTTTTCGTTATGATGGTAATTAATAGAAAAGAGAACAAGGGGAGGAAGGAAGTAAAGGATAAGGGACAGAGGCAAGTCTGCTCAGATAAATGGGTAATTACCCGTGTTAGTTTTATGCTATTGCTATGATTCAGGATTAATTGCAGGGAATCAAGTTATTGAGCAAACAGGATATAGACATAAATGAACATAGTCTCAAACTGTTTTGGTAGTGACAGGAAGGCCTTTGATCTCTAAAGAAAATGATGAAATTCATTATTAATATTTAGGCCAGAGATCACACATCTGAGTTTACAAATCCATAAAGATTCCATCTTCCTCAGATGTACAGTCCTATCACCACCCCTCGCATTGTTCTTTATATGGTCAATCGCATGAAAGGTGATATTCTGATTTTCCGGATGAGTCTCCAATATATGTTGTACTATTGGGTTAGACGTGTCACTATGTCTGATATTTCTTAGATGTTCCTGTATCCGTATTTTAAGACATCTGGTACTACTGCCCACATAAATTTTGTTGCATGCACACAGAATAACGTATACCGTGTATGTGGTATTGCAGTTGATGAACGTTTTTACGTGGTATTCCTTTGGACCATTGTACTTAAAGGTTTTCTTTTTGTTCTGACCAAATTGACAGACTGAGCATGTCCCACAGGTATAAAAACCACATGGCTTTTCGGGGAACCAGGTAGCTGACTTAGATTTAGGTTTAGTAACATAACTAGGACATAATAGATTTTTTATGGTACATCCCTTTCGATACACAACCTTGGGTTTAGACAATACTAGATCAGATGAGAGAGTTTCAGATCTAAGTAAGTGCCAATTCTTTCTTAGAATGTTGTAGATGTGATTACTGTAGATTCCATATTCAGTAATGAAAGCACACTGCTCTTGATGGTTTTTATCTCTAGTAGATTTTTTATTTTGGTGTTCTAAGGTATCTTTTCTTTTACGTTTCCTGATCTTATTTTCTGCCCTATTTAAACACACCTCATCATATCCTCTGTCCTTGAAATCGTTTCTGAGTTTGTCGATGTTTAACTCAAAATTATGTTCCTCACTGCAATTACGGCGAGTTCTAACCATTTCGCCATATGGTATTGCAGTGAGTGTAGATTTAGGATGACAGCTAGAGGCATGTAGAACACTGTTACATGCAGTTGGCTTTTTGAAAAGATCACTATGGATTTTTTGATTATTGATGTACAGCTTCAAATCCAAATACATAATCTCTCGACTTGAGCTGTTCATCGTCAACTTGACATTCCTTCTATTGTTGTTCAGATAGTGGAAATAGGCATTTAATTCTTCCAAGGTACCCTTCCATATTAGAAAGATATCATCGATGTATTTTGTATAGAACATAATGTTCTCCATCCAGTCCCTGGCTCCTGGGCCCCAGGCATGCTCCACCTCATACATCCCCATGAAGAGGTTTGCATATGATGGAGCAAACCTGGAACCCATCGCCGTGCCCTGTCTCTGTACATACCAGTCCTCACCGTGCAGAAAAGCATTCTGGGTGAGAATCATCTCTGCCATGCTCAATAGCATATGCGTGTGTTCTAAGTGACACGCATTGCGTTTGAAAAGAAAGTGTTTTAATGCTCTTAGGCCATCCTCTAAACCAATACACGTATACAGACTTTCAACGTCCATTGTAACGAACGTAAATAAGTCATCTTCCCAGATAACATCCTCCAATTTACAGAGTAAGTCTCTACTATCTTTCAAGTAGGATGGAAGATTATAGACAATTGGTTGTAGAAAGGTATCTACATATTCTGCAAGGTGTTCAGTGGGGCCACCATTACCAGATATTATTGGTCGGCCCGGGGGAAATACACCCCCCTTATGAATCTTAGGCAATAGGTAGATACAAGGGTGTCTTGAGTTGTCAGCAAGGAGATATTTATACTCTGAATCTGATAGAAGACCAGATTCGTGCCATTCTGTCAATCTCCCATTGATGTGTCTCTCAATTATCTTAGTGGGATTTGATTGCAACTTAGTATAACATTCATCATTTTTCAGTTGTCTATCAATTTCCATCATGTAATCTGTGAAGTTCATGATCACAATATTACCACCTTTGTCAGCCTCACGGATGACAAGATCGGTGTCATCACGTAACGACTGAAGAAAAGCTCTTTCTTTTTTTGTTACATTCTGCTGGTGGAAACATTTAGAATTGATGTTATGCTTATCCTCTAATTTATAGAGTTCCTGTGTGACTAACATAGAGAATTTGTCTATCGCTGACTTGTTCTGAACAGGTGGCATAAATTTGGAAGATTTTTTTTTACCACTGTTGATACTAGTGTCTTCAATAATGTTACGATTTCTAGCATGTTCAAATAAATCACATGTATTGTCTTCCTCTAGAGTCGCAATGATATGTGAAGTTGCAATTTCTGATATTTTGAATTCAGACGCACATGAAATATTCACATTAGGAGCACAAACATTTGGATGATCGGCAAAAAATTGTTTTAATTTCAGTTTTCGTACAAAACGAAAGAGGTCAACATGTACATTTTCCAGAGATTGAGTACCAGTTAAACAATAATTTACACCTTTACTCAAAATTTTCAACTGCTCAATATCAAATTCTTTTGATGACAAATTAACAACATTTACTGTATTTGTCTCTACAACTTCCACATCACTGTCCACATTGTGGTGCACAATCTCAGAGTCAAATTCTATTGCTTGTTTCCTAACTTGGCCTTTGTGACGGACCTGGTGTTTTTTGCCACCCCGTCTAGTTCATCTCCTGTATTTTTCCTTTTGTTTCCAAGGCGATACCTTTGAACTTCCCTTAAAAAATCAGACCCTTGATTTAAGCTAGGGCTGGCTGTACTTGTTTTGGATTGCTGTCTATAGAGGACACAGAGCAAAAAGATGTGCTACTAGATGACATACTAGCGGCTTTCTTCTGTACAGGTTGGGCTTCCGTGTTTTTAGTTGTTATGTCATTGTACTTGCGTGCAAAGGTGAAAACACGACCACGTTCATAATCTCTCTGGTCCCTGTCTATTTTTAGTTGTTTTTTGCCCTTTAGATAAAGTTGATATGTACCCAACTCTTTTTTAAGAATCACATAATTTTTTTGTGTGGCATCTGGTAAGTTCATATCAAGTATTTCTTTCTCTAAGATTAGGATCTCTTCTCTAATCTTTTTTACTTTGCACTCAGAGTTTCGAATTAGTATGTGTTTCGGATATATAAACCGTCTTCCCATTCTCCCAATAACTCTGGCTCAAGGTCCTCAAACTTCGGAAATATCAAAATTCGAAGACCTCTGGGGATGCGCCTATTCTCTAGATATTTCTTTAAAGTTGCGCCATCCCACCATTTGGTGAGTTCTTGTTTTTTTAGTTTTTCCAATCTTATGAATTTGTCCTTTAAGCCATCTTTCTTTACTTTGGGCATTGGTGCGTGGGCATTACTGCCATCGTATTTGCTAAAAAGATCATCTAGTAGTTACTCCCTATTATCTTCAAAGTTCATGGTGTAAGTCCCACTTATATAACGAAGCTAATTTCAGTTGTTAAGGGTGTTAGCTGTGCTTGGCTGCTCAAAAACATACAAAGACAAAAAAATCAATGTCAATGTTGTAGCTGGCACTCTCGGCAATCGCATAGCTCTTCCCATCAATATCTCATGGGGAAAGAGCCCTGTCTTCCTATCAGGAGTACTGCGCAGATTCATCAATACCAATGGTAGTGCATCTGGCCAGTTCAAAGAAGTTGACGAAGAAACCTTTGATACCCTCGTCTTGATCGTGCCATTTATCTGCTCCACAAGACCAGATGCCTCGGGTCTATAGCTACAGTTCAATTTCTGATCAATTTTTATAGCTGAACACAACAACTTCATGATATCTGTTTTCACTAAGGTCGGAAATCCGAACTGGGGAAACAGTTCCCTTAATAGCAGTTTTGCCACGGTAAGACTGTCACATCGTCTAGTTGGATATGTCTCAACCCAATGTGAAAAGATACATACCACCACCAACAAATATCTCAACCTATTGCACCTCGGGGGCGTGGCTGAGCCACAAAAGGAAATGGCAGCGGCATAGCGGAGCTCCTCTGACCCTATTCTCCTCTCCCTAAAAATCCGGTACATAATCCGACCCTTGCGATTGTCCCGCTGACCGGAGGGATCGGCACACAGATTACCACAGCATTGGACCCCCTGGCGGCGCACGGGGAAGGGGACGCCAACACTCCTGAGGAGCAGCCTACTTCAGGTCCAGAGACCGGGACCTTGCGTGTCAGTTGAGGCCGTAGAGGGGGAGCCCCGCTGGAAGTGGCACTGGGGCGAGCCGTGTAGACCAAGTAGCCAGGCTGGTGGTTCATCTCCTGTGACTGCCGACATTCCCCTGAGGCGGCGCCACTTGAAAGGGGGCCAAACCCTAGCTTGTGAATATAGTGACGGGAGGCGGGCGGCGAGGAGAGGGAGCTGCCCTGAGCGCATAATGCAGCGGATGGAGCTGCCGACCTGATACCTCCTGGGGCACGTGTCACCTGGGGCCCCCTGGCGGGTGCCTCTTCCCTCTCCTTGTTTGGGGTTCCCCCCTCACTGATTGCTCCAGTCTGGTCAGCGCCCGAGTGGAGCTACTTGGCAGGAGCCGGTGCAGATCCGGAAGCCCGGACAGATGGTGCCAAGGGCAGTACTTCCACGAGAACGGGCACCGTGTGGCAGTGGTTGTGGTGCCATATGAGCGCTCGGCAGAGATCTGTGAGTAATCTCAACGGTGGGAAGATATCAATATAGGGGAAGACATCCATAAAGAGGCCTCGACAGGAGATTACGCAGCGCTGCCCCCATTGGTCCTGGCACATTGGTGAAAGTAAAGTGGGGGTGCTGGTGGGTTACACACAGGTGCTCCCTCAGGCATTTCCTCATACCACAACATCCCCACAGAGGTGGGGAGGATCTAGTACTGCATAACAGTACTTTGGGGACGCAGACTCTGCTGCAGAAGGGGGCCTGGGGCGGTCTGCCTGTAAATGAAATAAAATGAAAAGACTTTTTATATATAGCGTGGTAGCTACCCTCAGGCGTCCTAGCGCTGCAGACATCATGCTTGATCCGCGGCAGTTGTGAGCTACCTTGTGGTTACCAATGCTTGGAGTATTTGTCGTGATCAGTGGTGCGCACCAGATATGCAGCGGAGCTTCTCATTAGTGGATGTTGGACGCGGGGGAGGCGCTCCCACCAGTTGGATGGCTCTACCCGCCAGACGGGGGCTATTGCGCGGGGAGAGACCCTCTCATCGACCACTCAAGCTACAATGGTGGCCAGAGGCAGCAAACCAGGGCAACAGACCAAATTGGACAAATACGCACTCCCCAAGGCGAATGCGTCTGATTCCTCCCTCAAGAACCGTGGCAGAAGTGAGGCGAGTGGGGCTGTTCCCGAGCCCAAACTTAAAGACGTTATGGCGGCCATAGTTGACATCAAGACCTCCCTGGAACACAAAATGGACTCCATCACAGTAGAGGTCAATCTGCTACGAGCAGACATGAACAAAAATAATGAATGGGTCAAGCAGATGGAGCTCACCACGAAAAGCTTGGTTGGAGGACGCCTCTCAGCTCCAGATGGAAGTTGAAGACCTACAGAAATTTCACAAAGTCGCAGAATCCAAATTGGACAATTATGAAGGGAGACTAAGGCATAACAATGTGCAAATTTTGGGAGTTCCGGAACGATCAGAGGGGCAAGCCACAGACTTGATTTTAAATCGCCTACAGCCTAGGGGTATCAAAAAGTTCTTCGTTATTGAAAGGGCTCATAGAGTTACTGGAGGGCTGCCAAAACCGGGAGCGCCCCCCTGACCAATTCTAGCGAGAGTCCTTAACTTTTGAGACTGAGATGTGATACTTCAACATGCCGAACGGGGCCGCCAGTGAAATATGAAAACTCGGACATCTCCTTTTTCCCTGACTTAACCCAGATGGTGCAGCGACAAAGACGTTTCTTCAATGGGATCAAGAAGACGTTAAGAGACAAGGGATAGAAGTATGCCATGCTGTTCCCATTCAGGCTTTGTGTGTAAGCGGAGGGAAAGGCCTGGTTTTTCGACAATCCTGAGGTGGCGGCAGACTGGCTGGAGAATTGTTGACCCTTGGCAAATATGATACAATGGTGAGATGGTTCCACTGGGGATGGGGGACGGGCGGAGTGGCGTCGGGATGTGCTGGATTCAATCGATCGATGGACTCATAGACTGTTTGTGTGGCTTTTGGGGCGTGGGTGGTGGTGTGGGGGGGAGAGAAGATTCTTGATTGTCCGCGCATTGTGGACCGTTCCAGCAAACTATCTAAAATAGCAAGGCACAGTCTACATACTTGGGGGGGACCAGGGGAGACGATTGTTCCCAATTTTTTTTTTCATTTAGTACCAGTTTGGGTGACAGGCACTATGCAAGTTGTAGAATGGGCAGTTTGGAGCCAAGAGGGCAAGGGTGCAGGGAGGGGTTTTTTGAGGGAGTGGGAGTTATCGGTTCAGAGGAAGTTACTATTCCTTAACTTTGAATTGTTCTTGGAACTTGTTCTTTCGATATCACCAATGAGAGCTACATTGCATGAGAGACTACCAAGAGATATCGCAAATGAGTACACAACGAGAATCAGGGGCTAAAGTCCTCAGTCGGAATGTTAATGGCCTGGGGGACAAGATCAAATGTGTTATGGTTAGTCAGTTTATTAGGAGACAGGGCCCAGATGTAATCCTTCTGCAGGAAGCGCATTTGATCAGAAACAAATGTATGGCCTTACACAAGGGAGGGTATAAGTTGGTGGCACGCGCAGGTTTCACTTTGGGGTCGCGAGGAGTAGGCATATTGGTTAAGAATACATTCCCCTTCATAGTGAGGGACACTTGGTCAGACACACGGGGTAGATACATCGGGGTCTCGGGACTGTGGGAATGGAGGACGGCCACATATGTTTGAACATACGTTCCACCTGGTCTTCAGACAGACATGTTCAAGGATTTGGGTACAATTCTTCTATGATTCCCTATGGGCCTGCTAATATTGGGGGGAGACTTTTATGCGGTGATGTCCAGTGCACTGGACCGACATCCGCCAAGAGACATTAGACCAGCTCAGAAGTGGCTGCTGGACTTTCTTAAGTCCATGGGGCTGGTGGACGGTTGGAGGACGCACAATCCTGAAAGAGTCCAATTCACCCATGTATCGGGAGCTCACCGTAGCCTGACGCGTATTGACCATATCTTGGTCCACGCGGCGCAGGCACACAATATACGAGAGGTTCGTCACCTGGGATGGGACATTTTAGACCACTCCCCAATCTGGATGAAGGTAGGAGTAAGTCAATTGAACGTTGGGAGGGTGGCCGACATTAACTCATGGTACCTGAAAGACCCGGCCATCCGGAAGAATATTGCCAGTGTCACGGACAATTACTTCCAGGAAAATGAGGGTTCGGTTGCTTCCGCACAAACTCGCTGGGAAGCTTAAAAAACCACCATCAGGGGAGAAGTTATCTCCCTAATACCCGGAAAGAAGAAGGAGAGGCAGGCAGAACTCATACAGGCAGAAGATGAAGTGTTGAAGGCAGAAGAGGTTTTAACCCAAGCAGTGAACCCCGAAAACCTTCACCTCCTGAAGTTGAAACAGGATGAGTTTAAAAGCATAGCAGAAGACAGAGCTCGGGCACAGGGCAGAGAGGTCCAGAACAGAATTTACGAGCAGGGGGATAAGGCAGGAAGGCTGATAGCATGGTTGGACAGAAGGGAGTAAGCGGCTCGCCTGGTACCTGAGCTACTGGGAGATGACTCCAGCCCCATAACAGACCCGCAGGCAATAGAAGATACATTTGCAGAGTACTGCCGTACGGTGTATAGCACCGCCGGTGGAATCTCGGAGGAGGAGAATTGTGAACTGCTTCGGGACATTAGGCTACCCTCACTCTCAGACGAACATAGGGCATATCTTGAATCCCTGATAACAGACGATGAAGTGGCGCTGGCAATATGGGGAGTACACTCAGGGCTCCCAACGTCTTCCCCATTGAATTATATAAGCTAAGGCTGGACAAAATCGCCCCATATATCCGCTCTATGTGGGTGGAGAGTAGAGACAAAGGAGTACTACCATATGATCAGCAAGTCGCCAACATAGTAGTCATACACAAAGAGGGTAAACCCAGAACCAACTGTGCATCCTACAGGCCAATATTGTTATTAAATGCGGAGGCTAAAGTCATCACTAAGTTGCTTGCTACTCGCCTGATTAAAGTTATCACCACCTTGGTTCACCCTGTCCAATCGGGATTTATGCCCCACCATAACACTGCCCTCAATTTGCGCCGTCTGCATGGGGTTCTCGGCAGAGTATCAACCATACTGGAACCTGCTGTGTTGGTATCACTGGACCTCACCATGGCGTTTGACATGGTCGAGTGGCCCTACTTATTCGCTGGGTTAAACAAGCTAGGGTTTAGCCCAGAATTTCTAAGCTGGATCTGTCTCCTATATTTCGGCCCTATGGTCCGAGCAGTGGTGAACAACCACACATCCCCAGATTTTCAGCTGAGCTGGGGCACATGCCAGGGTTGCCCCTTGTCACCGCTTCTCTTTGCGTTGGCGCTGGAACCCCTGGCAGCTTGGATCAGGCAAGACAGAGTAATCTGCAGAATGCGGAGGACCTCAGACTGGGTAGACAAGATATCATTGTACGCCGATTACATTATTCTTTATATGACCTCCCCCAGGACCTCACTGATCAGTCTCCTCGATATCCTTGCAATATTTGGGAGATATTCCAGATTCACCACAAACAGGTCCAAGTCTGTACTCTACGTCCTTCGAGGTGATCCGCCCACCAAACTGCAGAACTGCCCAATTCAGATAGCGACTGATGGCTTCCAATACCTCGGCATCCTCGTGACGCTGAGCTCGAAGCTTTGTTTTTGCCAGAATCTCCCATACGGAAGTTGAAAAATGATGTCAAACGTTGGAAATCCCTCCCCCTCTCCTTGTTAGGCAGGGCTGTCCTTCTCAAATTGATAGCCCTGCCTCGATTTTTGTATGCGCTCCAGCAATGCAATGGACCCAGTCCCAGCGTCTTATTCTAAAGAAGTGGAAATACTTCAAAGAGAGCTCCTTTGGGATGGCAGGCCCCAAATTGCACTGTCCAATCTAACTCTCATTTGGTACGATGGGGGCATTAGTCTTCCCGATATACAGAAGTATTACTGGGTATCCCAGCAAGCAGCCATCAACCATAGAATTTATGGCTGCCCAGATGATCCTGGGTACGCTATGGATAGGATAGGTGGCTGTTCCCGGGGGGAGACTACAACAGAGCACTGCACGCCAAACCCCGTAGATTTCCTTTCACGGGACCTACGGCACATTCGATCCATGTATGGCATTCGGCCAATAAACACCTAAACTGGAACAATAGACTTACTTTGGCTACCCCATTATGGAATTCCGAGAGGCTGGGGAGCCTTTGTAAATGCAAGGGCTTTGACAAATGGGACCTCATCGAAATTTCACAGATAAAAGATGTCTAGGGTGAGGGGACGGTTCTCCCTTTCAGCTCACTAAAACCGCAATACAGCTTGGTGGACACCGGGCACTATCAGTAGCTCAAAATGCAGCAAGCGTTACTCACCCAGGAGCCCAAAAACACTTTACTACCAGAAGCCTCCCCTCTGGAGGATAGATTGCTAGTCGGACACCTCCCAGAAAATACTATTTTTCTTATTTATAGAAAATAGATTAACAACAAGCTCTTAAGGAGAAATGGGTCAGTGGCGGCTTGGAACTCGATGACGAGGACTGGCAGGGAACGGTTTCCTCCCCACGGGATTTTGCCATCCAGGCCAGATTGAGATTAGTGCAACTCAAAATATTACACAGGATCTACATCACAGGGCCCTGCTTGGTATGGACGGGGAAAGTAGAGAGTAGAGAGTGTAGAAGAGGGAGTGGAGACATAGGGATGTTCATTCACATCCTGTGAAATTGCCCACACATACAATCATACTGGCAAGACATACATCGCACACTGCGAGAAGTCCTAAGTGTAGACATTCAGCCTTAGGCTCGAAGGTGTATACTAAATGTTTGGGACCCTACAGATCTCAACATGTACACTACGCAGTGGGCAACCCTAGCATACATGATAGCAAAAAGAAACTTAGCACAGCTGTGGGGAGGAGGCCAGCCGCCTCAACTGAGATGGTGGAAAGAGGACTTGAACTGTTTATGTGGCCAGAGGGTGCCTGGGGACGTGGAATAAGGTGTGGGGAGCTTGGAATCACTACAGGGGAGATATCCGTGTCCCGCCCCCTTGACAGACTACTACAGAGACTCTCGATACCCCCTGATTTTGTCAATATGGTAAATGGGACCTGTACTTTGATGTTGTTGACGATACCATGGAACGGTGAAGTCACTTGCTTGTAATTATGTGATGTGATTTATGTCAGAACTGTTTAATAAAAAGAGTTATAAAAAAAAACTAAAAAAAAACTATTGCACCTCCGCATCTCCAATAAAGTCCAACTGTATCCTATTGAAAGGACCTCCTGATCTTCCAATGTGACTCATCTCAACCACGGTTCTATTTCCTACATTCATTGACTTTTTCTTTTGGGGGCATACTTAGAGCCTTATCTGTCGCATTCTTTGACCGCCGCAGCCTCTTCCTGTCTCCCTCCCGCCGCCGCAGCCTACATCAACAGCGGCCGCAGAGAGGAGGGGGGCTCAGGGGCACCGAAACCACACCGGAACTACACTTCCCAGACGCCCCAGATGCGGAAACCACAGCAACCCGCATTTCTTGCGCCAGGAGGCGCACAAAAAGGAGCACAGCCCCGGTGGAGCGGGGGACTTTTGCTTTTGGGGGCATACTTGGAGCCTTACCTGCCGCATTCTTTGACCGCTGCAGCCCCTTCCTGTCTCCCTCCCGCAGCCTACATCCAACAGTGGCCGCAGAGAAGAGGGGAGCTCAGGGGCACCAAAACCACACCGGAACTACACTTCCTAGACGTCCCAGCCGCGGAAACCGCAGCAACCCGCATTTCTCGCGCCAGGAGGCGCACAAAAAGGAGCACAGCCCCTGCGTCTCTGGATCGCGCGCAGGTCCGTGCCGGGGTAAGCCCAGGCAAAGAGCGGGCCGTCTGTGGCCGTCCGGGGCCAGAGGAGGCCGGGCTGGGCTACCCCCCTTTCAACCTTACTACATCATGGGTAAGCGGAAATTACAGGCTACCATCGGTAGAGGGGGTATAAAGGCGAAGGTTCCTAGAAAATCAACCAGCATAATTTCATACTTTACGTCTGCTGTAGGAGTGTTGAGTACAGAAATTTCAAATGCAGAACGAGAATTAGGGCTGGACACAAATAATGCACAATTGACAAAGATTTCCCCCAGTAACATGACCTTAACCAGTCAAGTCCCTCTGGAGCCTTTGATCATAATTAAGTCAATTCCGGATCCCCTAACATTAAATTCCAGCAATATCATTGGGGATGATCTAGAACAGCCAAAAAAAGCCCCAAATCAGACTCCAGTTACAAGCAGGCAACTGAAAAATTCGAAGAAAGCTGCCAAAGGTCGTATAACAAGGATAAGCCCACAAAGGATACTTTGGAAAATAAGGGCCCGATAACAATAAAAACGAATGGAGGAAACTGTACGGGATATGGTGGAAGATATATTTACTGAGCGATTAGAGACTGCTCTGACTACTATCGCAAAATACATTATTGATACTCTGAATGAGTGTGTGGCAGGATTACTAGAAAAATTGAGCGACTGAATTTTATCCTGACATCCCCGGAACATGTTTCGGGTTTAAAAAATGCCTTAAACTCGGGGAAGCATAGTATTCTAAATGTCATCTTATCTAGGGAAGGACCCGATAACCTGTCACCAGTTTCCCCAATAGAATTGAATTTAGTACTGTTACCCACTGATCCAAAAAAATCCCAGAAATGTAGCAGGGAAAGGGAACTGCAGCAGGGTAAAGGAAAAAATAGCCTGCATTTAAAACCGGCTACTGCCCTGAAGGGGCCTAAGAACCTGAGGGAACATCGGACAGGTAGAAAATTATTATCTCAACCCATAATTCATCTCCCCCTGAGGCAGCCCCCTTGGGGGGCGATACTGGTGAATGTCCCTCCTCTGCTAGTGGGAGAGGTAGAATCCACAGAAACCCTGCTAAAAGTTACAAAGGAATGGTGCGATGCAAACTGTTCTGGTGATAAGGAGATTTCCCCTAACATAATTATGGCCAGACGGGTGGGTTGGCTAGGTTATTCACATAAATCCTTGGAAAGGGACTGTGTTATAATTAATTTTAACAAACCTGATGAGGCGACTCGCCCGTTCTGGGATGCTTCAAATGTAAGTAATGAGGAAAGAGAAATCAGGGCTATCCCGTTGTTTTTTTTTACCCTTCTACTCGATCTCATAGTATAGTTGTGAGAACCCCCTCGTCACAGAGGGGTGGAGGTTCATCTCGATCCACCCAAGGCTTTCCTGGTTTATTTGATTGAGAGCATCAGTATGGTTGGGTTATTCCGAAAGGGGGGTCAGTACCAAAGGCAAATAGTAGAAAAACAAATGAGGAAAGGGAGACACCAGTATTGTCGAACCGATTTACACCTTTGTCCAAATTGGGTGGGATTGATTGACTGGATTACTCTCCTAGTTTCCCTTTGAATGAAGTACAAAAAACACACCTAATTAATGAGGGTAGGAAAGAGAATGTTAGGATACTGAGCTGGAATATTGCAGGACTGCGTACAAAAAAGGATGATAAAATCTGATTAGAATCTATAAAAGAATACGATATTATCTCACTGCAAGAGACCTGGGATAGGAAATGTAATTTCTGGGTTGATGGCTAAACATCTTTTTCTGTCCCAGCCCGTAGCTCTTTGGAAGGTAGAGATAGAGGAGGCCTTATGCTCCTTTTCTCAGTAAAAATTATAGGCTCAGTTAAAATGTTAGAATCTTCAACCCCCAATTTTTTAATAGTTGAATTTTCTACAGTGAATAACCCCAAAACCCTGTTGATCAATTTTTATAACTCTAAGGAAAGTGAGTTTACAAATGAGCACCTTTATAATATGTCGCAATTTTTAAATCTATATAAGGAAAGGAAAACCACTTATGTATATATCATCCTGATGGGTGATTTTAATATACATTTATGTAAATCCAATTGTCATATTGATGAAATTTATGGTCCCGCCCACATGTCTCCCCCACATTTTGGACATAGCCTTAAGGGGGACGCACTGGAAGATCTTATCTTAAATATAGATCTTTATGAACCTGGTTTCTTTGATACCAGAGACCGAGTTGCAACATATAAGGCAAGGGATAGCAAGACAATATTTGATTATGTATTTATGTCTCCGGTACTTTTAGGTTATGTTAATTTTTATAACGCGGTAAGCTCGATTTTTAGTGATCATAATCCAGTTGTAGTAGAACTGGATAAGGGTCTTTCTCTTTTTAATATGGCCAAAAATGTAGTAATTAATATTGATGTAAAAGAAAAAGACCAAGGAAGAAGGTTAAAATGGACCAAAGTTATGCCTGAGCATTTCCATGTCAATCTAAGTAGGAAGGTGGGAGCTGAATTAGATCTATGTGCCGATCCTCCAAGTCAATCACATGTTTAACTATGCAACCCTACCTGAAAATTGTAGCGAAACCATATCATCATTGGTTATTAACCAGATTTCGATTTAATCAGATTCATTTTATTTTGAGTGATGTTACGGGGTGGTGTAAATCGGAGGATGCAGCTCTTTGTAACTGTGATGGTCATTCAATCCAGGATACTGTGCATTTTACATTTTTTTGCACCTTCTATACTGAAATTAGGAAAAAATATATATTACCATTGTTAAGAGATAAATGTTTTCTGCAGGTTAAACCAGCATTACTCTGTTTACAATTACTGGAAAACCCAATGAATATTTTTTATATTGCAAACTTTTGTGTAGGGGCTGTTCGAAGTAGGAAACAAAGACTCGCAGGAACGATAAACATATGAATTTTATTGGTTTTATTAAAACATAATGAAATTGTTATTTAAATGTTTTAATGGGAATATTGTTTATTACGTAACACACCTTTGACACACTGCTTCAGCACACACACAAAATCGTGGGTTAAACCACATTTCCCTAAACACTCTTACTATGGCATCTCTCCCAAGATGAACTGCTCAGTGAATCTGCCTTGCCATTGGGCTCAGTAAACAGTTAGGTAACACTGCCCTTTCATCTGTTGACACCCAAATGCCATCTTCTCTCTTTTCACAGCCTGTTCTAACCTATGAAGCCGCTTCCTCCTCTGAGACCTCATCCTGCAGCCACTTTGCCTCATCCCAAGTATCGGCTACAGCTAACATTGTGCTGAGCTCTGTCACTTCTGTGCTATCTCCTACATATTCTCCATTGAAAACACAAGCATGTATAGCACTAAAACGAGCTACTTCATCAGTGTAGTGATTTCCTTTTGTAACAAAGTCCTCCCCCCATGGGCTGCACATTTTACTATTGCAACCTCCTTAGTTTTCTGCAAAGCTTCCAACAATTGGCACACATACTTTCCATTTCGGATCGGTTATCCTGAGAACGTCAAAAATCCCCTCAGTGACCATAACTGCCCAAAATCATGAACCACTCCAAACCCATATTGGCTGTCCATAAAGATAGTCACTTGGACTCCATTCGAGATGGTACAGGCACATATTAGAGCAATTATCTTGGCCACCTGGGAAGAGTATACTCTTCTCAAACAGGCAGCTTCCACCACCCCCAAGATGGTGCACACAGCAAAAGCTGCTCTCAAACACCCTTGATTGTCTCTTAACATCATCACTGCTTGAGATCTTCCCCTCCTGTGCTGAGGGTCAATGTTAATGGGTGTGGTCATGACGGAACGGTTCCGTCGTGAGCACAGCGCGACCGATGCTCATGACGGAACCGTTCCGTCATGAGCATCGAAGGGGTTAAGCATGAACCATCAACAAAATGGTCCAAATCAGATTCAGGCAGTGGTTCATCAACAATTTCAGGTCTGGGTTTGGTAGATAGCTCAGTAATATTTAGGCAGTCATGCTCTTTTTTTTTTTTTTAAATATATTTTTATTGCAGGAATCAGTAAATCGTTACATAATCGACCAGCATTATAGAACAAGCAAAATCAATGAAACACAACCCTCCGTCCCCCAGCAGTAGTTCTCGTACACAGCCATTCAGCCCACAACCCTGGGGTCGGGCGGCGAAATTCAATGGGGGCTCAGCAGGAAGGCGAAGCTGGTCCGGATGATCCACTGTCCGTCATCTGCTTTTCCAAACAAGCCTACAAAACCCAGAAAGAAAACCCCACCCTCAAAACGCTATGAACCAAAGTAAACCCTACCCAACCCCGCCATCAGTGCACGGTAACAACCGCAGCAGGATCTGCGAAAGGACCCATGGGGAAAGCAACAGAACTGAAAAGTGCAATCGTCTATCGGGACCTGGGGCGAGCCGCTTCCTCACTTTCAGAGTCGCTGGGGGCGCAATAATCCCTAAGGGCCTGCACTAACGTCTCCCACTCTAGCGCTGCCTCCTGTGCCTTCTCATTACGCTGCCTCCAAGCTAGCTGGTATCTCAGTGTGCTCTCCCCCGCTGCCCACTTCAAAAGTTCGCTGTGCCACCGGCCTCCTGTCGGACCAGCTCGTGCCTTCCAGTTCCTGGTCACCTCTCGTTTAGCAAGGAGCAGCCCCAAATCGATGAACTTGCTAGATATTTTGTTCTTGGGGGTATGAGGGAACCAGTGCAGGAGTCCCACCGCCGCGTCAAACGATAAGGATCTTCCCGTCACCTCCTCCAGGGTCTTCCCCACTTCTACCCAATAGGAGGACAATCCCGGGCAGGCCCACAACATGTGGAGAAGGTCCGCCTCCTGGGCCGGGCATCTGGGGCAGTCCGCCGAACTCGTAGCAAAATATCGCCTGATTTTCACCGGGGTCAGATATGCTCTATGGAGCACGTAGTAGTGGACCAATTGAAAGCGGGCGTGGCGTGTGCCCTTCCAGGCGCGCCGCACCAGTTGGGACCAGGTCGTCTCCGGGATCTCCTTGCCAATATCCTCCTCCCAACGGGCTCTCAGAGTAGTGAGGGGAGCCAGCCCCTCATTGATCAGTCTGCCGTAGAGGCAAGTGACCGCCTTCACCGTTCCCGCAGACATCATCACGTATTGGCACACCGGAGATAAAGGGGGTTCCTCCTGCCCGCGTTTCCAGTGTGCCTGGATCGCTCGGACAAGGGCCGAGTGCAACAGAAAGTCGCCGCGAGAAATCTCAAAGCGATCAATGAGCTCCTGAAAGGGCAAGAGCGCCCCGTCCTCGTAGAGGTCACCTATCAGCTGTAAGCCTGCGTCCTCCCAGCTCGCCAACCGTGACCAATCGCCGCCATGGGGCAAAGCCGTCAGCATCCCCAAAGGTATTTCGGTCGCATACGGTATCCTCAGGTGGCCCCGGGCGTGAGCTCGGTTCCAACACAGGCGAACGGTCCGCTCCTCAAGCGACAAGTCCTGTAAGGCCAAACGTTGTCGCAGCGCTATGAAGGAGAGAACATGCCTGGCCATACCCGTACCCCTTCTGTCTTCTGGGCCCCGGAATTCCCGGGCGATCTCCTGGGTGAAGGTCTGGAGCTGCGCCGCTAAATAATACTTTTCAAAGTCCGGCACCGCGAGCCCACCCTCAGCCTTCGGCCTCATCAGGGTCTTGAGGGCCACCCGTCGGCGGCCCGAGCCCCAGAGGAATCCGACTATCATCGACCGTAATAGGCGAAACGTGGCCGGTGGGACCCAGATCGGTAGCGTCCGGAAATAATACAGCAACCGGGGAAGCGCCACCATTTTGAGCAAAGCGATCCGCCCTGCCACCGAGAGCGGTAGCGTGGCCCAGAAGTCCATACTGCCCCGAAGTGCTCGAGTGCCGCGGGCAATGTTCCCATCCAGGAGGTCAGATGGTTCATGATAGACGTACACCCCCAGGTACTTAAAGCAGTCGGGTTCCCATCTAATCTCCCTACTGAGAGCAGGGCTAGGGGTGCCCTTGCGAACCGGGAAAAGACAGGTCTTAGTCCAATTTACCCGGAGGCCCGAGACCTCCCCAAACTCCGTGAGCGCCGTCGCAGCTCCATGCAAGGCAGCGAACGGGTCCTCGAGGAAGAGCAGCAGGTCGTCTGCATACAGCGAAATGTAGTGCGGGCCCGAAGGAGTCCACAGGCCAGTATAATGGGCTCCCGACCGGAGATGCAGCGCGAGTGGCTCCACCGCCAGCGCAAAGAGAAGCGGGGATAACGAACATCCCTGCCTCGTGCCCCTCTCCACCGGATATTGTGAGGAAATTAGCGGTCCCGCCCGAACCCTGGCCGATGCAGAGGCATACAGGACCGTGGTCCACCTGATGAAACCCTCACCGAGGCCGAACCTCCGTAGCACAGTGCAAAGGTAGTCCCATTCCAGGCTGTCAAAAGCCTTCTCTAAGTCTACCGATAAGACAACCGGGCACGGGGCGTCCACGAGCGGTTCTCCTAGCAAGCGGAACAACCTGCGAATGTTCATGGTCGTGTTACGCCTGGGGATAAATCCAGCTTGGTCCTCATGTACCAGGGAGCTCATGTGCCCCAGCAGCCTCGAAGCCAAGATGCTGCTCAGTATTTTATAGTCAACCGTCAACATTGATAAGGGACGGTAAGACCCCGGATCGGATGAGTCCCTTCCGGGCTTGAGGAGGGGAACCACCAAGGCCTCGCACATCGAGCCTGGGAGTCGCCCAAGCCTCTTAGCCTCTCTGTATACTATTAATAACCTAGGGGCTAGGAGATCAGCATAAGCTGCATAGAACTCCACAGGAAGGCCGTCCAGGCCCGGGGTCTTATTCCTCGCCATCTTTTTAATGGCGCTACGGATCTCTCCCAGTTCTATGTCGGACCCCAGGGCTTTCGCCACGTCCTGCTCCACTGTTCGGAGCTCCAGAGGCCGTAGATAATTATCAAGCAGGTCAGGGTCTCGGACAGAGCGACTGCGGTACAAACGTTCGTAGTATTGCAGGTAGCAGCTCAGAATCTCTACTACAGTCTCGTCTGCCATGCGCATGGACGTCGTCAATGAGGACTGGCGCGTAGGGTTGGCTAGCCATGCCAGCAACGCGCTCGACCTATCCCCCTCTGCTAGGGACCGAACCGTATAGGCCTTGTAGTCGAAACAGCGCAGCCGTTCGACCTCCGCCGCTACCGCCTCCTTCGCCTCTGCTGTGCGTCCCTGGAATTCAGGGCGCCCGGGGCGGCGGAATTCCAACTCGCGGAGCTTCCGGTCCGCTGTATCTAGGTCGGCGAGGATAATTCGCCTCATGCCGACCTTTTTAGAAATACAGTATCCCCTCACCACCACCTTAAAAGCGTCCCACTCTAGCGCTCTCGAGCTCGCGGTGCCTCCGTTGGACGCAAAGTACTCCGAGATCTTATCGCCTAGGTCCGCTCTGAAAACACTGTCCTCAAGGATCTCGGGCCGTAACTTCCAGGTGGGCACCGCAGGCACCCCGGGAAACAAACGAAGGTCCAGCAGGAGGGGGTTATGATCTGATATGGTCCTGGTCAAATATTCAGATCGGACCGCTGCCGAAACCAGTTCAGGCGAGCCAAGAAATCCGTCCAGTCTAACGTGCAACTCATAGAGGCTCGAGAAGTAGGAATAGTCCCTAGTTGTGGGGTGTTGCGCCCTCCAGATATCCGTTAGACCCCAGTGAGTCTGCCAGTCCCTACGACCCTTAGCCATGCGGCGAACCGGAGAATAAGGGAGGGGTGGATGCGAGCGGTCAGTGTCCACATCTACTACTGAGTTGAAATCTCCACCGAGCAGGAGGGGCCCGGAGAAGAAGTGGGCCAACGAGCCCGATAACCTGGAAAGGAAGGCAGTCTGGTCTATATTGGGAGCGTACACGCAGCAAACGTTTAGGTCCCTCCCTCCCAAAGTGCCCGAAATGGCCACATATCGCCCCTCTGGATCTATCACTGTTTTCGTGACCTGGAAGGGATTCCCAGCTCTAACCCAAATCAGCGCCCCTCTGGCATACGCGGAGTACGAAGTGCAAAAGACCTGCCCCCTCCATCTACGCTGTAGCGCCGCCCCTTCCGCCTTGTTCAGATGGGTCTCCTGTAGCAGCGCCATTTGTACCCCCCTACGCACTAAATAAGCATGGACTTTGTGACGCCTAGACATGGTATGAAGCCCCCGCACGTTCCAAGTAATACATTTCAGATTAGCAACATCAGCCATTGTCCCATATCGTTCTCGCAAAGTCTCCCCATCTGGGTCCCAACAAAGAAAAGACATCAATCAACCCAGCACTGATGGCGGCCATTTTCCCCAACCAAAACTTAACAACCCAAGTATGAACCAAACCCCCATCCACCCTCCCCAGAACAGGACCCAAATAGCACCATCTAGTTCCCATCCAAACCATACCCTCCAAAAACCCACTGTCCCCTACTAATCCTGCGGTCGCCACCGTAGGAAGGCCTTAAGGGCCAGGTGCGGGCCGGGCGGTGGCAGTGGGCCCTCGATGCTCAGGCCACCAGGACTGAGGCAAGCCCGAAACAGTGCCAAAAACCCTCGGGGCAAAACAAGGCACCCGACCCCCCTTCCCCGGGAGTCAGCATCAACTGTCGGCACCCGCCACCCCCGTGCCGGGCCCCCACCCAAAAGGAAGTAGCTCACCCCGTTAACCCTGTCCATCCAGAAGGTCCTCCACCAATTTCGGTGTGATCACCGGCGTATGGACGCTATCAGTCACCGATTCCTCGGAGTCCGTTGGTACCCCCTCGTCACCAGGGTCCGCTTCCTCTTCAATGGCATCGTCCCGTGAGCCAGACAGCGCAGATAACACCTCCAGCACTCCCTTCCGCTCCGTCGATGTCTCCGCAGTTGAGGGTCCGCCTGAGCGGCCGCGGTGACTCCGAATCCTTTTGGACCGCCGTCTCTGCTCCGGCTCCGCCGCCTGCTGAGATGAGGAGCCGAAGCCATCTTTCCCTGCTCTATAGAGTTCAAGCCAGTTACAGACATCCTCCGGGGTATCAAAGAATTGAGTCTTGTCATCGACAATTATGCAGAGCCTCGCAGGAAATAGGAGCGAGTACTGGATGCCCTCGCTCCGGAGCTCGCGCTTGACCGCCAGGAAGGAAAACCGTCTGCGTTGAGTTTCATAGGTGTAATCCGGGAAGATGTTCACCTGGCTGTTCGCCACTTTGAATGGACCATTATGTCTGGCGGCATTAAGGATGAGGTCTCTGTCTCGAAAGTGCAACAACCGTGCCACCACCGGTCGCGGGGCACGTCCCTGTTGCGGTGGCCTCGCTGGGACTCTATGGGCACGCTCCAGGGTGTAGAAGGAGGATAGACCCTCCGGGGCCACCGTGTCTCGGAGCCAGGCTTCCAAGTATGCCACCATGTCGCCATCCTCAATCTTTTCCGGCAGGCCCACCACACTAATGTTGTTCCGCCTGTTACGGCCTTCCGCATCCTCCGCTCTCTGCTCCAGGGCCGTAATCCGGGACAGGGCATCCTTCATAGTCGCGGCCAAGGTTCGCTGCGCCGGCTCCAAGGTTTTCACTGAGCTCTCCACTTCCTTGACCCTGTCCGAGAGTTTGCCGTGATCCGCTCTAAGGAGGCCTAGGCTCGTTGCTACCTGGGCAATGTCCTGCTGGAGGGCCGAGCGCGTGGTCGCAATCGCCTCCAAGACGCGGTCAAATTGCTGCTGCATTGGTGCACCACCAGAACTCTCCGGGTCCACACGTTCCTCTTTGTCCTGGGTCTCCGAATCTGAGGCGGCTGGGGTAGTCCCCTTGGCTCCCCTAGGTTTCCCCATGTCGCCGGGAGCACACAGTGCGGATCCAGGAGCAGGCGCCCCCGAGCGCAGGCGCCGGCTATGACTCTCCCGGTTGCTGGGCCTCAGGTCGAGTGCCGGAGATCCCCATCTCCAGGGCCTGTTGGACCTTCTCAGCTTCGGCTCGCGCCACCACCACGTCGTCTGAGGGCACCGAGGAGGAGGCGGAGACAATCGTCACCAGGCCGGGCAGGCCCGTACGGCTGATAAAGTCCCGGAGTGAGGGTCACCAACTCCACCGGATGATTTGCGGCGCCAAAGGGTTGCGCCACCCATAGAAGTGGGTCGCCAGGAAAAAGTAGCCAAGTGCGGTGTAGGGAGTGGGGCTACTGTCGGGACCTCTAGGCGTCCGCGTGCGGGATCCACTATAGTGAGGGCATCTGCCCATCCAAATGCGATCCCCGTTGAAAGAGTCCGATCAGACCGATGTCCAGATCCTCACATCACTGGGAGACGGAAGAGCAGGGGGCGCGCCGCTGCTAGTGATGCTCCTCCAGTCTAATGGATCCGGCCAAGGGGACAATGAAGTCCGGGCGCCATGTTGGGTCGCACTCCGCAGTTCCACAAACTTCGATTTTCCGCCGGGTCACCACTCGTTCGGACTGCGCCAGGGGCCCCGGCGGGTCTCCGTCGGGCCGATCAACAGAATGCGGGGGTTGGGGTTCCCCGCAGCCTCCGATTTACAGGATAATCACGGGCTCAGTCCCGGAGCCGAGCTCTCAGGCGACCATCGCCATCGGCGCCCAAGCCACGCCCCTAGGCAGTCATGCTCTTTACAATCTTCTCCTTCCTCTTGCAGAAGTGGCAACAATGTGGCAGGATTCAAGGTGGTAAAGCGCTTCAAAGTGACATTTTCAGAAGCCAATATAACTTGCTCATAGTTTGTAAGTCTGATATTTGTTAAATGCTGCGTCTTGGTTCTTGTCATTAACAGCTCTACTCAATGTGGCACATAAATGGTAAGTGGATGACCCATCACTATGCACTCACATCTCTCAATGCTGACACCTGTTGCCGCAATGGATTTAAGACATCCGGGCAACGCAGAAGCTACCGGATCTAATGTAGCTGAAAAGTAAGCTACTCGTCTACAGGCACCCCCATGTGTCTGCACAAGAACCGCTGACGCACACCCCTCCTATTCACAGCAGAAAAGCGAAAACGCTTTGTTATAGTCTGGCATTCCCAGAGCTGGAGCATGACATAGGCTCTCTCTCAGCTCGTGGAAGGCTCTCAAGCAAGCTTCATCCCATAGTACCGGATCACTGATGTCCTTTCGAGTCAACTTCAATGATGGTTTTGCTTGCAAGGAAAAATTGGGGATTCACTGTCGACAATAGCCAACCATTCCCAAAAACATGCAGACTTCTTTTTGTGTTTTCCCATTTGCAGAATCGCCTCTATGCGATCTGGTGTCACTCTTTGTTTTCCCTTTTCGATCCGATGACCTAGATACTGAACTTCAGTTTAAAAATACTAAAGTTTGTTTGGGGACACTTTGTGTCCATTCTCTGCCAAATGATTTAGCAAAGCTACAGTATTGATCCTGCAAGCATCCTCAGTCTCTGAAGCGACCAAAAGATTGTCTATATACTGAACCAGTACTAAGCTCTTTTTTAAAATCTGATTAAAGATAGAGGGGCTTTCGTTATACGCTTGAGGGATACAACACCATGTTAACACACTGTCTTGCATCCTAGATGCAAACAAAAATTGACTGTATTCATGCAACGGTATGGAAACAAATGCCTGACATAAATCATTGACTGTAAACCATTCTGTCTCATATGGTATCTGAAATAATAAAACAGCTGGATTCGGTAGCACAGGACAACATGAAATCAAGATTTCATTAACCCTGCGCAAATCCTGCACTATTCTGTACTTGCCACTAGGCTTCTGCAGTCCCTTAATAGGTGGGTTGCAGGGACTTCCTCTTATCTCCTTGAGAATGCCTTGTGCAATCATAGACTCGTTTACAGGTGTTATTCCAGCCACAGTTTCTGGAGTCAATTTATACTGCGGAGTTTTTTTTAATACGCTCACATACACAGCAATGTGCCTACAACCCATATAGGGCCGGCTGCTAATATGACAACAGTGTGGATCTGAAAGCATATATCGAGGATAACAGGTAGGGACAAGTCAAGTCTGTAGAGAGCAACAAATGTCCTTAGTCCAGATAGAGATGAGCCTCCACAAGCGTTCCCCACTTAAGCCCTGTAGGTCTTATTTTGCATTATTTTCAAAGAACAGTAACAAATCCCCCACCCCCAAACAAACTATCCCGGTCTCAGATCATGTAAAGTGCTCAGTAGTAGTGCAGAAGTATTAAATAGTGCAAAAGGTACGCATGTGACTGCTTATAAGCAGATAGGTGGTGTCATCTCAGAGGCACGAGGAATCTCATGCCACCAGTCGGTGTGCAGGACAGGGAAGACTCTAAACCCAAACCGCCCCCCAGGAGCACATTCATATCAAAACCAGACATCCCATTGCAACATTCATCAAACAATCAAGCATACAGGCTAACCCTCAGGTATTTCGTCCACAAACAAGCATCCCCCATCCTCATCGTCAGAGCTGTCGGTGTCTTCCAATCCAAGCATATAGGCAGAGTACGAGGCCCAAATATCCCGGGGCCGGGACTTCTCCGGTAGCGTTTCTGCATAACATGTCAACTGGTCCCTGCAATATGCCATATCTTTCAACCACAACTGTACATCAGGCGCCCTCCTACCTCCCCAACCCACAGCCACTCTCCGCTTAGCAAGTTGTAAAGCCAGCACAATCAGTTTCCGCTCCTTACTCGGCACTCCCGAGGCAATCCCTAGTAAACACAGGCGTATATCCATCGGCACCTCCGTGGCCGCCATCTTAGTGAGGGCGTCCGTCACAGCCAGCCAAAAATCATACACCTTAGGACATCCCCACGCTAAGTGCACAAAGTCCGCATCATTCGCTCCGCACCGAACACATGTCGCAGTATCTCTAAGGCCGTACCGAACCAACTGTTTGGGAGTGTAATACCACTGATGGAGAAATTTATAATGAAGCAGGCGAAAATTGCTGTTGGCCACATAACCGCCGGTCATGGAGCAAGATTCAGACCACTCCTCGTCTGTCAGAGGTTCAGGTAAGTCCCTGTCCCACCTGGCCTTGGCCAGCGACGCCCCTCCCCCTTCATCTTCCTGGGCAGCTCTGTACAGTCTGGAGAGCAACTTTACCCTGTCCGTCGTGGTGTAGAGCAGCTGCAATGCGCTCAATGTTGGGGGTTCGTCCGGGAATGTAGGGTATAAGGAGCGCACGGCCGCACGGAGCCGAACATAAAGGAAGGTAGCCATGACCTCATTGGTGGACTGGTCCGCCAGTGCTCGTAGCGGCAGGAATTTAGCCCCCGGGAAGAGAGTCCCCATAGTGTGGAGTCCGGCTCCCTGGAGAACTTGTAGGCCACCAATTTCACTCGTCACCGAAATATCGGAATGATACAGCAGCGGCATGTCGGGGGCATAGAGCGGCAGTCTATCGGCTCTCCTGCCAAGTTCATGCCATGCCGCCGCCGTAGAGCGGACTGTGTCCACCTCCCCTTTCTCAAACACCGAGTAGGTATTGCCCATCATGGCTCTTAAAGGAAAAGGCAGAACGGCACTGGCTTCAAGCGCTACATGGGGGGTGTACGGGGGGGCAGATATCCAATAGGCGGCGAAATGCGCCTGTGCACAGAGGTAGTACAGTTTCATATCTGGTACAGCATAACCGCCAAGAGCATAAGGCTTAGTTAGCACCTCCCACGTCACCCTAGGCTTCTTACCCGCCCAGACCAGGGAGATCAGCAGTGAGCGCAGTTGTGCAAAGAAGTGAGAAGTCAGCCAAAGGGGAATGTTAACGAAAAGATACAAAAAATTCGGTAGCACAACCATTTTGATTAAAGACACACGATCCGCTAGTGTGAGAGGGAGCTTGACCCATCGGGCCACTTGGTCCTCCAGCTTGGATACAGCCACCCCGTAGTTGGCCCTGATAACTTCCTGACTATTCCGGTGGACCTGGATCCCAAGATACCGTACCGAGTCCTCAGCCCACTCCAGAGGGAACTCCAGGGGGAACGGCACAGTTATATCCGTGAGGGGCAGTAGGATAGATTTATCCCAGTTAATAGTTAAGCCGGAATGGTGCCCAAACCGAATAAATTCCCGTAGGATAGGTTCTAGATGTAAAGCAGGCTCACGCACATACAGCACCATATCGTCAGCGTACATAGAAACAGCCAACGAGCGGAGGGGGAATTTCAGGGCCGCCGCTGCATACCTCTGCCTCAAGACGCAAGCCAATGGCTCCATAATAAGTGCAAATAGTAGAGGGGAGAGGGGGCAGCCCTGTCGGGTGCCCCTCCTCACCGGGAACGCGGCAGAAACATGGCCATTAACTCGGACCCGCGCCATAGGGTCAGTGTATAGAAGAGTCACCAGCGAAGTGAAAAAAAAGGGAACACCCATACGATGCAAGATAGCTATCATGTATCGCCATGCCACCGAGTCAAACGCTTTTGCAGCATCTAACAACACCGCTACTGCAGCCAGGTCCGGTTTGAGGAGATGCAACACAGCGAAAAGGGCCCTGAGATTGTGTGTGGTCGAGCGAAGCGGTATAAACCCCGACTGGTCCGGCAAGACCATTACCGGGAGCAGCAGCCGTAGCCGGGTGGCCAGTACCTTAGCTATAATTTTAACGTCAGTATTCATGAGCGAAAGGGGGCGATAGGACTCACAGCGATCCGGAGGTTTCCCAGGTTTCGGTAACGCAACCAACAAGGCTTCCCTCATTGTGGACGGGAACCGGCCCCGTTCCACGGATTCCTCCAATACCATCGCCAATTGCGGGAGCAGAATATCAACATATTCTTTATAGAATTCAGCCGGTAAACCGTCAGTGCCGGCAGCCTTCCCGTTAGGTAGAGCTGCTATCGCCTCCCGCAATTCTCCCTCGGTGACGTGATGCATCAAGAATTCCTGCTGCCCCCGCGAGAGCCACACTAAAGCTATGTCAGCAAAGTAGTCAGCAATTTCAGCCTCCGACGCCATCTCAGTATATCCGTACATGTCTTCATAGTACCTGGTAAAGCATTGCAAGATGCCAGGAGTGTCTGTGACGACCTCTCCGTCCTCCACAATCTCCTGAACAGAACAGTGCTTGGCCCACGGCTGTCGTATGCGGTCCGCAAGCCCCTTGCCCGGTCTTCCCCCCTCGCCATAGTAGCGTGCCCTGGTATGCTTAGACAAGAATTTAACCTCTTGATCAGCCAATTCATTATATTCAGTCACTTTTGACCGTATATCAGCCAGAAGTGCGTCCCCAGGACATTCCTCCAAGCGCCTTTCCAACCCGTTCAACTCCCTCTCCAACCGGGACATGGAGTCACGCAAAGACGTGAGCACCCCAGAGCGCAGGCCTATACATGCCCCTCGAGTAGTCACCTTGAAGGCCTCCCATACTGTACATGCGTCATCAACCGAGCCGACATTTTTTTCAAAAAACTCCTCGATAATCGTCCTGAGCCTTTCACAGAGCACTGGATCAGTCAGGGTACCCGGCGACAATCGCCAAGTGAACGGAGCAGGCGTGCACAATGGCATCTGCAATAGCAGGCGGACCGGCGCATGATCAGACAGTGTACGTGGCAGATGCGCAACATCCAACACCCATCCACTCACATCTCGAGTCACCAGCCAATAGTCTAGACGCGACCAAGTGTCATGGGCCGAAGTATAGCAAGTACCCTCTTTCCTCCCGGGGTGTTTCATACGCCACACGTCAACCAGTCCCAATTCATGCATACCCCCTACAATCTCAGCAGCCGCCCTCTTTCGCACACATGGTCTGTCCTGCTTCCTGTCCAGCTCCCCATCCAGGACCACATTGTAATCACCCCCGCAAATCACAGCCGACTGAGGTAAACTATGCACCTTATTCCAGAGCGTAACATAGAAATCTGGGTCATCAATATTAGGTCCATACACATTTACGAGCGTAATCGGTGAGCCACATAAAGTACCATGCACAACAATATATCGTCCCCCCACATCCACTTCTGCATGTTGAACTAGAAAAGGCACAGATTTTTTAACCAGAATCATTACCCCGCGTGCATATGAGGAATAACTGGATGCAAGTCGAACTCCCGCCCATTTCTTACCCACAGTGTCTGCTGCTGTACCCCACAAGTGCGTTTCCTGCAAAAAGGCAACGTGCGCGCCATGTCTGTTAAGAAAGGCCAATACCTGTCGAGATTTTTGCGGGCGATTCAACCCCCTGACATTCCACGTAACACAAACGAGTTTACCCCCCCCGTCATTTAACCATCCCAGGAACCTAAGCTGAAGGAGATCAGTCCACCCTCCAAATGCAGAGCATGCACCTCGTACAGAACCCAACAGTGCAATCAAAACAGCATACCCCTCGGAAAAATACCAGGCCTTACCCACCCCCCGCCAAGGCCTATTCCACACATACCTCCCAGCACATTGAATGTAATACCATGATCGAACCCAAGACAAAAACTCCCCTTCCATTCTCCCACCACCCACTTCAGCATCCCCAACCTGCCAAAGCCGACCCCCTCCCCCGTCCCCCAACAAACCCAACTGTGAGTTCAAAACTGTGTGGGGATCTCCCATACTCGGGGACGTAGCGGCGCACTTCTCCCGCCAGAAACCTGACGAGAGAGCGGACCGTGCAAGTGATAGGCGTCATCCCCGTCCTCCCCCCCCTCCCCCAAACAGCAACGCAATCATCATTCTTGCCAAATATGACCACCCAGTGGTTCCGGTCAAGCAACTGTCCCTCTCAGCAAGAGGTCTGCAGGGTCCCACGCAAAGCCTCCGCACAGTGCAGTACCAATATGACAAAAACGGGTTCGAACAGTTACCTAGAAGGGCCGAGTCCACCATCGCAGCAACAGTACGTGTCGACATAACACAGGTGGCCCCCCCGCCCATCTAAAACAGGGAGAAATGCAGTAACCGCTAAGATCTCAGGAACCTATGCACCATAACGCCTCCAATCGGCACAGCAAACCTCCTCGGGCTACACACAGCTATTCGACATCTTCCATGACGTCCTCCTCTGCATCTTGTTGCACATTAGCGTCCCTCTTGCGTTTCTTTTGTTTCTTCGCGTAGTCCATGGCCGCCTTGGGAGTAGCAAAAATTCTGTTGTCCGTGGGTGGCCCTATCCGCAGGCGCGCTGGGTACAACATGGCGTATGGAATGTTCTCGTCCCGCAGCAGTTGTTTCACCTGAGCGAATTCCTTGCGCGCGGTTTGGACCGCCATAGTAAAGTCCGGGAAGAACTCCAGTCGGTTGCCTTGGTAGTCAATGGTGCCCTTCTCCCTGGCGAGACGCAGCACAAGGTCCCGGTCTCTGTAGTTGAGGAGCCGGGCGATAATTGGGCGCGGGGCAGCGCCTGTTGCCGGCCGCTTAGCCAGCGATCTGTGCGCGCGCTCCACTATGAAAACTTTCGAGAACTTCTCAGCGCCAAAAATGTCCACCAGCATCCTCTCCATAAAGTCTTCCATGCGGCCCACGTTTGTGGTCTCCGGAAGGCCCGTGACGCGGATGTTATTGCGCCTGGACCTCCCTTCCAAGTCCTCGTTCTTAGCCTGGATGACCGCCAGCACCCTCTCCATGTTAAATACCTTGGTGGACATAGTGGCCAGTCCATCCTCCGTCGCCGACACCCTCTGCTCCACCTCTCCCATCCGCTCATTCTGGCGATCGAACTGCGAGGCCAGATGGTCGAGTCTGTGGTTGACCGCCTCCATGGTGCATTCTATGGATTGCAATGTTTTCTGCATGGCAACCAAAGTATTTTCCAGGCTCGGGGCCCCGCCAACGGCCCCCGAGGTCCCAGCGTCGGGTGGCAATTGCGATAAAGAGGTCGCCGTTTTCTTCGCCTCAAAGTTGATCTTGGGTTGGGTACGATCCTGTCTACCCATGTTGCGGCTATAGCGGCCCTCCGGTTGTAGGAACCACCATCCACGTGGTCACGGGCCCCTTCGAACTGCGCGCCGGCAGCCGTCGATGAACAAGCAAGGTACCAAGCGCGATAGGGCTGCCGTGGGTGAAGTCTGCAAGGTACGTTAATGCCGTGTGCACGTCCAGCCAACAGTCATTGCAGCTCGCCTCCCTCTCGCCTCCTGTTCGCCTCCCAGCCGAGCGCAGCTTGCAGGAAAAACCCCGCGAGGCCCAGCACCACTTCCGCAGCCCCGACCTCGCGTCGGTCGACTCCCCACTCTCCGCCGCCCGCCGGATAGGGGCTCCACCTCTCCAGTCCCCAGCACCCGGGGGCCGTCAATTCGCTGTCGATGCCGCACCCGGACTCCAGGCAGCACAGGAGCAGATGCAGAGGCAGGAAGTTAGAAGCGGACCGGAAAGCTCCAGCCGGTGTGTAGGCAGCGCCACCAGCCCGCGCAGCTCCGGACGTCCAACCGCCAGCCGACGATTAGACCAATATCTCCTCCGCACAGTCGTCCAGGCGAGTGAAAATTCACCAATCGTGCCCCCGGGGCCGTAGATGTGCTTTGCCGTCGAGTTGGGGGAAGAAGGCAACGGGAAATGCAGGATTTTATTGCAAATTATGGACGGTCCCGGCAGAGCCTCACATACGTGCGGCCATCTTGCTCGGCGCCCTCTAGCGCCCCCCTTATACTGCGGAGTATGTGAAAATTCAGCATTTGGTTTGACCTGAACCTTAACAGGTTCAGCCCCTCGAATCAACCCTATCTCCTCTCCCGTGAAGTTCCACACAATCGGAGAAACTGAGTCCCTCAAATCATGTGGTAACTCATCTGTCGTGAGAACCACAAACATTTCTGCAAAAAAGTTCATATTTGCCATTTTAAAATCTGTATCGTCATTACAGGTTTGCAGCTTCACACCCCTCGGAGTGCAAGATATGGTACAATTTAGCTTGCACAAAAGGTCTCATCCAAACAGATAGACTGGGCTCGAATTGCACACAACAAATTGATGTCTGTCTCAGAACGTTCCTATTCTCACTGGTAACTCGCCTGTCAATGGGATAGTCATTCTCTGATTGGTAACTCCCACCAATTAAATCGATTGTCCTGAAACCACTTCTGTCCTTACTGTGGAGTGAGCAGCCCCAATGTCTAACAAGAAGCTAATAGGATGGCCATTAACCTTTGCATCTACAAACGGTACATTCTGATCAACTTCCAGGGCCTCGCCCAAAGTGCATTCCTCCTGCACCCCCCTCTGACTCTCTTGAGTTTGGTCAAACCTGTCTTTTATTTCAAAATAGGGTATCTGTTGGTACATCTGATTATTTATTGGTATTCTCAGAGGCTGAGGTATCTGCATCTGTGGCTCATAACCTCGCCCATACATGGACCTAGGTCTAGTCATGATGTTCAAACCCTCGGACATCTGTCCCTCTCGCTCATTCTGCATTTGATTTGCCTGATTTAATCGACACTCACGCTTCCAATGCCCGATTTTGTGACAATAATGACAAGCAGTGACCTTTTGATTCACCACCCATTCATCTCCTGTACCTATATCCATTCTCCTTCCTCTTCCCTATCCAGGTTGAGCTACCATATTTTGACCCATTCCCCTGCCACTTCCTCTTCCCAGACCCATCGCTCCTCCAACCCCTTGCATCAGATCAGGCCTTTTGGCATTCCTCAACTGTACCAACATCAACTTGTCTTTCATTTTCTTTTGTGCTGACTCCACCTGATCACTGCAGTACTATGCATAACGCAGAATTTCATGCACCAACTTATTCTGCCAACATATCAAGTGTTGCTGTATCATCAAACTAAAATCAGATTTTAATCCCAACGCAAACTTCGAAACAAACTGTCCTGTATCTTTCTGCTCAATAGTGTCGAATCCACTATGCTGTTTAGAAGCCAAAAAAAGTGTCTCATATGTACCAACTCCTTAGACTCTTGAGAAGTACAATCGATTTTAAGCCAATCAACAGTCTGAGGAGCAACTTTGGATTGTAGCCATGCAATCACTTGCTCATATTTCTTCATCACCTCAGGTGAAGGACCATGATTCACAGGATCCATAGCTGGTTCTGCAATGGGCCAATCAATTGCAACTTTACATACCGCAACAACTTCGATGAAGACAACCAACACACTGAACCCTCACCAACCACCCCCGACACCCGGAAACCAGCGATTGATGACTGGACAGCCCTCACCACCAAAGACACACTGAAGACAATGAAGTCAATCCACTCAGGGGCCCCCACGGACCTCTGCCCCCACCACATCTTCAACAGAGCCGCTGACACCATCGCACCCATGCTCTGCCACACCATCAACCGCTCCTTGGCGACTGCCTCATTCCCCGACGACTGGAAACACGCCAAGGTCAACCCCCTCCTGAAGAAACCCTCAGCGGACCCCACCGACCTCATAAACTACAGACCCATTTCCCTGCTCCCTTTCCCAGCGAAAGTCATCGAGTAAGCCATCAACAGCCAACTCGCCACATTCATTGAAGAACACAACATTCTTGACTCCTCCCAATCCGGCTTCAGAAAAAACCACAGTACGGAAACCACCCTCCTCGCCACAACAGACGACATCCACACCCTACTGGACAAAGGAGAAACAGTAGCCCTCATCCTCCTAGACCTATCAGCGGCGTTCGACACAGTCTCCCACCGCACTCTAATACGCAGACTCTACGACGCAGGAATCCAGGACAAGACCCTCGACTGGATCTGCTCCTTCCTCTCCAGCAGGACGCAACGGGTCAGACTCCCCCCTTTCCTCTCAGACCCCACACCTTCCACCTGCGGAGTCCCCTAGGGCTCCTCCCTCAGCCCGACGCTCTTCAACATCTACATGGCTCCACTTGCCCCCATCGTCAGAACCTACGGACTCAACATCGTGTCATGCGCAGACGACACCCAGCTCATCCTCTCCCTATCCAACAAGCCCAACACCGCCAGACACAACTTTCGAGAAGGCATAGAAGCCGTCCCCAAATGGATGAAAAACAGCTGCCTACAAATAAAAACACACACAAAACAGAAGTACTCATCATGGGCCCAAACCCCGACGCCTGGAGCGACACCTGGTGGGCCACCGCCCTCGGAAACCCGCCAACCCCCACAGACCACGCACGCAACCTGGGAATCATCCTGGACTCCGAGCTCAAAATGGGCCACCAGATCAACTCTGTCTCATCTTCCTGCTTCCACACCCTCCGCCTCCTTCGTAAGACCTTCAAATGGATCCCCCTCGAACACCGAAAGACAGTCACTCACGCCTTGGTCACCAGCAGACTCGACTACGGCAACGCACTCTACGCCGGAATAAACAAAAACCTCCTCCGCAAGCTACAGAACATCCAGAACACCGCCGCAAGACTGGTCCTCAACCTGCCAAAACACTGCCACATCTCCAAGCACCTGCGCACACTCCACTGGCACCCTTCAAGGCGAGAATCACCTTTAGGATGCTCACCCACGCACACAAGGCCCTCCACGGCACTGGACCAGCATACCTGAACAGCCGGCTCAAATTCCATGCACCCCAAAGGACCCTACTATCAGCCCAACTCTCCTACACCGAGGTCCCCCGCACCAGAAAGACCAGATTGGGAGGACGCTCCTTCTCCTTTACGCGGCCAAAGCATGGAATGCCCTTCCGCTCCACCTCAGACAGACAACATCGATCCCCATCTTCGCAAGAAACCTCAAAACCTGGCTCTTCGACAGAAACCCCTCCTTGATGGAATGGAACCTGCACCCCCCCACCCCTAGCGCCTTGAGACCCTTACGGGTGAGTAGTTGAGCTTTAACAAACTCCTGATTGATTGACAAATCACCTGGGACCACTATATCAAACAAAGTATTTAAATCAATCCATAACACGTTCAAAATCTTGACAAATCTGTTCCTTTGTTTATACCACTCAGCAGGTTTCTCCCTCAACAGAGAAAAATCATTAGTGAATGCTGCCAAATCACCCTTGCTACATGGCACATGTACATACCCCCCATTGTGTACTTCTGTCTGAGGAAAAATTCCTACTTGTCCCGTCCCTCCACTCAGAGGTGGAGTATCTCCTATCACTTTCTTGTCACTTTTATTTTTAGACCACCTCTCTTCCCATTTGTCTAATTCCCTCCATGCTCGCATCCCTGTCACCAATTCTCTAATTTGTGCCTTTAATCCAAGCGTTCGCTTCTCTAACAATGGGGCCTTCATTGCAACTAGTAAAATCTTCTGACCTCTTTCACCTCCCTGTCAAAACGTTGTGTTCTCCTTTGACCCCCACTCTCCTCCATTCTCAAAACTGGCCACTTTCTGTCTCACAACTTCACCAATGGTTACCCTCACCCAAATTCTGTGGTTCGAACAGTACCCTAGGTGCTTCTTGTCTCATCCCTATCTCCTCTGAGCATATTATTGACTCCCTCACCATTGGAACCCACATTCTGATGTCTGACCTACAACATTCCAGAGCTCCTGTTTCTCTTGGTTCCGACCCACTGTCCATTCTTGATGGATCAGCAGTAGCTTGCAGTGTATTGATAGCTTCCACTGGTATCTGAGCCATACCCATTCCACCCATTGTAAGACTTCCTCTAGATATAGTCTTTTCCCCTTCTGCTGTTTGATGTTGACTTCCACCTGTTCTCTCTCTGGGGTTATATATCGAAACCACAGGTCCAATAGTAACTGGAACCGTAAGAGCTTCTGGTAACCGCATGTTACATGCAATTTCTCCTGACTCAGGGTCCGCGTATTGTGTCCCTTCAGCCCCTCCTGCAGTTCTCAATCCCACTGAAATCTTCCCTCTTACTCCTGCTGTCAGATCCTCTGAACCATTTGTCCCACCCCTAAAGTTTCCTCTGTTTGCTGCGTCCTCTTCGTCTCCAACCTAGAGTCACAAGGTGGAGGACGTTCTGCTAACAATCTATCAAGGAAACTGTTATCTGTATCACTTTCCTCTTCAGTCATACTCTTTCCTCCAGATCCTCCTACTAGCAACTAAGATGGATACAATTGTTCTCCCTCTATAGTGTCTACTCTCCATCTCTTCAACTGTGCATCCCACCTGGCATCTTGATATGCCTTCAGTGCTTTCTTCATTCTTCCCTGTGAAGCTTCTCTTCTCTTCGCTATTGCTGCTCTCATCTATGCATCTAATGCCTCAAATTGTGTTGGTCTGGGCGGAGGTTTCAGAGAAGACATCATGTCGTGTAGCATTTTAGAATCCAAGTGTAATTTACCGATTCATGTCCTTATATAGCTATAATTCACATTGCCCTTATATAGGCATAGAAATCATACCCATATTTAGACTTAACCCATCCAGTGCAAATACAGGCATTGCTACTTCAACTAGTTCCAAAAATCCACAACGGTTTCTTGGAAAACTCGGCTTCAGCAGTCAGGGATCCTTACTTAAATATTGATTTGTCCTAGAAATCATGGAGTTTTCAAAGAACTACCATTCCCTTGGGGTTCTTTGATGACGTTATTATGTCAAACTTTACATCAAACTAGGCACCTTCAAGGTATAAATATGCCTACACTTGCCCTAGCAAACACACAGTGTTTCGGAGCAACTCAAATATCTACTCACCCGACGCAGCTCGCTACAGCAAGTGCCGAAGGAAGCAGACCCTCCAGCTGACGCACTGACAGAGAAGCTGTCCTTTCTCTCGCTGAGAATCCAGCGCCAGTGTTTCCAAGCTCCCCTCGCAGGGTGTTGGGAAATCGAGTCCTGAGACAGAGATACCAGACCTCCTTCATTCTAAAACCAAGGTAAGGAGCTGATTAGACCCTTAGAGAAATCTTGGATAGATTTTCGGCAAAGAAACACTAAACCTATGCTATACCTCACTTACTTCTTCCCTCATACTAGACTTAGGTTAGGTACATTGGGGTAGGCGTATTTTAGAAGCACCAGTTGAGTACTTTTAGCCTTTGTTATTTATGTATGTATTTATCTATGGTCTAGGAACCATACAATGCTTTTACAGTATTATTTCATAATACTCTTCTTACTGTACGCATTATACTTTGAAACCAGTATTACGATTGTAGCAGTTCACTTTACTTGCTTGAGAAAGAAGACTGTTCATTAAAACCCTTTTATTGAAAACGCCTGTCTCTCTATTTCTCTGCACCTCTGGTGAAACGAAGCATGTACGATTGACTGAATAAAATATCTATCTATTGTTTCCATGACTCTGAAGATCAGTTTTATTCTTGGGGAAACAAAGTTGTCATGTTTATGCGGTTGTCAGAAACGAATCCCTTCTTGTTTATTTGAGAAAGTTTCTAGTGACCTCTGAGCTAGCTGGCACTCACAATTAAGTCTAATATATTCGATAGAGACCTGGTCGACCTAAGTCCTACGTCAAATCTATAGGGTATGTTATTCCAATGCTCAGAGCCTATTGGGAATATAGGAACTACACTACAATCACTCCCCTCAGCTGGTACAGCACCTCCATACAAAATGACCCATAAGGAGGGAAAGCCAATTCTACCTCTTTCTCTGTAATTATATGGCAATTTTGAAGCTACACTATAGTGTGGACTCCTACATTTGTTGCCATATAATGTGACGGCATATCCTCTGGCGGAGCTTCTTCTCCTTCCCGAGTCACCACCCCTGTGTCGCCTCTACACAAATCTCGCAATACCTTAAAACATCTCATTGTTAAATCAATTTTTTTTCAACATAAGTTTCACTATTCAACTTCGGACGAACTTCCACCAATCAGAGCGGCGTTACACCAACCGACCTATCACAGCACGGCGCACACTGACGTCATTGTTCCCTCTTTGCAGCGACAACGTACTCCTGCATTCACACAAAGTTCCCTATCCCAAGTGAATCATCAATAGAGCTTCACGACACACACGGTATTAATCAGGCAATTACAAATACAAAACTATCCCGGGATCTTGAACTTCTCTTGAGTCCGCTGACCAAACTTCCAGATCCGCACGTGTCCGGACCAGTAAACCGATAAAACCACACTCACTCAACTTGCATCCCAACTTCTCAAGGCATCACACAATTAGTTAATCACTGCAATCTAACACACCACAATTTCATACTCACGCTACCACTACTTCTGCCGCAGCATCAACTGCTGATTTCCATCAGTCTTCGTCGTCATCTACTTGATATCCAAAGCTCTATTGTTCTTCCAGTCCTATTCCTAATTTCCCTTCTTCTCCACTCACTTCTAGAGGCAACCATCTGTTTCTGCTACCATTTGGTAATGCTACATTTGCCCCTTACCTTCCCAACTAAGTTTGAGGTAGATGGATTTCATTGCCTGCTAAAAAGTGTGGAGGGGAGTTAAACAATTCAAGAATATACTTTCAATTAGACATGCTTTAAAGGACCACAGACTCCGAATTCCAATTTTGTGGATTTATTATGAGGCCAAAATAGTTGAATATAAACATACCTCAATATCAGAGTATATAGGTACATAAAAATCAAAACATAGCTGAGTCTACGTATATAATTCATTCAGCATAAGAGGCATATTATGATGAACTCCAAAATCAAAATGCAACAAAGGATATAAGCTGAGTCCAATAATCTTTTCGTTTGAGAGAAAAACAAAAGTATCTTTCCCTACTCTGCTCTAAATGAGAGTCCTACATATTTCCCCATTATCCTATCCCCAAAGGGGTCAGCACGTGTTGACTTCCTAAGAAGTACTCACGTCAAATGGGTCTGATAGCTAAAAGCTATAGAGCTTGCTCTAAGATGTTCCTTCTCCTCCGAAATAAGCAGAAGTCTCCCATAATCTGTCCCTGCGCATCATACAAAAATACAATGCTCAACCCACAATACGTCATATTCATTGACACCATTCTTCAGTAAGATTCCACAGAAGCCTTTAATTAAATTGATTCTTTTCCGGTGGGCTTGGTTCCCAGATAGGCCAGACACGAAAGGCGTCCCCCCTTTTCGCCTTCCAGACTTCTTCAAAGACATTCCGAGTATCTCCTTAAATCCAAGAATAATGAGGTCGAATTCTGGCACCTGCAGTAGGATGAGAACATACTGTCTTCGAGCACAAAAAGATTCATTTAATTATAATTCTTGAGCAACCAAGGAGAAACAACCTACAGGTTAGGCCTAAAATTCAGTCAACTTAAACTAAATACAAATTACATTACACAAGAATAATTTCATCCTGCACATTACACATACAGGAATTATAAGTTTCTTTAATACA
Source organism: Lissotriton vulgaris (assembly GCF_964263255.1). Classification (NCBI taxonomy): domain Eukaryota; kingdom Metazoa; phylum Chordata; class Amphibia; order Caudata; family Salamandridae; genus Lissotriton; species Lissotriton vulgaris. Next base: position 589,717,493 of record NC_141691.1, read on the forward strand.
TACAGAGGGCTACTTAAATGTTCACACATGTCAATGCTAATATAACTTGAATAAATGCAATTTCATTATCATGAAACACTGCAAACGATTAAGATACATGTGAGTGCGTTTAATCCATAAGTATAGTGCGCCCATGCAACTTAGAGTGCTATAAGCGCTCTATCAACCCCAACATTCTTAACATGTCCCTGAAAATCACTCTGCATTCTCATGTTCCATGTACACTATCTTCCTTTGGAGAGTATTGCAGGTTATTTGTGTGATATATTCTTCTCCTCAAATGCACATTTATTATGATGAAAGGTTCGTATTTTAGGAATTGAAGTGTTCTAGTAGAGATGTATTCAGATGAACTACACTTAACTCGTTCAAACCTCATGACGAGCTCAGCTCGTCATGAGGCACAGTGGAGCTGTGCTTATGACGAGCTGAGCTCATCATAACCGCCGCGGAACGCCCACGCCGGCATAATCCCCCTCCTGTGCTGGGCGTTCCATTGAGTTGGCGGCGTCGTGAAGATCTCTACTCGTCATGTCCGCTGTGCAGCATGATGAGATGAGCTCGTCACCAGCACTGCGGCGCTGCCCGCTCCCCCTTTCCCCCCCCCGCACCGCGGGGGGATTAGCTCCGCAGGGAAGGGGTTAAAAGCACCAGATCCCAAGAAAGGAAAAAAAATCCATGTGGTAGAAGTGATGGGGAAAGGACATAACTAATAGGGGAACAAATTAGACTTGGCTGTCTAAAGGAGTTAATTGTTAAGGTCACCTAATAGGATTGTGGAGGAATACGATGCCAGAGGAGAGGGCCTCTGCCTTAAAAGTAGTGCATTTTCAATTTAGAAAATAAGAAATTAAACATAATCAAAAGGTTGTGAGGTTAAGAGAGTGAGATCGAAAACATCAGTCAATTTGTAATGCTGGGTACAGATGGTTGATGACATAAATGTTAATTTCCGTACACCGATTTTCAGGATTTATGGAGGAACTACAATTCCACCTTAATCTCATTTGAATGGCAGTTCCTTTTTTTGGATTAAGGAAATATGCTCTCACGTACTACTACCAGTATATGTTTGGTGTAGGGTAGTGCCAGACGTAAACACCCCCTGCTCCTTCTGCCTTCTCTCACAGCTTTCAGCTGCTTGGAAGGCCATGCACTCAGGTGTTTGTGCATGCGTAAGGTACTGAAGGAGTACTTCTTTCCTATTCCTCAGCTGAAGTCCTTGTCACATGCGCCTGATAAAGAATCAGTGGTGTGGCAGTTCTTCACATTGCCAGCTAACCAAAAATAAATGAATGCACAAGAAGTTGCATGCACATTATGCCGGTAGGTGCTCTATTAGGGAGAAGCTGGCCACAACTGCATGAGATTAGTTTGGTTGTGGATACACCTGCGGGCAATGCATCCCAGCCATATATCATTTGTTGAGGCTACAAGGAGCAGAAAGAGAAAAGACTGTATCAATGGAAGGAAGCAAGTGCAGGATTTTGCAACATTGAGCAAGCACTGCCTAAAAGTTGTGGCTTCTGGAGAAACAAATAAAGGACTTTTTTCCATGAAAGGCTATTTAAAGAAAGAGCACAGAGATTTATGCAAAACACTTTAGAAACAAGCAAGTTATATAAAAATATTAAAATACAAGGTTAAAAAGTACTTTAGCATGAACACTGAATTTCTTTTTAAAGCTCACACAATTCAAACTAAAAAATGCAAAAGAAAAACTTTAAAAACAACAAACACAAAGTTAAAGCTCTGCATTTAATATTCCTGCACACAACCAAAGGTTGAGTGCAGAAGGACCGATGTTGGATGCCTGAAAAGTGTGTGTCACAACTTTGGGGCAGAGGCCAGGCATTGTGCTCAACCCCAGCTATGCATAGCTATATGCCATGTGCAGTGAGGTTCATTAACTGAAGAAGGTATTACACCTGCTACATTTCGAATATGATTAAAAAACACTGAAATTCTCCACTTCTAGTTCAGTGGACAAACTATACCTTATGCCCCATCATACACTAAGGCCATCTCAAATTAAGTCATTGATTGCCAGGTTGAGTACTGAGAGAGTATGCAAGTACACAAACATCATTTTAGCATCCAAGGTTAGTAATCTTCCTTCCTACATAAAAGACTCCAAGAACAATTTAAAGAAGGCATATGATAATCCCTGGATAGCATTTGGTTGGGTGTCAAAAGTTTATACACTATAATTAAACATAAGGAGGGATTAGTTGTTTTGAAATATCTTTTATGATTTAAATCTGCTAATCAATAAATCAAGTGAGGATGATATTGGAATTGCTCCAGAACAATTTTTTTATTAAAAAACAGATGAATCATCAAATGTTTGGAGCAATTATAGGACCCTGTTTGCTTCCTCGTATGCCACAATTCTTATGAGTTGGTATGAGAGGGAACATATTTTTTACATAGTGGTTTTTGCTGGCAGTAGAACAATGTGCACTTTACACCTGCTAAACAGAGGTAGATTGCCTGTTCTTCCTCTTACATCATGATGGAATAGCTATACACCCAATTGGCATCTTCTTCTTACTTATAATTCCCTAGTATATGGAGCAAAGTTTACCCAGAGTCTGTAACTTAAATGTCCCTAGTGCATATACTGCAGCACTTATTGTGCTATCTGCTACAGTTACAAGTAAAACATAGCTTCAGACTTACCATAGGAGCCTGAATGTGGTAGTTGAAATTAAGAGAGAGTATAATTTGTGTAATTCAATGTAGTGTAATTATCCAACATTTAAGCAAAATCATGCAAGATTAAGGAACAAACTGCACTTAGTACTATTTTCATAGCACAAAATGAACCCTTGCACCCAGAAGTCATTCAAGAATGCATTTTGCCCTGATAAAATAGTGTGAAATGCACCAGAATAGAAACAGCAGCAACCAGCTGCCACTCATGCTCTGTTCCTGTGCTCTTGGGTAGGCATTTTTCCCCAAATCATCCCTAATTATGTGAACAAGCATAATTGTGTAAGTTTTGGCAATTGCATATCACAACAGTAAGGCAAAATTAAAGAAATACATTTCTCTGATTACTAACGCATACTTAAAATTTGACGAGGCCCAGTTTAAATACTGCGATTCAACCTGCCCAAATAACCCCTTTTGAAGAATCCAAACAAATCTATCAAATATTAATAGGTGAACCAATGAAGGCAGTGTGCAAGGTGTTTTAAAGAAGGACATATAGAAATTTAAGGCCTCATTATGATGTTGGTCGGATTACATACAACAGGCCATTAGTTGCAGTCCGGCCGACATCTGGGGCCGCAGTCCGTCTGCTGCATTTTGATGAGCAGCGGTCAGAAGCAGCAGGCAGAGGGACAGACCAACTCTTCTTATGGTCTCAAGGAGCCTGTCCAACCGTCGATCAGAATATAATCCCCTATAATAAGGCGGTGTCTGTTCAGACACCACCATAGGGATTACGATGTCTCTTTCATACAGCCTTTCAATGGCAGTCCGACTGACATCGAAAGGCTGTCGTTCATGGACTTCGGGGGCCCGAGCAGGGCCCCATCCCTCTGCGGCCTCCGCTATCAGGCCTGGGGGGCACTTGTGGTGCCCACAAACATCCATATGGTGCCTGGTTCACATCCACAGTCAAGCTGCAATGGAAAACGGTTGTTCACAACCGCCTCATGGGCAATCCCATCCTAATTTGTTGGATGGAACCGACAACTACTAGTCGTGCAGTTTCCATTTCGAAACAATGTCGGTCGGACAAGAGTCCAACTGGCATCATAATTGGGGCCTTAAAGTTACACATGTCCTTACAGTGAAAAGGCCCTAAACGGAATCTCAACTGTAACACTGCAGTCTGTCCCATAAAAAACATTGGGGTGCATTACTAAATTCAATACAGTTATCTGTTACTAGGAAACACCTAGAAGTGTCACTCCTGGAATCTTTGTATCATTAATTAAAAGTACAATTCACTGGTGAAGCCACATTTTCAATAAATAGCAACAAAAAGGTATTTTTAGAAAGCTACGTTTTCCCTACCAAAAGCCTCTGGATGCTAATTTGCATTAGCCTTCAGCTACAGACCGCAGAGTGTGGAACCATGAAGAAAGTGTGAAACGAAACCTGCTCCCAATCAGGAGGTGAAATGCTATGGGGTGGTGTTTCTGTTCCTCTGATAAGAAGACCACTGGGACAGTGGCCAGGAATTTAATGAACATCTAGGAGCATCACAGGCAGATAGCAGATGCCACCTTCACAGGCTTTTTCTTGGATACACCAGTGTGTTAGGCTCCAATGACAGTGAGGAAGGAGCTTCTCCCAGAACTGGTTTGAAGGGACCACAGAGAAAGTATTGCTCAAATCTCTGTCCACACCTCTGGGATGGGCACACATGCTCTGCAGAGAGGTGCATTTTTGGATATCTTTTCTGTAGGGTACACATGGAATGCTGAAAATGTAGGTAAGGTATCACATGGGCACTTTTACCCTATTGGTTAGAGTGGGGCCAGGAGTCACACCCACCACAAGCTGGCGCCAGGTATAAATGTGACATCCCTATTGCCTTTCTTGGAACACTACTGGACCTGTGGATGAATCAGAAGAGGTCTGAACCTGTTTTCTGTGACCTCAAACAAGTTCAGAAAGACTGGACCTGCTATCTCTTGTACACAGGACAAAGAAATGTATGCCATGGGGCATAAAACATAGCTTCAGACTTACCATAGGAGCCTGAATGTGGTAGTTGAAATTAAGAGAGAGTATAATTTGTGTAATTCAATGTAGTGTAATTATCCAACATTTAAGCAAAATCATGCAAGATTAAGGAACAAACTGCACTAAGTACTATTTTCATAGCACAAAATGAACCCTTGCATCCAGAAGTCATTCAAGAATGCATTTTGCCCTGATAAAATAGTGTGAAACGCACCAGAATAGAAACAGCAGCAACCAGCTGCCACTCATGCTCTGTTCCTGTGCTCTTGGGTAGGCATTTTTCCCCAAATCATCCCTAATTACGTGAACAAGCATAATTGTGTAAGTTTTGGCAATTGCATATCACAACAGTAAGGCAAAATTAAAGAAATACATTTCTCTGACTACTAACGCATACTTAAAATTTGACAAGGCCCAGTTTAAATACTGCGATTCAACTTTCACATATAACCCCTTTTGAAGAATCCAAACAAATCTATCAAATATTAATAGGTGAACACAGCAGTGTGCAAGGTGTTTTAAAGAAGGACATATAGAAATGTAAGGCCTCATTATGATGTTGGTCGGATTACATACAACAGGCCATTAGTTGCAGTCCGGCCGACATCTGGGGCCGCAGTCCGTCTGCTGCATTTTGATGAGCAGCGGTTAGAAGCAGCAGGCAGAGGGACAGACCAACGCTTCTTATGGTCTCAAGGAGCCTGTCCAACCGTCGATCAGAATATAATCCCCTATAGTAAGGCGGTATCTGTTCAGACACCACCATAGGGATTACGATGTCTCTTTCATACAGCATAAAGATTACCTCCTGTTCAAGATACAGGGACAAAATATGCTTCAAAAGTCCATTCCTGCAACTGCCCCTCTGACCAGTGCCAACTGGAGCTACCCGGGACCCTTCTGTTGACCCCTACATGCTGTCAATGAGGCCCTGGCCCATTGTAAGGTGTCAAAGTGCACTCTTCCTATCATTCCTGAAAACCAGGAGCTTAGAAACATTTTGGCTCAAAAGAGCTCCAGAGCACCGGGACAAGCCTGTTAAGCTGATCTGATAAAGGTGCATTGCCGCTGGGCTAAAGATTACATTTCCCCCTGCTCTGAGTTTTTTGCAGTAATCCTTCTGATTCAATGCGACCATACAGTGCAATTATCCACCTCATGAAGCACTCTTCATAGTGGAATGGGTTCAGTTAGGCCCTGTGCCCAATCAAGTGTGAGCATTCAACACTCACTGCACACAACATTTGATTATGCATAGCAGTGGTTGGCTAAAGGTTCTGCCCTTCCACTTGACCTTGCCCCAACTGCAGTAAGCGGCATACAGGCCAGGGAAAATGTAAGTCACATAATGGTGCAGGTCACATAATTTTGGAAATTTTGCTTTAAGCTTGTCATTCCTAAAATGATGCTATCATGTTACTTTATGTAATTACGTACTATTTGCGATAAACAAGATCTGTTTTCCTGAAGGGAGCATGGTTAAAAGACTCATCTACGCCAGATATAGAAGCAGCCATCTCCACTGTCTGCTCTATCACTAACCATAATCGAAAAAAATAGAGTAATTTCGCCATAGTTTTCACACTTGAATAAGACTTGAAATAATATTACCAAATCAGAGGCTTTAACTTTCATCCTCACGCTATGTCCTACCGTTTCCTTATCAGTATAACTAACCTATAGATATACTGGCTATTCCACCCGATTCTCAAAATATATTGTGAGGGCATTATGAGGGCTCTTTTGATATACATAATCAACTTTCCCACCTATATCATTTTGGGAAATTTCAACCTGCACATGGATTCAACAACTGATACGACAGTGTATCCGTTTCCAGATGATCTTACTCAATTGGCAACAGAGCCCACTCACAGGACAGGCCATAACCCAGCATGCTGCTCCCACTCCTTAGGCCAGATATCTAGCATTACCATTCCTCGTCCTCTTATCTGTATCCTGCTCCTCGAGCCAGACAAGTATCACTGAAAAGATCTTGGCAATTGTTCACTGAATCTAAATTTAATGTAAATTGCCAGTATTTTATCCACGCTAACATGTAACCTTGGGCAGCTACCATAAGTGGATCTGAATGGCCTTAGATGAGTTAGCCCTCTTGAACAAAAAACAATTTTTGTGCCTGACCCACATCTTTTTTTTTAAAAAAACATTAATTTCATTATGAGTAATTGAACGAGGAAAACAGAAACAGTGTTTCTAATCAATTCATGGCTTCGCAAACAAATGATGGACGGAATGCTGGATAAATCATACATTCACCCCCAGTCAAGAGATCTGAGTTCAATCCACTTTTCTTTTGCTCACCATGCCACCGCAGTTTAGACCCAGCCATAAGAAAATCAGTCTTGACCCTGTGCCTCATGGGAACAGTCCAGACCGAACTGCCAAGCCAAGTCCTTCCTGAACCAGAAACAAGCATCCTGGTACCGGTTTCTGGGTATTACCCTTCATCAGCCAGGCTAGCTTGAATCCAGTGGCACAGTGAGCAAGGGACCCAGGTCTGGGCATACCCATCCCACTTAAGGTGAAAAGTGCTAAGCAAACAAATGATGGACGGAATGCTTAATAAATCATACATTCCCTCCCATTCAAGAGATCTGGGTTAAATCCATTGTTCCTTTGCTCACCATGCCACCCCAGTTTATGCCCAGCCATATGCAAATCAGTCTTGAACCTATGCCTCATGGGAACAGTCCAGACTGAACTGCCAAGCCAGGTCCTCCCTGAACCAGAAACAATCATCCTGGGACCGGTTTCTGGGTATTACTCTTCCTCAGCCAGGCTAGCTTGAATCCAGTGGCACAGTGAGCAAGGAACCCACATCTGTGCATATCCATTCCACTGAGGGTGAAAAGTCCTATGCAAACAAATGATGGACGGAGTGCTGAATAAATTATACATTCACCCCAGTCAAGAGATCTGGGTTAAATCCATTGTGCTTTTGCTCACTATCCCACCCCAGTGTAGACCCAGCCATATGCAAATCAGTCTTGACCCTGTGCCTCATGGGAACAGTCCAGACCAAACTGCCAAGCTAGGTCCTCCCTGGACCGGAAACAAGAATCCTGGGACCAGTTTCTGGGTATTACCCTTCATCAGCCAGGCTAGCTTGAATCCAGTGGCACAGTTAGCAAGGGACCCATGTCTGGGCATACACATCCCACTTAGGGTGAAAAGGCTATGCAAACAAATGATGGATGGAATTCTGAATTGTTCCCTTTGGGCGCAAGGCCAAGAATGATTTGCATATGGCTTGGTCCAAACTGGAATGGCATGTTGAGCAAAAAAACGATGGATTTAGGCCCAGATCTCTGTACTGGGGTGAATTTATGACATTGTTCTACATTCTGTCCATCAATTGTTCTTTTTACATTTGTCATCCCGAGTGGGATGGGTATGACCAGATATGGGTCCCGTGCTCGCCATGCCACTGGAGTCAAGCTATCCTGGCTGATGAGGGCTAAAAGCCCAAAGCCGGTCTTGGATGATTGTTTCCAGTCCTGGGAGGACCTGGCCTGGTAGTTCGGGCTGGACTGTTACCATTGGGGCAGGGTCAATACTGATTTGCATAAGGCTGGGTCCAAACTGGAATGGCATGGTGAACAAAAAAACAATGGATTTAGGCCCAGATCTCTGTACTGGGGTGAATGCATGACATTCCATTGAGGTTAATTTCTTTCCCATATGAATGTTCTGTTATAAGTAATAGACCATTGGACATATTGTATTGTTAGACAAATGATATCATCTTAAACTATCCCTTTTAGTTGTTGTACTTAAAACGCTGGTCTATTCACTCATACTTTGATCTTGTTAACTTCTTGTATCTTATTTTCAATATTATATTTTACTTTTGTAAAACCTTGTTGCCTCATAATTAGACATAGAGTTCCTCACCATTGAGTTAGGTTTGAAAAACCCATTCCCGCAAAGCACTTGCTTCATGCTATATTAGGTTAGCAGTGTGTGGCTAAATAGATGCTATTTGTATTCACATTATGCAACCCACTGAGTTATCCTTGCAACGTGCAAGCTTTAGTTAGCAAGAGTGACTCCATTTTGTATTTTGTAATCCCCATTAAGCTTCGTAGGCTGCTTCTGAACTAGGCCTCATCATTCGTATTGCTTGCCTCAGCAGAACACTGTATTTCGTTATTATTTTCTCTTATGTTAAAGGCTGTCTTCCGACTTACTTATGACTAGGCCATTCTGCCTTCACATACCTATCTGAGTGTGTAGTTCTGCTCTCACATTAGGAGATACTGAGACTCAGCGAGGTGACCTCGACTTACAGAGAACATGTACCCATCTGGCAGGTGGTAGACCATCTCCCTGTGCCTTCTTTGTTCATGTTCAGGCCAGTACATTTCCATTGTGGGCAGGGATGGAGGCTTCTTCTGAAGAAATATTACTCACTGTCGACTGTTGGGGGTCAGTCCCTCAGCAAACATCTTAGGGTGCAGGTCTGATTGGACTCCTCTCCATAGTAGTGCTATTAAAATGTAAGTTTGTATTCTCTAGTGTCTGACCGACTCTTCATTTTCGGGAAGCATAGCAGGTGGTTGCAAGAAAACCCGAGCAGCACTTGAGGCAGGCCACTTACATCAGTTGGTGCCCGAACAGGTACCCCGTAAGGTGATCCGACTCGCCAGTAATCGGGTTGCAGGGTCGGGGTGCAGTTGGTCGGTTGGGTGGATCGGAGTACCCCACACAAGACCAAGCTTGGTTCTCGCAGCTGCCCTGCCCGGCTGATCGGGCGTCCCCTCATCTAGTGGTCACTGGCTGGGGTCCTTAGAATGCGAAACCTTGGGGTTGACCGTTTGGTCCAGAGAGTCGGCAGTGGAGAATAACTTCACTCAACCTGTGTGAACCAGGTGAGTGATTTGAGTTTTGGAAAAATTGTGCCATTCTTGGACAGCATGAGCCTACGGGCTGTGCCTTGATACAGTCTTGTCTGCAGTTTTCGAACTGCCTTGCTTGAACGGCACGAGTCAATGGGCCATGTCTTGGTACGGTCTCCAGACCGTCTTGTGTTGAACTTGGTGGGTTTGCGGACCCTTGAAAAGGCACAGAGTGTTTGCGGGCAGCCTACCGGACCGTTTTAAATATAGCATGCGCTTGAAAAGGTCCGGGACTGTTCGCGAACAATTTGCCAGACCAACGGGTAAATTGGCTAATGCTTGAAAATGCTGGAGCCTGTCATCTTGAACTTGGTACAGTCCCTAGGCTGTAGGGAGTGGTCGCTGGACCGTTTGGTTCTTGAATAATAGTTGTTATTTTATCTTTTCTTTTATTACTGTTGCTTGTGTTATACTTGTCCATTAGGGACAGTGCATGTGTTATATTAAGATGCCTTGTTTAAGCAGAGTGGGGTGGTGGGGTGTTTTGGATGTAGTGCTACTGACGCTCGATTGGAAGAAAGCCAGCCTACGCCTCAGGAGGGTGCCCCAAATTTCAACATATACATCAAGCATGGTATTGGCCCTATTATGTTTACCACATTGTGGCATAAATATACGAGGGACAATGCTGAGTTACAGTGGCTGCTTACCAGCTTATTTGATGAACATAAATTGGATTTCTTGCAGGACAAATTGTTTTCTAAAAAGAGCAGGAAGTCAATGTTTGATTCTCTAAGAGTATGGCAGATGGAGGTGAAGTAACGGTGTATGAGAGCGGAGAAAGAGGCTCGGAAGAGACGGACGCAAAATTTTACACAGAAAGCAGTAGCCTATGAAAGAGAAAAGATAGAGAAGGGCATAGAATGTGCAGATAGAAAGTTTCGGTTACAGAAAGATAAATGTTATGTTACTAGAGAGTAAGGTGATGATTTTTTTGACAAACTATTGGATTCTTGCCCTCCTCCTCCTTACGCCCCTGAACGGGTATAACCGACAGTCTCGACGTCTCAGTTCTCGTCCTCGAGTGCTGCCCTCTCTAGTGTTTCTGTTTCTAGTGCTACCGCCTCAGCCCCGGCCCCACTCACTTCTCCTCTTCACACCAGTCACCGGAGCGGATGCTGTTAGCTCCCTCACCCTGTCTATTGGTTCCGTATTGACTTCTACTCCCCCTTTCACCCCTACAACCCTGTCTCCCTACATGATGGTACCAGTCTCTGCATCCGCTCTTTCCCCGTGAGTGTGATACCCCAAGCACTGTTGAATGTCGAAACTCCTGCAAGTGGGATACATGAAGCGAATTGGGCAGTAGCACAAGACCGTATGTGGGCTCAGAACCCGATCTATAGTGTGGAGGATGTGTGGGTTGTGATGAAAGTCTACAAGCTATTTATACAGCAGCACACTCTTAAGCACATGTCGGCAATGCTGACAGGGTTGTGGGAACAGTGTTTTCAAGGTGTTGCACTGCAAATCATCTGTGACAGACGGGACAGGGAATATGCTACAGGTATGGCTCCCAATGAGGTTTTTAGCAATGTAACAACAGTAGTGGGTTACCGAGGCAGATTGCTCCAGAAGGTTCCAACGATAGGGACACAGCATCCCATGAGGGAGGTCCATCCCATTTACCACCCAGAAATTCTAGAACTGCGTGATTCCCCAGATACTGTGATTAGACCACGAGTCGACCCTCGGTTTCAGGAACAGTAGATCTATACTCCTTGGAAGAGGAGTGAGGTCCTATCCCTAAAGAGCCAGCTGCTGGACCCCCGAAAAAACCCTACTGCATATTATAAAGAATTGATGGAGGAAGCCTTCTCCACAGTGATGATAGTAGTTGATATAGAGTTATTTTTTGGCCTGCTATATGGATATATGGAGGCAGGTTCATACACAGGATCATGCACTAGAGCTGGGTGGCACATAGGATGAGATCAAGGCATGGGATGAGGACCGTAAGCCCGGTGACAAGTCGAAAGTGGAGCTCCTAGCTTTGCCGGGGCTTATCATAACTTACATGCACTCCCTTATCCCACCAAAGTGAGTGGACTGGGATAGGTTGACTGTGTGTTGTCAGACGAGGGATAAAAGTGTGTTGGATTTCTTCACCAGATTGGAAGGGGTGTTTTTAGATTTTAGTGGTCAGGACCTGTCACAGAAGGGTGCTGTTCATTTGTTTGTTAACATATTTGTCACTAACTTACTTCCAGAGATTGCGACATGGTTGCAGGCTTGGGAAAGCACTTGGACAACCTCGTCCCCGTAAGTGATATTGAGTATGGCACAGTATTATGAACACAGAGAGGATGCGAACTAGGAAGGGGTAGAGGAAAAGTCAAAGGATTTAAAGAGAAGGGTGTTGATGCAGCAAGTTGCAAGGGGAATTGGAAGAGGGAGAGGATCGGGCTCGGGCCTGTGCTACCCTGGTCTAACAGGGGTGGTGCTTCAAGTGTGACTCTTAGGCTTAATCAATGTGCGTACTTTAAGCAGGAACGAGTCTCCGGAGTTGTTGCAGAAAGGTGAAGTCCCAAGAGGTCTAGGGTTTTGAGGACACAGATGAGGAGGTGGAGGCCAAAGGGGGATGCAGTCAGAGGATATACCACACAATAGGCAGCGCGGGAACTATTTTGATGACTCCCGAGGTAGACAGTAATATCATGATTACTATGACATAAACGAAGTGACAGGATTGTCTCACAGCTAGGACAGCCAAGGACAGGGTGAGGGACCAGTTCCGGTGCCTATAGATCAGCGCGGACCTTATGTCACTGCTGATTCGCAGGGTACGACCAACATTTGTTTAGTTGATACAGGGGCTATGAATAGCTCTGTTTCCCGTTCACTGGTCCCGTTGGCAGCTCTTTCTGACCAAAACAATGTTTTGGTGGGTTTCTCAGTCGTGCCAGTTGGTAGCCCCATTTCCAAGCCTCCTGCTTTGACTATTAGCCCCTATACAGTTGACTCACCATTTTTACTGACGTCAAATTGTGGGGAAAATTTGTTAGGACTGGATTTGTTAAAATGATAATACGCAACAATTTTTTGTTCACCAGACAGAGTTTACATGACTATTGGACTGCAGGTGGCCCATTCCAAACAATGCTTCACGAAGGATGCCCCCCTTCCCGCTGAATTCAAAGATGTGCCACGTACATTATGGGCTACAGATTTGGGGTTATTCCAGATACCACCAGTCTCTATACAGATCAAGGACAATGCTAAATTGCCACGTATTCCCCAGTAAAAGATATCTCAGGCAGGATAAAAGGCCCTATTTCAAATAATACAGGATTTGATTAAATCTGGTGCGGTTGAGGAGACAGTGGTGAATGTGTGTAATAGCCCTATTCTGCCTATCCTTAAAAAGACACCCATGGATCTTTCTGATGCCCATCCCGATGTTTACCGCTTTGTAATTGACCTTAGAGCAGTGAACAAATTAGTGGTTCCCCAGTACCCCGTGAACCCAGATATTACGAAAATCTTGACAATGATTCCCTCGTCAGCAAAATTCTTTTCCGTGATCGATTTGAAAAATGCTTTTTTCAATATCTTACCTTTCTCTGCTGCTATACAGTCACTTGCATCCACACTCCCTTGATGTGCTGGTGTACTTGTCTGTCTGAGTGAGTCACCGGGTCGACGTCATCTTAGGTAGCGTTCTAGTTGTTAAAACTGCACTCTCCCTATTTCATGGAGGTGATGCAAGCGTGCAACGCGCGTGCAGCAGGCCCGCCAAAGACAAGCCTATCTGTGCCCGTCCGTGCTCTGGACGCGCTCAGTGCGAGACACGCTGCCCCAGTTGACCCCGTTTGGTCAATTCTAGAGACGAGCTTGTCCGGCTCGATACTCGGAGAGATTTGACCACGGGATTGAAAAAGGCACCAGGTCGGGTAAGCACCCCTTGAAGAAAGTACTGTTAGGGACTCTTAATTGTGGATTGATCAATGTTAGATCCTTGAATAAACATCATGTGGAGATCTTCATTTTGTTGAATGATTATGAACTTGATGTCCTGTTTCTTACTGAAACTTGGACACAAGTAGATAGTGAAGTGGAGCTGGGCTTAGCATGTCCTCTGGGTTACAAAATTCATCATAAGCTCAGGTAGGATGGAAGAGGGGGAGGAGAGGGTTATATATATAAAGACCTTTGGAATGTTTCCCCACTCTGCACAGTGGACGTTCCGGGAATTGAGTCACTAGGGTTCTCACTCAAAGGTACCAGTGACATTCTGTATACAGGTTTGCTGTGCTATAGACCACCAGGGAGTGCTGCCCACGTTTATCAAGAACTGATTGATGCCATATATAACTTATCAAACTCTCACTCTAAGTTACTGATCCTCGGATATTTTAACCTCTGGGAGAACGGCAGTTTAGATACAGCCGTTAAGGAACTCTGCCAGGCCTTTAAGAATGTGATCTTACAACAGCTGGTATCACAACCTACTCACCAGAAGGGCCATGTGCTTGACCTTATCTTTGCTGATGGAAATAATCTAGTTGTAAAGGAAATACTCCCTCAATGCTGGACAGATCACTTTTTAATTTCTTTCACTTTAAAAATTGATAATCTTCAACAATATGATGGTGGTATGTCATCTACTCACACTATGAGGGAATAGTCCAAAATAACTAAATTAACTGACCTCCCCCAGCTTGTTGATGTCAGTTAGGTCCTGCATGATTAAGTTGTAGTGAATTATTTGAACTTATGCCATCAGATTACCAGGTCGTTAGATCAGCTAGCACATTTAAGGAAAGTTAAAAGCCGATAAAAACCTTCCGCCCCCTGGTGCAACGAAGAACTGAGGTCGATGAAGACTAGTTGTAAACAAGTGGAAAGGAAGTGGAGGAGGAATTATCTGGAATCAGATAAAGCAGTCTTAAAAAACCTACTTTATACCTCCAAGGAGCTGATAGGCAAGGCCAAGGCCAAATATGGCCGCCAAGTAGGAGCTATATGGAAGAGCTCCGGGGTTCGGGATAACCAAAGAGGTTTAAATCCCTGAAAAACCCCCCGCCACCCACCCATCGACCACCCGACCACCACCGGCACTACAATAAGCCAATGCAAGGAAAAGAAGAAAATAAAAAGAAAAAATAACAGGGAGATCACTTACCCGGCATAGATCCACAGCGGTACAGAGCGGCGTCTCCACGCCAGGCACACTGCACCAGGGATTGCAGCAGTCGTTCGGGTCCACCGAAGAATCGCCGGATCACTCGCCGCATTGCCCGCTGGCTGCTCGGTGCCCTCCCCCTGGACTGCGCTTCCCCGGCTCCCCTTGGATCCACTGGCCACGGCGCGGGATCGCATCGTCGGTGGACTCGGGACAGAGGCGGGTTCAGCTGACTCTCTGTCCGCTTCGCCCTCAAGCTGCCGATGCCCCTGTGGATAGCACTGCACTTACCCTCAGGATCCCAGCATCAGTTTTGATGCAGAGCTCAGTGGATTCGAGCCCGGGCACTCGAGGCGGAGCGGCGTGCTTTCTGAACGACTGCATGAGCTCCCTGGGCTCCCGGAAGCTTCGATGCAACGCGACTCAACGAGGACGCCAGTGGGGAACATAGCGCAGATTCACAAAGGTCACTGGTATATCCCGATCGGAGGCCCCGCGGAAATCGTGATTTCCCCACGTAGGCCAACTCAGTCAACCCCTGCTGCTGAGAGGGAGGTCAACACGGCCGGCTGAAGCCTTTGAATTTGGACTTTGATCTGCGGAAAGGTTATAATCGGTATTATTTCAAGAGTTAGCACAATAAATTAAGAAGTCAAGGCTCGGCCTCCATGACCTTAAAATGGCGGACGCCTCGGACGCCAGGATCTGAATATTTTACTATATATTTCAAGGCTCCGCCAAGTACTAATAAGCCGGATCTTTTCTAATTGGAAATTGAATTTGAATTTTTTAAGAAGAGACTCTTATGGGTCACACAAACTAACTAATCCCTGCCGGATGTCAAACCTGTGGCGCCCATTTTGTCTCACATAATCATTAACAATTTCTCTTTGACATCCATCTTGCCTTCCTTCCTCAATCGTGGTGTTGTTGTCCCACTTGCCTAACTAGTGCAATAGATATCGAAAAAGAACCTACTGTTGTTGCTCCACTTGCCTAATAGACTAATGTTAATCGAAAAGGGACTTATTCCACCTCCTAAAAAGTGGTGGCCATCTTTGAATGGAGCTCCGATTATAACTTCCTCTGTAATCTCAGACTACAGTGTCTGCACTTTCAATCATTTCCATCTTTCTACTTGCTATCCTTTATCTCCTTTTATCTTTTTCTTATCTATGTTCTCCCCATATATCCTTTTCTTGCCTTCCCCCTGAATAGGCTACTCATCCTACTAATATATGCTAGTTGGCAACTCTATCCCTATCTTTTCTGACTACCACCCTATATTCTATGCTACTTTTCAAATCTACCCGCTTCTTGACTTACTATAGACCTATACCGACACTGCTTAACGTAATTTTGTGCACTGTTTTTGCCACTCCACAACCCCACTCCTTCTTTCCTCCTATACTTATACTTTTATTCTTTAAGCATCCTTTAATGCATTCCCCCTCACTCTGAATTTTAATCTTTTTGTATTTTCGTTTTGTTTTTGATGTGTTATTTTATTTTATTGTTGTGTACTCTGCCTGACAATATCACCACCCTTTCTGAGGTTCTTCAGTACGGCTCATCTACAGTCCTTTTTATAGCAATTTGTGCTTGACTATACATAACTATACTCCCCTTTTCTCGATGCTCTCTGTGTATTTTCAAGTTGCATGCTTCCCCTTTTTTTCCTATTTCGTGGTTTGCTCTGATGTATATATCCAAAAGTGCACCTTCTATGCAGCTTACACCTTACTTCTTTGGCGTTGATTCTTTATAGTTTATTCACTTCTCTCATTATGAATTTGTTTTACATCTTCCTCATTTAATTTGAATTCTCTGAATGTACATTCTGATATGTTCCATTTTCTTTTTTGTATTATGTGTTTCATTGCATTTTGAATGAGTACGCTCCCCTCTTTTTGATGTTCCTCTGTTTGGTTCACCCCATCCCTGATCGTCTTACCTGGTTTGGCTAAATGTAACTCCACTCCCCCTTTTCCTAGCTCCACTTGTTACAGTTCGGTTGTTTATTTATTTTTTGTATTTTGTGGTGGATTTTATTTGAATATGTTGCCCCCCCCACATGATTTCCTTTAGTATGGTTTCACCCTCACTTCTCATTGTTGGAATTCTGCTTTGGCTAATCCTATCCTGACTCCCCCCTTCCCTAACTCTGCTTTCTATTGTCCTGTCCGGAGGATTAGTGTGATTTATTCTTTGTGATTCTTCTCTCTCTCCCTATTTTCCTAATCATGCCTCCCTTCACTCGTCCCCCCCATATCTCAGCTTCACCATTCTCGAAATATGGCCCCATCTCTTGGTCTATCCTCTAACATGGTAAGAAAAACTTCAAACACAAACTTCTCTGTCTCCACCCTGAAACCTTATTTGCTGATCACCATATTAGCCTTCACTCCTCCATTATCACCAATTACATCTTCTTCTCCAAGCGCCCTTCTAAATGGAAAAACCTATTTCTTCTAAACCTACCCATCACAAATTCCCGCAACATCCCATACGGTCTGAAACTCTCCACCACTCCCTCTGCTTCCTTTCCGGGTGAAATAGATATTTCCATCTTCAAATCGGGAAACGTTCTAATCCAAGCGTCTGAAAATCACCTCGACATCTTTGAACACCACTTTAGCGCTCTTTCCCAATCCCTCGCACAGTCATTGATTCCTCCCCTCTCACCCCCTCTACCCCTTGACCCTTCGCCTCCCGTCAGATCCCTGCCCCCCCTTTCTCTTCTCTTTGACTCAACCCAATACCTAGCTTCATCATCACCCCTATTTTCTCCTACCAACCTACCTCCTTTCCCCAATTCACCTTCCCCCTCTCCCATTTTTGATGTCTACACCCAATCACCACTGACTACTCAAATCCTCAATTCCGTAACTATCACCGACACCCTACCCCCCTTCCTCCCCATTCCTCCCGCACTGAATCATCCACTCAGACACCCAACACCGATGCCCTGTCCCAACCACAATTGGCCTCCACGGCCTACATCACTATTACAAGTACTGCCTCACTACCCCCCTTCCACCATTATCTCTTCACACTGTTTCCCCCTCTTCTCCCCCTAATCATGATGACCATTCCCTATCTCTACTCACCACACTAACTCCCATAATTAAAACTCACTACGACAACCTTGTCTCCCAGTCTCCTAGGGTACATCCCTCCCTCCCCTCCTCCTCTTCCTATGACTCTCCCACTCCCTCTCATGATCCTTCTAAACTGTCTAATACCCCTGTTACTAGCACATCTACTCTTACTTCCTCGTTAACCCTGAATTCTTTGTGCTCTGATGTACGCTCCTCTCCTTACATTTATCACTTGAACAATCCCCCCATCACCCACCTCATACAACTCCTCATCTACTCCTCTAGTCCCTCCCACTCTCCCCCTTTTGTTCCCCCATACCTTCTTCCATTCACCTCTCTCACTTTGACCTCCTTTTCACCTCTCCCTCTGACGTACTCTATCCTCTCCTTCCTCCCGTAACTGCCCCTCATACCCCCTCAACAGCCCCCACGTCTCTGCCACCAATTCCTCTTTCTCACACTCCCTTCAACTCTCTCGAATCCAACAATATACCTTACTATCTCTCCGGTACATGACCCTTGCCCAATGCCCTTCGGAGTTAACTTTTCTACCAACTCCCTTATCTCTCCCTCACCATCCTCATCCACTACTCCCCATAACATCAGTCTGCTATCCCAATTCTCTTAGGAATAAGCAGACTCCCCCTTCTTCCGGTATCACCCAGACCCCCACAACATCTTAGACCTATTCCCCCGTCCCCCCACCGAATTGTCCGACCCCACTCCCCTCTGTTGCATGTTGATTAACTGCCGATCCGCCTCCAGCCACGCAACGGAGATTGCAGAAACCATTCTCAGTAAAAATATAGACATCGTATTCCTAACCGAAACTTGGCTCAAAGCCCACTCCACTCCTATCCTCGACTTGCTCATTCCCACAGGTTATTCCATCATTAAGAAAGATAGAATCGATCAAATAGGAGGTGGCCTTGCCCTTATCTTTAAAGATGAACTTAATCTCATGCGAGTCCATCTACAAGACCCTTCCACTTTCAAGTACCTCTGTGCTGATCTCACTATTCCTGGCTCCCCCTCCATTCGATTACACACTATTTATCACCCCCCTGGAAATTGTATCTCTTTTACTGAGGAGATGTCTGATCTTATTATTCAATCTTCGCTCTCCCACTCCAAGAATCTCTTTCTTGGTGACTACAACATCCACTGGAATAATAACGAAGACCCTGCTCTCAGCCTATTCAAAGACACCATGGACATCACTGGCCTGACCCAACTGTGCCAATCCCCAGCTCACAACAAAGGTGCCACCCTGGATGCTATCTTGACTAACAAGGATCTGGCCTCGCTCTCAAGGATTCTTCACGTTGACTGGTCTGATCACCACCCCATCCTCTTCACCTTGAATAGATCCATCACTCGCCCCACCTCCTTTGGCAGTCTACCTATGAAACCCACTCGTAATCTTCACCTTATTCCACCTGGCGAATTGGAATCCTTAATCAAAACCCGCTTACTTCTACCCCCTCTCCCTCACAACACTAATGACCTAACCGAACATTATAATAATTCCATTCTTGAAGCCCTCAACCAAATTGCCCCAATCACATTCAAACAACAAAAAAACATCCCTCCCAAATCATGGTTTAACTCCGACCTTAACAATGAAAGACGGGCCCTCAGGCAATCGGAACGTGCCTGGAGGAATCATCCCACCTCTGATAATCTGATTCTCCTTAGAATTGCCAGAGCCAAATACAAAAAACACATTTTCAATGAAAAAGTCTCTTTCCTCCGGGCACAACTTGATCAGGCTAGAAACCGTCCCAGAGAACTCTTTAACATCTTTAAAAAACAAACTTCCACTGGCCATCCAAAAATACCTGCCACTGAGTAAAGATGCGAAGAAATTGCCAGCTTCTTTTCAAATAAGGTCAACACGATCTAACTATCCTTCTCTTCCCCTCCTCTCTCACTCCCTTCTCCCCTCAGTTAACACCCCGATCATTCCTACTACACCTTTATCCTCCTTTACCCCATTCCACGATCCATCTCAACCCCTCCCTGCTCCCCCACAAAATGACTCGTCGCGCATATTGGCCAACATGCTAAAACAATGCTTCCTGGAGTGAATTCTGTCCAGTATCAGAAACCACTACCATCAACATCATTTCTAAACTCAAACCATCCTCTCATACCAAAGATTCTCTTCCCGCCCATTTGGTCCAAGAACTCAAATACACCTTTGCCCCAATATGGACCAATATTGTCACCTCCTCTTTTTCAACTGTCTGTGTTCCTGCCTCCCTTCAGTTAGGCCAAATCTCCCCCATTCTCAAAAACACCTCCGCTGACCCTAATGACTTTAACAATCTTCGCCCTATCTCAAACTTTCCCTTCCACTCTAAAGCCCTTGAAAAATGTGTCTTGTCTCAATTAGATAACCATATAGTCTCCTTCATTCTCCTTGATATTTTTCAATCTGGTTTTAGAAAGGGATGCAGTACCGAAACTGCTATGCTCAATATTACAGATGACATCCATCGCTCGTTAGACAAGATCTCTGCGCTCTTCCTCTGCAAACTTGGTCTGCGTTCCCCATGTTAAAAAAGTTTGAATGGGTGGAAGATCCTTCCGCTATACGGCAGCCAAGCTATGGAAAGCACAACCCCCGGAACTTAGGTAACTAAATGCTCTGGAATTGAAAACCAGACTATTCCCCAGATAGTGATCCTGGACTATTGTGCTCTGTCCTCGCTGGTTGGTAATCTAAGTGCCATGATACCCTTTGGGTGACAGCCGCACTATATAACTGTACATTACATTACATTACATTACATTACAATATCCGGATCCATACAGATAGTAGACATCTGTTTGGATTCTCAATAGCCGGTAGGAGCTTTAGATTCTGATGTGCTCCACAAGGCTATACAGAAAGTCCAAGTATCTATAGTCAAGCTTTGAAAGGACAATAGGATTCCTAGGAGATTCCTAGGAGATTCCCCCTGGTAATGTGCTGTTGCAGTACTTTGATGACCTATTTGTGGCTTCGGACACTTTGGATGGCTGCAAGGAGGCCATAGTTAAATTATTGTTTATGGCACACCATGGACAACATAAGGTGTCACTTTCAAAATGTCAACATTGTCGACAGTAGGTCACCTATTTAGAGCACCTACTGTTGTAGGAGGGTCGCACACTAATACCTGAACGCATAGCTGCTATTGCTAATATGACTGTTCCTAAGACCCAACGCGAGGTACGTGCATTTATTGGGATAATTTAGTATTGTCAGCACTGGATCCCTAATTACTCCTTGCTAACAAACCCCCTTCTTTACCTGACTGGCAAGGATGTGTATGAAGCCTTGCCTTGGACACCTGCATGCCAGCAAGCTTTTGAACAATTAAAGGTTGTGCTTTGCTCCTATGCTAGGTACTCCTGATTACCAGAAGCCTAAGGAGACAGCTAGATCAAAGATAAACAAGATGTTTGTGGCAGGTCCCGCTAGATAGGTACCAGACAACTGAATGTTCGAGGGCACATTGGAAAATGTCAGGGAAAAACAGAGGGAAGAGACTAGAGATGAACTGGCAGTATTGGAGGAGAGAACAGGGCGTCTGGATGAGGATGAATGTTGGACGGACGTGTCGGGAAAACAAAGGTGGTTGTTGCCCTCCCCTATGTTCTCCTTGTTGTTACTATGGACCATGGCCCAGCACACATTAGTGCTAAAGGAATATGTAAGCTACTGGACCCAGTATGGCAGAATGATAATATCTCCAAAGTAGCCACACCTAGTGAAGCACTGTATTATCTGTCTGAAACACAATCCTGGAAAGGGCACCCCTACACCTGCAGGTAACTTTGCACCATCTTCCTTCCCTTTCGAGATCCTCCAGATGGCTTTCATCAAAATGGAACAAGTAAACAACTTGAAATATGTGCTAGTAGGGATTTGTGCATTCAGTAAATGGATTGTGGCTTATCCCACTAAGGAGAATACCGCCATGGCAAAGGCAAAGGCACTTTTAGAAGAGTTCTTCCCCCGCTATGGATTGTCACGTGTGATCTGGAGTGGCAAAGACTCAAAAAAAAGTCGTTGATTTGGTGTGCAAGGGCTTGCATATTAAGCAGAAGTTTCATGCAGCGAACCACCCCCAGTCAGCAGGCCTGGTTCAGAAGTACAATGGTACTCTCAAACTGAAGTTAGCAAAAATACAAGAAAGCACAAGATTGCGATAGCCAGATGCATTACCGTTGGCTTTGTTGTCTACAAGAGCGACAGAGCATTCTAGAACAGGGTAGTTCCTGTATGAGGTGGTCTCCTGGAGCTGAGGCAACAGAGTCTGCAACTGCCTTTACTTTTGCTTGAAAGAAGGATGCTAACTGATTACAGAAATCTTGGTTTACTCCTGTATTTTTCTGGCCAGAAAGTTTACTAAGTTTCTGTACAATTGAAAAGAGTTCTTTGGAGGAGTTGAAAGAGGCTCTTATTTTGGTAGAACAATATAGTTTCTTATTAATTAAATTTTTTACTTTATAATCTACAAGGGCTTTTTTATATATAAGATTGTAATCTATATCATAATATGAGCGCCACTTCCAGCCTTCCACATAATTGCTTCTGTTGTCTAAGGCTTTCGTCGAATCATGGTTCAGAGTGAGACGTCCTTTTAATGGTTGCAGATTTAAAGGGTGCTATTGAGTCAAGGTTTCTGGTAATCCAATTATGGTACGTTTTTGTGGCCTCGTCCAGGTCTAGAGAGGTTCAAATGTCACATAAGGCATTCTGGAGTAATTGTATGCCACAAGCGTTTAACCACTTTGATCGGAGAGGGAGATCCCGCCTCTGCTCCTGCTTCTGGACAAATACTAAACAACAGTGATCAGACCATGTTAAAGGGAAAATAGAGGAGAGTTTGAGAATAGGATTGTCCGAGAAGATACCATCTAATGCATGGCAAGCTTTATGGGTCGGGCTGTCCACTAGCCGGACCAAGCCCACACTACCCATAGGGTCGGTGAGGGCTGCTGCGTCTTGGATGCAATGTTTTCAAGATGAAGATTAAAGTCCCCTAAGAAGGTGAAATCTGAAAAGAGGACCTTAATGTCCAGTAGGTGACTGCTGTTGTGAAGAAAGTAGCACTGGGACCAGGGGGTCTGTAAATCAGTTCTCCATTAAATGAGTACTGGTTAATCAGAGTGATTTTAAAGCCCAATGCTTCACAATAAGACAGCTTGAGGGGGCTCAGAGATCTTTAGGTGTCCCTGTGAGACATAGAATGGACAACAGACATTGGGTATATAAAATGGTACATGAGAAGTGTGGGAGATTGAGAAGTGCGTTCCAAAGTTGGCTGCGGTTTGAGGCACAGTGGGTCTTCTTAGCTTGAAGTCTTTCAGCAATTTCATACCTAGATTTAAAGCGGGCTCTGGACCGTATTCATTTTGAATCTGTTTGAGCACTTCTGGTATTACCGCCATAGACGGAACACCGTGTGTTTTTGTGTAAATGGAAGCAAAGACTGTACCCCAAGTGTCGCAGTCCTCCACGTGTGGTGCGATTCCCATAGGAAGGCAGATTGTCAAGATTCTGTGTTTCTCTATAGGAGTAGTATCAGGAAATACTGCCTCTATTTGAGTGATTTTCTGTGCTAACCAGAAAGGAATTTGTTCCCGTTTTACGGGTGTTTTACCAAGACATGATTGTATGTTCTGTGGTGTAATTTTATTAGTGTTCCCCTGATGAGGGGTCAGCTGTGGTACATTAACAGCTGGCTGGACTGTTGCAGTCGGCATTACATATTGGACTAATTGCCTATGTATTTTTATTAATGTTTTTAGCTGTACTAACAGCTCTTCTTTAGACATTTTTACAATGTCAGGATGTGGTGTGTAGCTGGCTAGAACCGGCCACGTTGCTCCTGGTCTACCTATTGGACCGAGCCTGGTAATGTGATCATTGTGTTTTAGGGCGCCATTAAACCAGAGCAGGTGCTCTTGAAATTTAAGTGGAATTTCAATCTCCTCGAAAGGAGCGTACTCTTCCGGAGGTTCCTCTATTTTGTAATAGTGAAACTCTTTTGTTGTAGCGTTTGCCGCTGGAAAGTTTATCCATGAATAGAATACCTCTGTCTGCCGATACTCGTGAGCCTCTATCACGAAAATTACTGTACCACCTTGAGGTGTCAGTCCGTTTTCTATAAGTTTTAAAGTTATAGATTTTCTTAAGTGGACCGGGATGATAATTGCATCCGGGTCTGTGTGTTCGGGACCCTGCTGAGTCGCATCTGCTGCGGCCCCAGTGGTTCCGTTTTCTCCTGGCATTGTTAAAATGCAAGGTTTGCAGAGTTGGTCTCCAAGGAGACAAAGATTAGGTGCACAATATTTTGGAACACTGTATCCTTCAACGTTGAATAAACCAGAGCTTTACATAGGAATCTCTTCCTACTGAGTTCAGGCGGATTTTAACCTTTCACCCACTCCAGACGTCTATTGGAGTATTTACGGGAGAAAGGGGTCTGTGTGAAATATGCACGACTGAGTTACTCTAACGTCTTGAGTTAGTTTATCGCCTTACCAAACGTTTGGGCGCCATGTAGTGTAGTTCCTAGTTTCCCACTAGGCCCTGCGCATTGGAATAACATAAACAGTAGTATCGACGTAGAAGTGCGGATCTTCCAGGCCTCTACTGACTATGCTAAACTTAATTGGGTGTGTTACCAACTAGCTCAGAGGTCACTGGAAACTTTCTTCTCTGTATAGGAAGTGATCAGCTTCCCTGGCACAGACAAGAAGGGATTCAGCTTTCCAACAACCGTGCAACTTGACAACTTTGCTCCTCAGATCAAGAGTCAATCTCTAGGGTCGTGTGAAACAATAGACAGGTATTTCACTCAGTCAGATTAGTGCCGTTTACTTTCACGATATGTAGAGAATAGAGAGACGGGCGTTTGTCAATAAAGGGTTAACATTTATTGAACAGTCTTTCTTCTCGTACAAGAGAAATGTATTGCCACAATTGCAAGACTTGTTATTATAAAAAGTACGTACAGTAAGATAAGCATTGCGAAATAATACTGTAAAAGCATTGATATGGTTTCTTAGCCATACAATGGTTTAAAAGTAATAAAACATATATACAGTCATATATACATTAGGCTAAAATACTCAACTGGTGCTTCTAACTACGCCTACCCCAGTGTGCCTGACCTAAGCCTAACACGTGGAAGGGGAGTAAGTAAGTAGCTTTAGTTAAGTTGGTTTTGCCAAGGTTTGCTTCAAGAATTCTCATCTAAGGGTTTAGTCAACACCATACCTCTGAATAGAATGATGGAGGTCTGGTATCTCCTTCAGGAGGAACTCGGTATCCCAGTCACCTGCGAGGGCAGACTAGAAACGCTGGAGCTGGATTTCTCAGCAGAAGAAAGGCAGCGTCTCTTTTCAGCGCGTCGAGGAGGAGGAGGGGGGACAGCGTCCGCGGGCAGCTTGGCATCTGCTGGGCTCTTCGCAGAGGGACGGCTGTTCAGCTCCTAAGCTCACCACACCATCGTTCGTGCTTTAGCAGCGATAATGGTATCAGTAGCTTCACCAACAGCAGCAATGGGACACTGGCTGCAGCAGCAGGCTCGCTCGCAGACAGCATACAACAGCTAGCAACAGGCTATTGCTTAAGGCAACGTTGGTAATATTTATACCTGACAGGTGCCTGGTTTGACGTAAGTTTGCTGGACATAAGACGTCAATTAAAGATGTCACTAGGAAGTGATAGCTATCAGTTGCTCATTAGAGTTCCATTACTAATCAAAACACAGCAAGCGGGGATTTCCAGGTTTGCTGAGTTTTTATCTTGTTGAAGAACTCGGAGTGTTAATCTAGGAATATCAGATAGTGACTTCTGCTCTGTCATTGCACTAATTGGTTGCAAAGGAAGTGGCAGAGAACTATTCTGGAATGTGGCTCTGTTCGTGTGAGGCCAGAGATGACTTTCTGAATATCGCACTTGAACGGTTATGCCAATATAGGGAATAAATGGATTTATAGCCGAATAGGGGCATAAGGTCGCAGTATCGATCAGGAACCTAGATAAACACGCAACAAGGGTTTAATGAGGAACTTCTCAGGTGTGGGGAGAAATGGCACTGGAGGGAGAGGGGTGCACTAAGTAAGGAAAGGGGAGCGGCAGTAGTAGGAGAAGCAGGCCACAGACAAGAAAGAGGGTAGTACCAAGGGAAAGGACAACCCTCGATCGAACTAGTGCACATTTGTCCGTCCCTTTAGGACACCGTACTGTGAGGGTCAATCAGTACCTCTACCGTCAGGGCATACAATCCCACTCCCGCAGCCCTTAGAGAAAGCGACGACCTCTGCCACGATTGTCCATCTTTGTCTAACCTTAAGTCCCTAAAGTTCGACCATGCACACAAGCGGAAGACCCCCAGCCCCGGATGCCAGTGCTGTACGCCTCCCTAATCCACTACCACTCGCCACCTCACCTTTCCCTGCCGCCCGTTCCCAGCCGCCTTCTTCCCCAAGCTGCCATATTGGAGAGTTGGCCCGCAAATGTCTCCTTGGAGTAGGCCGCGTCACGGAGATCGTGGGAAACGAAGTCCTAAGCGAGGGCTGAGCCTATGCCCTGTGAATGGCACCATCAGAAATGAAAAGTACTTATCCCAGGATCCTTTGCGTAGTCTGTCGAATCCCTTTGCTTGGTGGGAAATGTAGTTTGAGTGACTCACTGAGGTTTGCTTTCTGGGAACTATTCTTAGATCACATCGGGCTCTTAAACAGAAGACATTGCTCGTAGGACATAATGGCAAAATAATGGGAAACAGTTCCAACAACAAGCACTCACCGAGGACGATTTCTGGACGATTTCTTCCAGCGGGCGGCGGTCGGGGGACATCCGACAGCCAGAGAGCGGCTCCCTCGGTGCTCCTGGTTCGGCGGCCGCCAGCACCCCTCCCGCTCCCCCTCCACCGCTTCCCTTGAGCCCCTTCATTATATCCAAGTCTCTGGCAGTCTTACAATTAAGAGAGGTCGCGGAGCAACAAGCTTTCCTGTCTAACCCAATTGTAGGGTTTTACATCCAGGAGCCCGGGCTCCGAAGGAGCACAGTCCCCCCCCCCCCCCACCTCCCCCCCACAAACCTGCCATCTGTTTTCAGGAGGTATTTTGTTACCCAAACATATGTACCTGCTCGAAGGGCTCTGAAGAGCACGGGCAATTGGACAGACTACAGTTTATGTAACTGCGTGCTTAATCTCGCCTTGGTTTAGTTATCTGCTGACACCGGCCGGATCCCGGCCCTATAGCGCCCCCCAAAAAGAGAAATCTTACTAAGGAGATACAAAAAGTGCACCAGGTGGGCTGGCGCCGAAGCCCTGAACGTGGATAATTGCGGTATTTTGCCCTCAATATCCCATGCTTGCTCTAGGACCTGTGACACCCCTGAAGCCGTTGCGCGCTGACATGATAACCCATTTCAACCGTCTTCCCTTCATCAAACCTACCAGGCCGAAAGGCTGAGGAGGGGTCTGACCTTAAAGGTACAGAGGCTGCTGCAGCAGGAGCTGAGCCCACAGTGCAGGCATGCAGCAGCAGTGTCCATACAGCCTGCTGCCGGCTTGTAAAACCAGTCTCTAGCTTTGCTCTCAGTTTCTCCTGTTTACTGCACGCTTCACAGGCTGTCGGCAGTGGCGGACCGGGCCCTGAGCTTAGTGGCGTGCTATGAACTGGTCACGCCCTGCTCCGGGTTCAGTGGTTTAGAATTAATGTAGTGTCACAGCCCAATTGTGGATTTACTCGGTGCATAACACCTACTCCGTCGCAGCGTCGCTGCAACCAAATATCACGCGCTACTAACTCCCTCCTGAGTCCGAATGAGCTTTGCAGATTGCAACAAATCCATTATCCTGGAGCCTGCACTTGTAAAGTGAAGGGGGCGACTAGACATTGGCTTTTGACTTATAAGGTTGTGCACTGGTCTCTGCAGCACACGCTTTGATCCACTGATTTGTTGCTCCTGGGTTCAGCTTCCCTTTCCATCTTAAACTCACCCCCTCTCCCCCACCAATGCGTTGAACCACTGCTATCAGGTACACAGCTACCTTGGGATGGGCAGGCAATTGGGCTGACGCACAGCAAAGTGTGGACAGACCTGTGTCGGACGTACCACAATATAGGATGCAGAAAACACATGGACACAGACAGACAAGCGCCCACTGCCTGCCAAACGCGCACCAAACTGGGGCACACACATAGCCAGATGCACACCAAGGGATGGATAATGCGAGAGGATAAATATGGCAATTAGTTCAATTACTGTCTGCTCCACACAGCAACCGTATTCAGCCAGATAACTGAACAAGGAAGTTTTAATCCAACAATGAAAACAATACAAGACAAGCCAATACGTGAACCCACCCACCCGCCTCAGCTCCTAGAAACAAATGGCGTCCGCAAACATCCTGGGGGAAAAAAATAAGACAACACCCACCGCCTCATGACGTTCACAAAAGGGCGGGATGAGCAAAAATCGCCGGAACGCCCACGAATTTGCTCTGACAATTACGGACAGATCTCTCTTCCAATGGCTATCCCCCATTTATGGAGCTAGCCAATGACAGAGAGAGGCGGGACAAAGCCCCGTACTGCAAACATAACATTTCACCTGCGCGAACACTGCTGCGCAGTGGACGCCAGGCGAAACCTAAAAAAGGGCCGTAAGTCGCACTAGCAGCTGCCAAGTCTCATGCGCTCACGCTAATGGTCGTCAAGCCTTGTCATGCTCGCCAGTGTGAGCCGAAACAAGTCTCACGTTCTGCAACAGAAAAAAGCCACCACTACGCAGTAGAAAGCAGAATTTATCGGGAACTCCGTGTTCACATGGAAAGCAGAGTTCCCAAATTCTGCAACCTCACGAGCGGGGTGGATTTCTCCACCTATGCTTAATCATAAGAGGGGGAATAGTGAAAGTGAAACACAATCTGCCAAATACCACTAGGAGTGCCTGGCTCACTGCAATAACTTTCAAGTAGAATGACTACTACTACCATCTCCTACTATCTCTCTAAAAGAGCTCTCTCTTTTCCTGACTGTGGCACTTGATCCAATGCCACATGATGCATCTTTTGGCTCCGAGGATTGTTTTGTTAAAATGTTCTGTAATGGTATTAAATCCTAATTATTGGCACATTCACCATGAAGTCTCTTGGCTCTCAGTAGCTAAAGTTAAAAAAAGTAGCAATCATCAGTGGTACGCCTGTTTGGAAAGCCACATTTTTAATTTCTTTTCTAAACTGGATGAAATTATTTTCAAAACACAGCTGCTCCTGTCGAGAGTTCCACAGCATTGGAGCCTAAACTGAGAAACTGTGCCCTCTCATGTATTTCTTCCTGTACTTTGAAGTCACTTGATCTTCCAAATTCGTTTGGTGACAAGGTGAGAGACTGCACCATGTAATGCCTTGAAGTTGATGCAGGAAGTTTTAAATTAAATTCTTACTTTATTGGTAGCTAATGACGCTGCTACAGGACTGGTGTCACGTGGGTAGTGACAGGAAGTTTATAAATCAATGTGCTACCTCATTTTGTCAGTGTATTTTATCTTATACTACCTCTGTCTTGTTAATTCATTTTCAATTGATTATTGCTCCTCCAATTCCAGATAAAGTGTAAGTTATTGCAGAATTGTATCTGAGCTACCAAAGATCCATCCAGGTGGAGTAACAGTTGAGAGTCACCTGTATAGTTGCATAGTTGTCTACAACCTCTCGCAGTTAGTTATTTTATTAAAGGCCTAATGTAGATGGCAAATAAATAGTGGGACATGGCAAAACCTTGAGGCATCTGACACTTAACTGGTAGTAGATCTGCGTTGAATGCTTTCAGCAATATAGCTTTGGCCTGATCTGCCAGAAAATATGTGAGCCAATGCAGCACTGTACCTTGGATTCCTGCAAGCTTCACACGCTTCAAAGGAATTACATGATCCCCCATGTCAAAAGGCACAAATAGGTCTGAGAGAACTAGTGCTGATTTTGAGCCAGTACCCATCCAGTCTCAGATCATCTATTACCGACAAGATGACTGATTCAGAAATGTGCCCAAGACAAAAACCTGCATGCTCAGGTTCCAACTAGTTTGACTTCTGCAAATGGTTCAGATTACTCTAGCCACATTTGCTTCAATTTTTTTTTGCTGGATAGCAATATTGGGTGGTAATTCTTTGGGATGGTAAGGTTATCACCCTGTACTTTCAGTAAAGGAAAGACCACTGCGTTTTTTGAGCTTTATGGTGCATGACCCGACTTTAAAGATTGATTCAGCAAGATTTCTAAAGGAGTCTCCACTGTCTAAAATAAGTCTCCAATGATTGCTAGGGGGCCAATGGGGAGAAAGGGAGGAGATGATGAGGGGTATTGTATTCTTCTACATGGAATCTCTCCATATTCATTTTAATAATACTTTCCTTTCTTGTCCTTTTTTTAGCTATAAAAAGACATTTGATTGGTCACATAAGCCCTGAGACTAATGTTCTTAGTCACCCTCTTGGCTAAAGACAGCTCATACATTATCTTAAATGCTACTTTTTGTTCATTGAGAGCTTCTTGATTATTTTATTTTGCAAAATAATCCGAGTTATTTTATATTCGGACATTCCCTTTTCAAATTTCCCTCTTTCTTCTTTATTATATTTAGCTTGCCGAATGAGCTCTAGGGGGTGCATGTGCATCTCTTTTAGTTCCATAATGTACTGGGGCACTGGTTTGTGGCAATTTTGCATTCAAGATCTATTTAAAGGGGCATGTGTATCAGCTGCAGTTCTTACCAATTCTGAAATGTCTTCCTCTACTTCATTTATTGTTATGCTTTGTTTTGACAGGTTTTGCTTTAAGTTAAGTGCCATATCCTTATTCACCACATGTTGCCATTTGTAGTTAGCCTTATATTCTCTGCTACCAGTTTTCATCATGCATGCTATCCGAAAATCTAAATTGATGAAATAGTGATCCAACCAAGTACATGGAATAACACTTGACGCTCAAAACCAAATCCAGAGTGTGACCAATAACATGAGTTGTTTCAGTTATGTCCTGATGTAAAGTTAAAGATGACATCCAATAGAGAAACTTTTAGGGCCATATGTATTAACACATTTCCCCATAGACACAGAATGGGTAAAACCCTTTGATACATCTGGCCCTTAGTCTTTTGGACTTATAATTCGCCATTAGCCCAAGCATTGAAATTGCCTACTATTAACAATTGAGAGTAAGCTACATGTAGATATGCAATCTGTTTGACCTGGCATCTTTGGCGGGTTTCCCCCTATCTTTTTGCCTCTACCTCCTGTATTTTTGATGCTGTGCTGGATTTCGTTTTTGCTGGTTTAGATGCTTTGGGCTCTTTGCCACTGCTGTTCAGTGTCAAAGTGCAATCGCTCCCTGTGTAAATTGATATTGTGATTGGCTATCCATGATTGGCATATTTGTGTCACCAAGAAGTCCCTAGTAAAGTGCACTGAGTGTGCCAGGGCTGGTGATAACAAATGCTAATAGTGGGCCTGCAGCACTGATTGTGCCACCCACATGAGTAGCCCTAAAATGGTGTCTCAGGCCTGCCAACGCAGTGGCTGTGTGCAGTCTGTGAACTGCCATTTCCTCCTGCTCAATGTCCCCACTGGCCAGGCCTAACCCTTCCCTTTCTGTACACATTGGTCACCCCTATGGAAGGCCCAAGGTACCCCCTTGGGCAGGGTGCAGTGTATGTGAAAGGTAGAGCATGTACTTGTGCAGGTGACATGCTCTGGTAGTGAATTACAGCCATTTTCGTTTTTCACTATTGTAAGGCTATCTTGTCCCATAGGCTATCATGGGGGATGCTGGCTACAGTGGCTACCAGTATATATTCTCATAGGAGCAAGATAGGACATAAAAGTCTGCTATCCCTGAACTCAGAATTTAATAACACATCTTTTAGGAAAGGTTGTTTTTAAATCCTGTGTTTGAGAACAACACTTTTAGAAAGTTGCTGTTCTCTTGTCTGACCCTTCTGTGTGCCTTGACCTGTTTGTGAATTGGCTGTCTGGTTTGAGAGTGACAGGGGGCTGGGAGGCCCAAGGAGGCTGGTTGGGTCAGTCCTAGGCTGAATGACTGCATCTGCATCTTGAGTGGTGGGAGGGGATAGCACCTGGGCCTGAATAGGGATGTGCCTGCCTTCCACAATGCTGGCTCCACCTCCTGCTGGGCGGCGGACGACCCTGCCCCTCTACCTGAAAGGAAAGGAGAGGCCAGGAAAACAAAGTGCTCAAGGAACACCCAAAACTGGTTCAGACCAGGCTCAGAGCCCTCCTGCACAAAGGGATCAAAGACTTTTAGGGGTATAAGTACAAGACCCCTGACTACAGAAAATGAGATCATCCTGGAAACAAGAAGGAACCTATGCCAAGGAGAAAGCTGGAAGACCGAAGAAGAAGGACTGCCCTGCTGTGTGATGCTGGACTGACCTGCAGTTGCTTTGCTGCTTAGGAAAGGGGGAAGGACTCTGTTGTTGCTTTGTCCCCTTACTTGAAGGAATCTCCAAGGGCCTGTTGTGAGCTGGCTCCCTGTTTTGCAGTCCCAGGAACAAAAGGACTTCACCCCCAGCTTCCCTGAGCTCTGCTGAGAGAGCTCCTTCCTTCCTAGAGTGCTTGGGCCAGTTGTGGTGCCTCTGGAAGTTGTACCTGTGCTGGGAAGCTGAAACCAAGATTTGAGAGACTTTGCTACAGAAAAGTTATTGCATCGCTCACTTGCGGGGCGCATCCCCAACAGCGCGAGGAAATTCCCGCCGCTACAATGGCTGAGATCGTCGCAGCGCCTATTGCTGCTGCCGGAGACACCGCATCCTTCATTTGCGGGAAGATCACCATAGCTGCGAGCATCGTCGCAGAGCCTGTCATCGCTGGGTGAGATCGCTACACCGCCTGCTTGCAGACCGCATCACTTCGCTGCGGACATCGTCGCAGCCCCCACAGATCATCGCATCGTGATTTTGTGAGAACAAACTTCCTACAGAACCTATGCACCGGAATCCATACAAGTCATCGCCTTCCTCCCCATAAAGACCGGATTTGTTGCAACACGCCCGCTGCTGCAGCAGGACTGTCGCCAACGCCTTCCCATGGTCTCA
Source organism: Lissotriton vulgaris (assembly GCF_964263255.1). Classification (NCBI taxonomy): domain Eukaryota; kingdom Metazoa; phylum Chordata; class Amphibia; order Caudata; family Salamandridae; genus Lissotriton; species Lissotriton vulgaris. The sequence goes on from NC_141691.1 coordinate 589,750,483, forward strand.
GGAGCAACGCATTGCTTATTTTCCACCGCACCAGCTTCTGCTTTGGAACTTTGTTGCATTTAAAGGTACTGTTGGCTAAACATGACGCAACTGTAAACTTTTCACGCAACTGTGGATTATTTTATCGCAGCTTTAAGAACTCTTTCGCAACCATATTCTTAAACTGTGTATGTTGGATTTTTGTCGTTTTGGTCTTGTGCAGTTTAGATTAAATACCTTTATTTTTTTTAAACTGTTTTGGAGTCAGTTTGTGGTGTTTTCACTGTCTTACTGTGAGTGTTGGTACAAATACTTTACACATTGCTTTTGGGTCAGCCTGACTGCTTGTGCCAAGCTACCAAGGGGGTGAGCAGAGGTTATCTAAAGAGTGTCTCCTCCTTACCCTGACTAGAAGCAAGGGTCCCTATTTGGACAGTGGTAACTACCTCTGCCAACTAGACACCCCCAGTTCTAACACAATCATTATAAGCAACATACTCAATTGATGGTATGTTAATAGGCAGGTCGGTGAAGTATTTGCTGCTATGATTTTTAATAATAACAAGTCAACACCTTGAATTGGTCTCAATATGTAGCTCAGAGATATGCAGTTGGTGGTGAACAATTGCTGCCAATCCTCCACCCTATCCCTCAATTGCTCTATTTGTATGAAAAGTATGATAGTCATTAGGAAGCGCAGGTAGAATATCCGGCATTAACCACGTTTTAGTGACCAATGAGATGTGTATCCTGTCCTGGTTTAATACATTAATGATGAAATGTTAATTTCATGCTTGCCCATGAATTAGGAATTTAAATATAATATTTAAACTTTTCCTTGTTTGGATTTACTGTATACCGTTTCATATTAGATATATTACTATTAGTACTCCATGGGGGTTTAATGAAAGGATTAACCTCAAACACTGTCAATTCTTTCAATTCTTTCATTGCTAATAGATATGTCAGTAGTTCTTAACATAGATAACAGTTCAGGATAGGGCCACCTTAAGGCAGTGAGCTCCTCAGCAGACTAAGAGAAAATGTGGGCATAATGACTGGCCCCTTGTCCTGTCCAGGTGTGGCTGGGCACAGGTGGGCCTCGCATAAGCATGGGCGGAAAATCCGTTACGCTCGCGGATTTTGCGGATTTTCGGGAAATCCGCAATCCGCGAGATTTGCGGATTTCCCGCAAAATCCGCAAATTCGCACGCAGCGGATTTTTTTGGCGGCGCGCGGCGTTGGTGATACAATTTTTGCGGCGCGCGGCGTTTATCATCGTTTGCCGAGTTGTTTTTTTCGATAGTTTGCGAGTGCTGCGCCATTTTGGATCTTGCTGTGTGATCCCGCGGGAATTGGCGAGCGCGATTACGTCATCGCGGCTTGCCAGCGATAGTTTGTCAACGCGAGTACGGCGAGATCACGTCTCGCGGTACTTCGCAATTGCGAGATTTGAGATGCGGCGAGCGAAAATATAAATTTGCAATTCTGCACAAGAAATCCACCAGCAAGCAGCATAAACCTTCTAGAAATGATGATTTTTATGTGAATAACTCCTTAGTTTGACATTTGCCTGCACTTTTTTAGCGAGGAGTCCATTTTGGGGAGGGGTGCAGGGGGGTGGGAGGAAGGAAGTGCCCCACAGTCTTCAACTTCCTGTTCCTGTTCAGCAGGCTCCTCCCAGTGCTTTGTCCATCTCCTGGTCACTTTTCATTTGGATGTGCAGCTGGAAGGATTACTTTTTGTGGATGCTGCTGGATCTTTGGATTTGAGGCCTTTTTGACTTTCTTTGGATCACTGTTGGATTAGAAATTTTACAAGTAAGTTTGTTTGGGGCAATACAGTTGCTGCAATTAAAATTTTGGAATTTTCGATTTTTGGGCTGTTTTGGGGCCTTTTTCCCAGGGGTACTCAGTGGTGGGTGGACTGAGTCTTTCTGTGGGGTGTCTTGAATTTAAACATCATGGAGGGGCTGGATGGCTTGGGATTGTGCTTATTTTTCAGTGATTTTCGTTTTTTTGGGCTGTACTTGTGGCTTTTTCACCAGGGGTAGTGAGTGTTGCATGGGCCTAGTCTTTCTCTGGGGTGTCTTGAATTTAAACATCATGGAGGGCATGGATGGAATGGGATTGTGCTGATTTTTCTGTGTTTTTCGATTTTTGACCTGTTGTTGGGGCCTTGACCAGGGGTAGTGAGTGGTGCATGGGCCTAGTCTTTCTGTGGGCTGTCTTGAATTTAAACATCATGTAGGCCATGGATGGAATGGGATTGTGCTGATTTTGCAGTGTTTTTCGATTTTTGGGGGTGTTCATGGGGAGGGACATGCCATGTGGCTGGTGGCCATTTTGAGTGCAGCTACAGGCACTGGCCATGTGCTGGCAGGCAAGTGGCCATTTTGAATGCAGGCTTTGTTGTTAGGCCTCCAACCATTTTGCCTACTTTTCAACCTTTATTTATGCCCAGGGGTAGTGAGTCTTGCATGGGCCTAGTCTTTCTGTGGGTTGTCTTGAATTTAAACATCATGGAGGCCATGGATGGAATGGGATTGTGCAGATTTTTCAGTGATTTTCGTTTTTTGGGCCTGTACTTGTGGCCTTTTCACCAGGGGTATTTGAGTCTAGCATGGGCCTAGTCTTTCTGTGGGCTGTCTTCAACTTAAACATCATGGAGGGCATGGATTGAATGGGATTGTGCTGATTTTTCTGTGTTTTTCGATTTTTGACCTGTTGTTGGGGCCTTGACCAGGGGTAGTGAGTGGTGCATGGGCCTAGTCTTTCTGTGGGGTGTCTTGAATTTAAACATCATGGAGGGCATGGATGGAATGGGATTGTGCTGATTTTGCAGTGTTTTTCGATTTTTGGGGGTGTTCATGGGGAGGGACATGCCATGTGGCTGGTGGCCATTTTGAGTGCAGCTACAGGCACTGGCCATGTGCTGGCAGGCAAGTGGCCATTTTGAATGCAGGCTTTGTTGTTAGGCCTCCAACCATTTTGCCTACTTTTCAACCTTCATTTATGCCCAGGGGTAGTGAGTCTTGCATGGGCCTAGTCTTTCTGTGGGTTGTCTTGAATTTAAACATCATGGAGGCCATGGATGGAATGGGATTGTGCTGATTTTGCAGTGTTTTTCGATTTTTGGGGGTGTTCATGGGGAGGGACATGCCATGTGGCTGGTGGCCATTTTGAGTGCAGCTACAGGCACTGGCCATGTGCTGGCAGGCAAGTGGCCATTTTGAATGCAGGCTTTGTTGTTAGGCCTCCAACCATTTTGCCTACTTTTCAACCTTTATTTATGCCCAGGGGTACTAGTGAGTCTTGCATGGGCCTAGTCTTTCTGTGGGTTGTCTTCAACTTAAACATCATGGAGGGCATGGATTGAATGGGATTGTGCAGATTTTTCAGTGATTTTCGTTTTTTGGGCCTGTACTTGTGGCCTTTTCACCAGGGGTATTTGAGTCTAGCATGGGCCTAGTCTTTCTGTGGGCTGTCTTCAACTTAAACATCATGGAGGGCATGGATTGAATGGGATTGTGCAGATTTTTCAGTGATTTTCGTTTTTTGGGCCTGTACTTGTGGCCTTTTCACCAGGGGTATTTGAGTCTAGCATGGGCCTAGTCTTTCTGTGGGCTGTCTTCAACTTAAACATCATGGAGGGCATGGATTGAATGGGATTGTGCAGATTTTTCAGTGATTTTCGTTTTTTGGGCCTGTACTTGTGGCCTTTTCACCAGGGGTATTTGAGTCTAGCATGGGCCTAGTCTTTCTGTGGGCTGTCTTCAACTTAAACATCATGGAGGGCATGGATTGAATGGGATTGTGCTGATTTTTTCTGTGTTTTTCGATTTTTGACCTGTTGTTGGGGCCTTGACCAGGGGTAGTGAGTGGTGCATGGGCCTAGTCTTTCTGTGGGGTGTCTTGAATTTAAACATCATGGAGGGCATGGATGGAATGGGATTGTGCTGATTTTGCAGTGTTTTTCGATTTTTGGGGGTGTTCATGGGGAGGGACATGCCATGTGGCTGGTGGCCATTTTGAGTGCAGCTACAGGCACTGGCCATGTGCTGGCAGGCAAGTGGCCATTTTGAATGCAGGCTTTGTTGTTAGGCCTCCAACCATTTTGCCTACTTTTCAACCTTTATTTTTGCCCAGGGGTAGTGAGTCTTGCATGGGCCTAGTCTTTCTGTGGGTTGTCTTGAATTTAAACATCATGGAGGCCATGGATGGAATGGGATTGTGCTGATTTTGCAGTGTTTTTCGATTTTTGGGGGTGTTCATGGGGAGGGACATGCCATGTGGCTGGTGGCCATTTTGAGTGCAGCTACAGGCACTGGCCATGTGCTGGCAGGCAAGTGGCCATTTTGAATGCAGGCTTTGTTGTTAGGCCTCCAACCATTTTGCCTACTTTTCAACCTTTATTTATGCCCAGGGGTACTAGTGAGTCTTGCATGGGCCTAGTCTTTCTGTGGGTTGTCTTGAATTTAAACATTATGGAGGGCATGGATGGATTGGGATTGTGCTGATTTTGCAGTGTTTTTCGATTTTTTTTTGTGCTCTATAACTGAACTGATGTTCCTCTGTCTTCCATTTTTTTTAGGTGCACAAGACTCAAGAGAACCACCAGTGCCAGGAAGAAGTCCTGCAGCGGTGTGTGTGTGCAGCATAACGTCACGCGACGTCACGTCTGGCCTCAGACAACTCTACAATTCGTGCAACTGCGGCCTGCTGTCTGACCTGCTCTGAAGAAGATGGCCCCGCCCCCAAAGAAAGTTCTCCGTAGCTCCTCTAGCAAGAAAGTTGCTAGTAAGGAGCAGGAGAAGCAAGGTACCAAGGAGGCTGGTGTGCCACCCGCCACGTTTTTTGGGAGCAAAAAAAAAAGTACGCCTGCTGCAGCAGGTTCTGCTGGAGACCAAGCTGGGAGCAGCACCCCTGCTCCATTGGGTTCAGTGCCTCCACCACCACGCCAACTTAAGTCAAAGCCCTTGAGTGCTTCAGAGGCAGTCAGTGTACTTCTCCAATCACCATCGACCAGTGATGTTGGCTCATCGCAAGAAAGTAGCAGCAATGTCCCTGAATCAACACAGCCGCAACAACAACACCATGTGCAAGTACACGCCCAAGTACATGTGGAAGGAGAGGCAGCAAAAGGAGATGCGCAAGCAAAGGTGCATGGAGGTTCACAAGTGCCCACAATAGTTGTTCCTCCCGAAGTAGGGGCACATCAGGAAATCGACAATGAAGCCGAGGTATCATTGGAAGCCACTCTTCCTGATGATCATTCATTGTCTTCCACATCCCTAGCAAGGAAAAGATCAAGGGGGGTGTCTACATCTTCAAGCCCACCGCCTTCTGATGATCTGGATGACGAATGGGTACCACCACGGCAGCCTGAGAGTGAGGCACACCATGATCTGACACCGGTACCTAAGCGTAAAAGGAAGGTCGTCCAAAAACTCAAACCTATGGAGTGTGATGAGGCTCAACAAGAAGTGACAGATACTACTGGTGATGAAGCCTCTCACGATGACGACGAGCCAGTCATCACAAAGGTCACTGCAGCCCCACCGGGCATGCAGCAAAGAGACATTTTGACCCTATCCCGAGAAGCTGCTGAGCGTGATGATGATGTCGGCGAGGAGGCAATGGAAATGGAATCATTAGATTTGGAGTTAAGTAGTACACCAAAACCTACCGCTTCCATATTTCTTCGCAAGAAGGTACCCACCTCGTCCTCGACCTCAATTCGTGGTGGTGAAAGTGCAAAACGTACTGAAGTTCGGCAATCCACATCCTCCACTTCATCTGGCATTAGCAGCAGGACCACCACCACCAGTATCGCCGCCTCCTCCGGCCCCCGAAGACATTTCAAGTCTCCAGTTTGGGACTTCTTTAGTGTTTGCCCAAAAAATGAAAACATAGCCATTTGTAGCATTTGTAAGCTTCGAGTTAGTCGTGGTAAGTTGGGTTCCAACTATGGTACCGGAGGCCAGAGAGGTCATCTTAGGAGAACGCACGATGTCCAATGGTTTGCGCACCTACACACGATCAAGGAAGCCGCAATTGCACGCAATGAAAACGTTGTTTTTTCATCTGGTGATGACGAGGAGGTACAAGACGATTCAAACACTTCACTTACACCCAGTTCCCCTGTCAGCAGCACACCCCATGGGAGCCACACTAAGAGTGTGGGAGAGAGTGAGACATCAATGCGGAAAAGTTCATCAGCGAGCGTAACTGGGTCGAAGAGATCATCATCATCCCGTAAATCCTTGGTCCAGGGCAACATTAAAAAGATGTTGTTTACAGAAGCGCAATATGAACGCAACCACCCAATGACCCGTCTGTATAACACTAAGCTGGCTAAAATGCTAGCTCTGGACCTTCTCCCTTTTTCTTTTGTAGAAGGGGTTGGTTTTCTAGAATTAGTGACAGCGCTCTGCCCTAAATGGAAGGTTCCTAGCCGGTTCTATTTTGCACGAGTTGCGGTTCCAGCACTACATGAAGATGTTCTGAAGGTGATTGGGGCAGCTTTGCAGAAGAGTGCTGTTCACACTATACATCTGACAACAGACATGTGGACCAGTGGCGCAGGCGCTGATTACATGTGCATCACTGCACACTGGGTCTCTTTTTCAGGGGTTAAAGCAAAGCTAAACTCAGGTGTTGACACTAACATTGTTTTTAAAGGTGCTCGGAAACATGCAACACTAGCCATGTTTGGTTTGGAGAAACGTCACACAGCAGAAAACATTTTGGATGTCTTTAACACAAAGGTCCTTAACTGTCTGTCCCCACTAGAACGCAAGGTTGGTTATGTTTCCACGGACAATGGCTCCAATATAGTTAAGGCCATGAGGGACGGTTACTATTTCAGAGTGCCGTGTTTGGCGCACTGTATAAACCTGGTTGTCCAAAAATTCTTGGGTAATAAAGGCAGTGCAGCGTACGGTGTATTGGACACCTGCCGAAAAATGTGCAAGCATTTCAGCCATTCTTTTAAGGCCCGGAAGCAGCTGAGGAGCCTGCTATATCAACATCAAATGCCAGTGAAAGCACTCATCCAGGAGGTGGTAACACGTTGGAACTCAACCTTCTACATGCTTGAGCATCTGTATGAGCAGTATACGGAACTCGATCAATATTTCCTTAAAGAGGGTGCAGAGGAGCTGAGGATGGGTGGGCCGCAATGGAACATAGTTGAAAGCCTGACACGCATGCTTCGTCCTTTTGAGTTCTTCACGCGTGCAGTCAGCAAGGAGGACTCTAATTTAGGAAAAGCTATCCCATTGTTGTACATGCTGGAGGACCAACTGAAGGAGGTGTGTTCTGTGTTTAGAAAAGATAAAAACCAAGACTCTTTGCTTCTGGCCGAGCAATTATTAGAGCTCCTAGAAGGTGATGAACGTCTTAAAAAGATCCACTCAGAACAGCATTACATTTGTGCTACTATTCTGGATCCACGCTACAAAAAGGCGCTGGCAGGCCAAGCATTCTTTCCTTTTGATGATGAACATGTTCTAAAGTACAAATGTTGGCTAGCCTTGTCAGCCAAGAAGTTTGAAACAGAACGGCTGGAAATTGAAGGAAATGGCAGTACATCAGCAGGCCATTCCCAGTCAAAACAATCCACTTCTGCACCTGTGGCTGTGGCACAAGTGACCTCTCAGCCGTTAAAGACACCGGCAACCGGATCATCTGCACGAAAGACAACAGAAACATTGGAGGCTGAAGAGGATTGGCTAGCTCTGCGTGGGTTTGGTTCTCAAAAGGTCAGAGGCACAGCAAGAGCTAAGCAAAGTGGAGGAACCTTGGATGAGGACCTTGAGTCGATGGTGAAGGACTATCTGAATGACTCAACAGAGGTCTATGTTAATTCTGACCCATTGGCGTATTGGCATGGGAAAAAAGAATTGTGGCCACAGCTCACCAACCTGGCTTTAAACTACTTGTCTTGCCCACTCGCAAGCGTGTCTTCTGAACGGGTTTTCAGTGCGGCTGGTGGGATTGTAACTCCCAAACGGAGCCGCCTCTCGCCCAAAAATGTGGAGAGGTTAACAATGATCAAGATGAATCAGCACCTCATACCACCAGATTTCAGAGTACGAGAGAGCGTGCCGGATGAAGAGGAGGTGGACAGCAACATAGATGAGGGAATTTCTACTCTGTCAGGTGACACTGAGCTCACCCTGCCGGAATTTGCAGAGTATGATGACGAAGCCTTATTCTTATTCCTGGACCGTGATACCGACTTCGAGCCCTGAAAATGAGACAACGAATCAATAACTTTCTTTTTCATCCTTATTCACTTCCTGTGTGTCTGTCTTTCTTTGTTGTGCACAGTTAATATAATTCAAACTTTAATCAGATAATCACAAAAACAAGCCCATCAGCAGAACTGTCTTCACTTGTTTGCTAATTTATTTGAAGGTGCCGCAGTCTGCATTCCTCAGGTTCACAAGTTCAGAAGAACATGCTCCTCTATCCTCCTCCTCCAGACTCCTATTTCCATCAAAGCAGAGGGCTGGTTTACGCCCAATGAAGAAAGACTCAGCACTTGTGGGGGTGTTGTTCTACCTCTTTGCAGGTGAGTTGACGGGTCTGGGGCCATTGCTGGGAAGCACTAAAAGTGGTTTGGACCAAATCCGAGGCGGAAATTTTTTTGTGTTTTTGATGACTTGCTTGCCTTTGAGGTGCTCTTAGGGGGGGTTCCGTCTGTTTGTGGGTGAGTTTCATGGTCTGGGAGCATTGCTGGGACACTCTAATCTTGATTGCATTTGCTTTTCAGGAAATCCGTCGTGCCAACCCCGACTTATGGCCTAGCTACGCAGCGCGTTTGGACCGAAGGCCCAGAAATATTGCAAGTATGAGATTTTGCTTTTGGCCTGTTTGGGGGTGTTATGCTTCTTGGCGGGTGGGTTGACGGGTCTTGGGGCATTCCTGGGAAGGTCTAATACCGGGTAGAAGTGGTTGGGACAAAATCCAGGCCGATTTTTTCTGGCTATTTCTGACATTTTGCTCTATGTAGCGTTTTCGGGGGCCTGTTTGGGGGGCTTCCTGGTGTTTGTGGGTGAGTTTCGTGGTCTGGGAGCACTGCTGGGACACTCTAATCTTGATTGCATTTGCTTTTCAGGAAATCCGTCGTGCCAACCCCGACTTATGGCCTAGCTACGCAGCGCGTTTGGACCGAAGGCCCAGAAATATTGCAAGTATGAGATTTTGCTTTTGGCCTGTTTGGGGGTGTTATGCTTCTTGGCGGGTGGGTTGACGGGTCTTGGGGCATTCCTGGGAAGGTCTAATACCGGGTAGAAGTGGTTGGGACAAAATCCAGGCCGATTTTTTTTTTGTGGCTATTTCTGACATTTTGCTCTATGTAGCGTTTTCGGGGGCCTGTTTGGGGGGCTTCCTGGTGTTTGTGGGTGAGTTTCGTGGTCTGGGAGCACTGCTGGGACACTCTAATCTTGATTGCATTTGCTTTTCAGGAAATCCGTCGTGCCAACCCCGACTTATGGCCTAGCTACGCAGCGCGTTTGGACCGAAGGCCCAGAAATATTGCAAGTATGAGATTTTGCTTTTGGCCTGTTTGGGGGTATTATGCTTCTTGGCGGGTGGGTTGACGGGTCTTGGGGCATTCCTGGGAAGGTCTAATACCGGGTAGAAGTGGTTGGGACAAAATCCAGGCCGATTTTTTTTTTTTGGCTATTTCTGACATTTTGCTCTATGTAGCGTTTTCGGGGGCCTGTTTGGGGGGCTTCCTGGTGTTTGTGGGTGAGTTTCGTGGTCTGGGAGCACTGCTGGCTATATATACTTTACTTTGCAAGAGGTTTGAAGCAAATCCATGGTGGCAGAGGGGACTTAGGGCCTAGCTGCAGAGCGCGCGCGGAGTGATTTGGGAAATTTGTGAAAAATTGACTAAGTCCCCATTTTTGTACTTTTGCTCTTTGGCTGTTTGGGGGTCTTCTACTCGTTTTCTCCTGGGTTGACGGCTCTGGGGCCATTGCTGGGAAGCTCTAATACCGGATAAAAGTGTTTTGGACCAAATCCCAGGCGGAATTTTTTTTGTGTTTTTGATGACTTGCTTGCCTTTGAGGTGCTCTTAGGGGGGGTTCCGTCTGTTTGCGGGTGAGTTTCGTGGTCTGGGAGCACTGCTGGGACACTCTAATCTTGATTGCATTTGCTTTTCAGGAAATCCGTCGTGCCAACCCCGACTTATGGCCTAGCTACGCAGCGCGTTTGGACCGAAGGCCCAGAAATATTGCAAGTATGAGATTTTGCTTTTGGCCTGTTTGGGGGTGTTACGCTTCTTGGCGGGTGGGTTGCCGGGTCTTGGGGCATTCCTGGGAAGGTCTAATACCGGGTAGAAGTGGTTGGGACAAAATCCGCGCGGAAAAGCCTTTAGTTTTGGCACTTTTTGTAACTTAGGGTTCGTTAGGGTTAGCCCTAGCAGCAGGATTGCATGTGTTTCGGGGTGTTCTAGATTTTTCAAACTGAGTTCTGGGGTCTTAGAGCACTCGTGAGAATGTGTAATTTTGGTTGCAAGTCATTTGAAGAAAATCCATGGTGGGAAAGGGGGGATTTGGCATAGTTAAAGAAAGCCTTTGCCACTATTCTTAACTTAGGATTCGTTAGGGTTAGCAGTATTTCTATTGCATGTGCTTGAGTGGGGGGGATTTCGAGTCTTGGAGCGATGCTGGCTATGGCTACTTTTGCTTGGTTGCTTGCAAGTGGTTTGAATGCAATCCACGGTGGGTAATGGGTAATTAGGGTACTTCGGCCTACTTTTACTTTCAAAGTAAGTTTTGTCACCAGTTTTCTGCTAGGCCTCGTTTTTTGAGATTTGATTGGGGGTCTTCTACATTTTTGCGACTGGCTTTAGTAAGGGTCTGGGTGGGAGCACTGCTAGGAAGATCTAATTTTGTTCTAAAACACAGTTTACAGTACACCTAGCTTGAGGGGCAAGATCCGCTACATTAATTTGCCCATACTTATTTATCCTTCAAAAGGTGACTCAGAGTACGCACTTTCAAAAACATTGTACTGTCTACTAGGAAAAACAAATTGTGACTTTTTGCACTCCACAGCCTACATACCTTATATTTATTTATCAGTGGTGTTGTAATATTATATCACTTCCTGTTTTTCGTTGAATAATTACAGGCCGGGTTTCAGTCTCTGCAATGGGGAAAAAAGGATGGAGTCAGGCTTCACAGTAGCGAGCCACAATTCAGCATCAGGCAGGCAGTGGACAGGGTGTCTTCTGGTGACCAACATCGATGGACGAAGCGTCGGCTGCAATGGAGGAGTGCCGCTAATAGGAGGATTTTTTTTCTGCAGGCAACTTACTTACCACTTCCAACAGGACCACTACAACCACATAGATACAGTATCCCTTGCCTTTTTCTCTGACTGTGACTGCATTTCTTGGCTCTCTCTCAGCTTCTACATTGATCCCTTAACACATCACTTAGTCCACTCCACTATCACATCTGCACCACACATAGTCATTTGTAAGTGCTCCTACGTAATTCGCAAGTCGCAGCATGCCCCAGGCCGTAGAGGACTGGGATGGCCCCAATGATGAAGCATGTCACCAAGGGGCAACCCTGGTGAGTGAGGGGACACATAGAAAAAAAGCAATTTCTCCTTTTCTATCTACTATACCTTCCAGACCAACCCCACTGAGTGTTGTTGTGAATGGATTTATAGTGACCAGCAAGGCTCTCGGGTATCTGGCTACAGAGACCTTATGTTGAATATCGTTATCAATAATTTACACATAGGCCCTTTACTGTTGCATTCTTTCTTCCACAGTTGTCGAATGTACTACTTACTTTTCACTGACATGCATGCAGTAGTGCATGCACTTTCAAAGATTGATGGATAGGTTTGTACCCAAAGAATTGTTTATGTTCAATTGTTTGTCTATGCTGTGCTTTTTTTTACAGGGTGTCTTCTGGTGACCAACATCGATGGACGAAGCGTCGGCTGCAATGGAGGAGTGCCGCTAATAGGAGGATTTTTTTTCTGCAGGCAACTTACTTACCACTTCCAACAGGACCACTACAACCACATAGATACAGTATCCCTTGCCTTTTTCTCTGACTGTGACTGCATTTCTTGGCTCTCTCTAGGCTTCTAAATTGATCCCTTAACACATCACTTAGTCCACTCCACTATCACATCTGCACCACACATAGTCATTTGTAAGTGCTCCTACGTAATTCACAAGTCGCAGCACGCCCCAGGCCGTAGAGGACTGGGATGGCCCCAATGATGAAGCATGTCACCAAGGGGCAACCCTGGTGAGTGAGGGGACACCTAGAAAAAAAGCAATTTCTCCTTTTCTATCTACTATACCTTCTGTCAGGTTACGCAGCCCCTAAGCGCCTACCGTACTATGAAACTACATTTCCCATGAGTAGGCGGGAGACTTGCAGGAAGTTTATCTGGGGAACAGACGCGCTTCCTGTTGCGCGTTATTCTGGTTTCTGTTCTGCACACTACTGTTTCCCTCTTCCTTTTTGTTGGACCATACATCTTTGCTTTGACTATTTGGAACCCCCTTTGTACATTGAGTCCTCTACCAAGTTTGTGGTATGTTGTGAGTAGTGGGTTTGATGTCTTAGTATAACGCGAGTGTGTTTGGTGCGACAGGAGTGTGTTCGTTAACTATATGTTTATGTGTTTCTTAGGCCTTCCTCACAGATTGTGGCAGAAGGGCTATAGTATTTCCTATCCAAGGTCATGTTTTCTTGGTGCTCAGGTACTTGTCTACTTCCTTGGTTATTTAGTGAGACTATATGAGAGTACCCTTGTATGTTAGGACAGCACTTCACTGATGCCTGTCTTGTCTTCTGTTACAGGTATCCTTTCCCTGCTGACCCTACCTTTACCCATCCCACATTTTTTATTTTAGTTTGTTATTTTTCTCCCCCGCCTAATGCCTCGAACACCCTGTGTTTACACTTCTGGGTGTTGGTGACATTTGGAGGTGGAACCATATTTGCATCGACTGGATCACGGGGAGTAAACCTGACACCTTCCAGACCAACCCCATTGAGTGTTGTTGTGAATGGATTTATAGTGACCAGCAAGGCTCTCGGGTATCTGGCTACAGAGACCTTATGTTGAATATCGTTATCAATAATTCCACACAGGCCCTGTACTGTCGCATTCTTTCTTTCCACAGTTGTCGATGATATATTCTTACTCTGCTTGACAAAGAACCATTGCTAATGTGAAAGAACTTCAACCGAATTAGTAGTTATACTTTACCATTTGTTAGGCTACAATGTGGCACTGCTCTACTGTACTTCTGTCACCTGCTATATTCTCAGTTGTACCGTTGAATTGCTCAGGAGGACAAACCAGATTTCATTTTCTTTTTTTTCATAGGCATGCAACTGCCACTGTGTCACACCACTAGTACCACCGCTATGAGGAAATTTTATCCGACCAAGATTGCCAACGTTATTCGGTGTTTCCCGTGGAGCCAGCCCTGGGTCTAGCCCTACTTTCAAACACAAATTACAGGTAAGATAAGCGTTTGGTGGTTTGGGGGTATAATGGAGTATTAGTACGAGAGACGAGAGACTGAAGGTAGTACTACTAAAGTCCTAGGACTCTTGGATTCACTTCACTTAGTCTGTGAGAGGCACTTAGTGTTGAAAACATTTGGGCATTTACACTTAAAGGAAGAAAATGGAACTAAACTTTCAGGAAAACAGTCAACGTTAAACCCCCACCCACCAGGCAAGCAGTAAAAAACAGGTATGCTCAGATAAAGTTTGAAAAAGTATATTTATATCCCTAACAAAATAATCTCCCGCAAGACCCTCCCTAACCCCAACGATTGTCCTTCAAAAGTCCCCAAAAACCCAACTCCCAATTCCCACCCCCCAAAAGTCTCTAAAAAAGGGGCAAGGGACACTATGGGTGGATGCTGTTAACTTTTTGGGCCAGGGCATCATGCTCCTCGCGGAGCAAGGCGAGCTCCTGCTGAAGGCGGGACACCATCAGGGTAGTGCGGCGCAGGCGTGCCTTCACTGCCTTGCAGGTGCAATGCCTGTGAGAGGCAGCTGTTGGCCTTGCTGCTCGGCGGTGGCGTTTGCCTTTGGCAGCCCGGCTCAGTCTGGGTGGACCACTGTGCTGGGTGGCAGCCCGTGGGGCCACGGAGGCCGATGCAGACGACGTTGTTGTAGTTGTCGACTGCACACTTTCCACGTCCTCCAGGGCCACCAGCCGCCGATATTCCGCAACAGTGGCCTCGATCCTCCGTTGCCGGGCCGCTCTAGCCAGCTCCTTCCTCCTTGTTCGTTTGGAAGGAGAACCTATATGAAGAAAGAAAGACATAGTCTGTAACCAATGCTCTTTAAGATTAACTCAATCATTCAGCAGAAATTTGTGTTGCAGTACAACTAGCAACTTGCAAGCGCATTACATAACTATTGAGGCCAGTATCTATCTAACCTCACACTTCTTCATCCTTGCTCTAACATTAGTGGGAGTTTAAGGAACAAATTCTACGAGCACTGTGGACTTCCATTGGAGTCGACTATGAAAGTACACCAGTCTTATTCTTCTTCTTATCTCTTGTTTTGGAAAATTGGTACGTTATTTTCTGCAAGCCGGCATAATGCCAGCGCAGTAAACTTGCACCCGAGAAAAAGAGACGCACGCCATGAGGAGTGACCTAGACTTGCGTTGCCGTTGCGTTACTGTACCCGTCCAGTACATGCAGGTGGTGAAGCTCTTACTTTTCTATTACGGGTGGCACTGAGAATACTCTGTTACAACTCAAGGGCTACTGCTTAATTAATTTAACTTTCACCCTACAGTGGAAATGAGTACTAGAAATGGAAAATTGAAGAAGATAAATAATCTGATTATCTATCACTTCACATGGGATGTTTTTGCTTATATATGGGATGACTTTAGGTGCTTTGCTTTTTATTGAGTGACCAGTGATACATCCACACATGAATGACTGAGTACTACTAAACTTATTAAGAGAGGTAGGGAGTGGCCACCATAATAACCGGATCTATGCAGTGCTTGCAATACAAACTACTGCTACTATTTATGGTAGTATTTGGACAAAATTAAAAGTTCTTTTCCTTGCCTTTCCTACACTGGAACGGACGTGCGGGTGCAGTGTTACATGCTCTTCAAAGTTACACTTAGTTCATCCACTGACCGTCTACTCTCTCTAGATCATGGGTACTCACAAACTTTCTCTCAGGGGCTACATTTACAGTGTAGTTTGGGGCCGAGGGCCGCACTGGTGGGGGCGGAGTCAGAGGGGGCGGGGCTAAAGCAAAACGATAACTTGTGACCATGAGGTTGCACACAGGTCCCTGCAGCAGATGCCCTCATCCACTGAGCCACCAGACCCAGCATTTACATACATCTCTCTCCCTCCTGCTCTCCCTCCTGCCCTCCCTCCATCTCTCTCTCCCTCCTGCCCTCCCTCTCCCTCCCCCTCTGTCATCTCACTGTGTGTGTGTCTATCTGTGTCAGCCTTCAGCCCGGGTTGAGACCGCTTCCTCAACGCGCACACACAGACAACAACACCAAAGTACTTAACAGGTCTTTAAAAGACCATTAACATATTATTGAGGCTTTGTTTGTTTTAGCGCCCCTGCTTCTCCACCCTGACAATCACTGCTTGCCCGGCCCCACAGAGCAGAGGCTTTGTTCTATTTCACCTCTTTGTGGCCTTGCATCTCCACTCTGCTCTGTGGGGGCCGGGGGAGCAGTGATTGTCAGAGTGGAGATGCAGGGGCGCTAACAGGTGAAATACAAAAAAGCCTCTGCTCTGTGGGGGCCGGGGGAGCAGTGATTGTCTGCAAGGTCTGCGCACCTCCAAGGAAGGCTTGCCGGGCCACCACCGGCCCGCGGGCCGTACTAGGAGTACCCCTGCTCTAGATACACATATGCTATCTAAGAGTCAGATAGTAGCATGATCCAGGTATATGGACACATACAGTTTCTGTGTCACCCACCCAGGCTGTTGTCCTTCCACCCATCATTGCTTCATCATTCACCCAGCCATGCATCTCATATTCTTGCCTTCCCAGCTAGTCTTCAATCTCAATAAGTAAGGAATATATAAGAGCTTACCTCTGGCCGCCACCACCACCGTCTCAACTCTCACAGCCGCCGCCGCCGCCTCCTCCCCTGAACAATCGGCCTCCGCCTCCGTGTCCAGCACCACCACCTCCACACTGGCCCCGCCACCAGATGTTCCACCTACAAAGTACATGTAACAATGTTAGAATAAAGCACTCACTAGTCACTAGTATTTGGTCTAGGAATGAAGACATGTGAAAGCAATGTAATTTGTGACTGTCTACGTTAAAGTTAAAAAAAATGTCCCTTTTTCCAGGGAAGGTTGTCTTGCTGCACTTTTTGGCACAACTGATGAAGGCTGTTTTTTTAACACGCACCATTTTTCTCCACATAGACAGAAGATGGACTTCTAACTACAAGATCAAGTTGAAACCAGGTGAGAGCTCGGCTCGACCACAAGAAATGTCTTCAATTAATCGTCAGCACTAACCACTTTTCCATTATCAGTTAAACGTTTAGTTTTATTATGACTTCATTTTAATAAATGTGTTTACTTTTAATAAAGCTTTTAAACTTAAATACAATCTGTGTTTTTTGGTCCAGACTAGAGTGACTGAGCGAAAGGTTTTGCAATTTTTGCAAGCATGAGTCCAGATAGAACACTTCAAAAGACATTATGGACAATCCCAGAGGACTGCACTAAGTTGATAGAGCTATTGCTGACTAGAATCATGGGAGTTTCGCCAACCGTGCAATCTTAGTTAGCTACACAGACAGACTAATAAGAATAATCTAGTAATACCACAGGGAGTCATAGTAGAGGCAGGATAAGAATTTAGATACAGTCTACAAGAAGAGCAAAGACAATTTTGAAAAAAGTCAAATGAGGAACGCTAGGAAAAATAGGTACTAGTCTAAAATGAAAACTTACTGGGGCCAGCAGAGGAGCCCTCGCCTGCCCGATCCTGGCCCTGTTGAACAGCATCCGCCGCCTGCTGCTCCTGTGTCCTCCTCTCGCCCCTGGGGGGAGCTGACGTACAACATGAAAGAAAGAACAGAAAACATGGATGATTGTTGCTTGTCAATGTCAACCAAATCAAACATTTCAAAAGAACAATAACAAAATATTTCCGCGAAATTATATTGATTATGGTTACTTTTCATTTATTTGCGGACCTGTGACTTCGAAAGTCACGTAACTCACTAAACAAAGTACTGAAACGTTCACCTAGGACTGGCAGTCCGCAGTCCGCAGGCAAGACGCAAAGTGACAGACAAACTCCATTGTGATTTCAGTCAGATCAGTGACAACACTAACAGTTGCCTGCTACATTACCAGTCATTTAAATAGTCAAACTATCAATCCACCGCCACTATTTTTCTTATTGTCAGGGTTACAAAGGAAGGGGCAGATTTAAGCCCTTGCGGCTCTTTTGCGCCGTTCTTGCGTGACTTTTGTGACGCAGCAGCTAAACAAAAAAGGGCGCAATGGTGCGGCGTATAATATTATAACAACGTGACGCATTTGGGAGATGCATCCCGTTATAAAGCCCTGCGCCATCAGGGGGCGTTCCGGCGCAAGGGAGGGCATTCCTGCGCTGGAACACATCCTAATAGTGGCTGAGGGAAATCTACAAAATATCAATCAGTCACCTTTAGGACAATGATGCGTCACACAAACCCTGCACCTGCTTGAAGCAGACGTACGGCTTGACCCAGCATTGGGGAGATAGGGTACCCCAGAGCATTGATGGAGCTGCGCCATCGTTGCGACGCAACTCCAGCAGTAAAGCTTCGGTGACGTTTTGGGCCCATGGTGCGCCGCATTGCAAATACGGCGCACCATGTTTGGTGGTGGTAGCGGGCCGCACAATTAATGGCGCATCCCTGCTACTTTGCAGGGATGCGACGGTAATTGCAATTCTGCCCCTTAGGGGCATACTTACTTACGCGTTCTGGCGCATCTCCAGAGATGCGCCAGATCATCATCAAATGCGTCACGCAAAACTACCCTTGCGACACGGCAGATGTGCCTCATTTACAATGCGGCGCGCCCTGGCGCAAGGGTAGGCACTTGCGTGACGCATCTCGTCACGTAAGAGCGGCGCATCGCTGGAGTCACGTCGCCAACGCAATGCAACTCCAGTAATGCTCAGGGCCACCCAATACTTAACATGCTGTGTCAGTCCTTTCGCCTGCTTCGAGCAGACATAAGGAATTGAATTGACGTAGCAGCGTCGCAGAAGTGCCTGCGTTAAATCTTGTACATTTCACGCAGGCAATTTTGCGAGGCGCACAGCCGCTGGACCGCCCACCCTGCGTACTAGGAACGCACCCATTGTGGTGCAGGCCCATGGCTTTATAACGTGACGCATCTCCCTAGATGCGTCATGCTGTAAATGACTCGCAGGGATGCGGCACGTTTACGCCGCTGTTGCGTCACGCAAGGCAACGTAAACGTGGCGCAAGGGGCTTGTAAATGTAATCTGCCCCCTAGTGTCTAGCATTACGCAGTTCTGTAAAGTACACTCATACATAATAGTTACTCAGGCCAATGAGACCACGAAATAGAAAACAAATAAGCATAGTAGCAACGCCACTGAGAAGGAGAGCAGTGCACCTGAAATGCACAGAAGATTTTGAAATATAATTTAACTACAATGTAATCGTCATCAGCGGCATTATTGGCTTGCTCCATGTAAAAAACAAATATTTGCAATACAACAACACAGAGCAGGAGAAAATATCATAGTAGTGAGTGATTAAATGGCTACTACTACTCACCAAGCCCGGGGATCTCCAAGCCGAGCTGGTCCAGCAGGTCGCGCTCGCGGTCCAGGAGGTCCGTCCAGCGATGGGTGACCTGGCTGTAGGTGCGCTGGACCCCGTAGAGGTGGGATATGGCCCAGCACACCTTCTCCCACCGCTTCCGGCGCTCCCGCATGTTGTAGCCGCCGGCCGCGATCCTGCCGCCTCCCGCGATGGTCCTGGGCAGGCGGCGCTGGACGAAGTAGACCAGCGCGCCCACTTCCTCCGGGCTGAATATCTCCCGTCGCGTCACCTGCTCCCCCCTCAATCTCCCGCATGCTGTCCTGCCACTGGGTCCAGCACTACTCCCGCCGCCGCTGCGGCCCTCAAGTGCCTGGGCAGCTTCACGGCGCCTGGCTTGACCATGGTCTGGGCAGGTAAGGTAGGAAGAAGTAGAAAATTAAGAAAGAATAGGATAGGGAAGAAGAAAAGAAAAGAGTTTAAAAAAGTAGTTTAAAAGTAAAGAAAAATAGCAGAAAAGACAAAAATATACAGCTAGGAAAAGAGAGGGATAGATAAGAAGCAAAATCGTAAAAAAAAAACTGAAAACAAGCAAAGGATGGCAAAGATACCAAGAGGATTAAACACCATGCCCAGACACAGGAAATGAATGAAAAACAAGATGGCCGGCGCCCGTTCACGAGCGCGAAAGTAAGTTCGCGCGAGATTTTCCTCGCGATCTCGTGCGAACCTCTAGATTTCCCGCGCGATCTCGTGCGAACCTCTACTCGCAATGCGCTTACTGCGCGAGATTATACATAGCGGGCGGAAACGGAAATACGTCACGCAAACAAAATGGCCGCGCCCGTACTCGACCTTGGGGTAAATTCGCGTGTTGCGCTGCAAGCGGCTCGCGAATACTGCAAAAAAACTCGCGAAACAACAAGCCGCAAAAAAATAAAATGCTCATTCGCACGAATTGGCGGCTTCCGCGGTCGGTTTCGCACGACGCTGCGCCCCGCGAATAGCGCGAAAAAAACCGAAAAACGATTTCAGCAAAAGCAAAAGCAATGAGCAGGTGCAAAAGGTCAACCTCATGATTTGTAACGATTCTTTGTAGTGCTTCCTGAGGGGGCCCTCCAGAATTCGGTTGCCTGCTTGCAACTATTGTGTGACCCTGCTCTGACCTTAACTGTATGCCACAAAGGTCCTGATTTACAGCTAAAGGAGCAGACAAGCAGGTGCCAGGCTGGAACTTTAAATTCTTTCAGTGACACATTAATTAGCCCCTAATTCATTATTGTCAGTTGGGGCAGGGCAGGTGTTGTAACTAATTTTGCAACAATGAAAGCACTTAGCAAGTGCAAAAGATCACTAATCAGGGCGCACTAAGGAAGCAGGTGCCAGCTAAAAAAATATTCTGTGACACATTAATCAGCCCCAAATTAATTCAGGTCACTTGAGGCAGGGAAGGTGTGCTTTGCCGAAAATAATGTACACTGGACAACCAGAGGGTGTGGTGATGAAACAGAGGGTGGCATGGGTGGGCCAGAGGGTGGCATGAGTAGTCAGAGAGTGGCAGTGGTGACAGAGAGTGGCAGTGATGAAGAAGAGTGTCCCAAACAGGCTGGACATGTAGAAACAACAAGTTCGCAAAACTTGCGACCCGATAGTGTTCACTGAGGTCATCCTGTTAGGGGGTGGAGGTAGTAGATTATTACTAACAGAGATTAGGTCCATTGCATGAATGTCTCTTAAATTCCTAGACCCCTGTTTGTTCTTATGCAGTTCAGTTCATTTCATTTCATTTCAAAATTCTTTATTTCGGCTTTGATGCCATAAAAGAAACAATGCATATACATTACAGATAAAAAAAAACACGAATAGAGCAATACAGCATGGAACTTTAAAAAACCATTGGCTAAAAACAGTTCATTTCATATTAGAGACAATCAATACACAAACAACAATAAAATTCTGTAGTGGACCCCCCACTAGTTGCTAAAAAATTAGTCAATTCTATCTCTGGAGTTGATCCCAGTTACAGTCGATATCCCAGTTTTTTCCTTTGGAAAAAAATAGAATATTATTGGTTGAGTTGTGTTAGTTGAAAGAATTCTCAATGCCTGTGTACATGATCTCACGCCTAACACTAGGCATATTGGTTTTATCCATCTTTTCCTGGCCCGTGCATATACTGGACAGAAAAAGAGGATATGTTGCTCATTTTCTATCTGGTGGCTTCCGCACATGGGGCAAGATTAATCTATCACTGTGGTTGTAGTGTTTGAGCCCCTAGCCCAACGTGCCAAGCTTGACCTCGTTAGGAGATTTCCATATCTGAATTTTAAAAATAAAGTTTTGGCAAGTGGGGGCTCTATTTCATTCAAAAAAGTCTCAAATAATGGATCATCCTTAAAAGTGAGAAACTTTGTTACTAAGGTCCCACCAGATGGAGCACTTATGATCATGTTGACAATAAAGGTCCAGAAGGCCCTTTTTAATATTTGTTTCGAGTTGGATGGTAATTGGTCCGGGTTCTCCCAGAAATGTTTCAGACCTATTTTAATAAACCAAGTTTTGACATGTTTGAACCACGGGATAACTTTAAGGTTATCAAGCTCCATAATTTCTTTTAGCCCATCCCTGTAGTCTTGTAATTCAGGTACCCGCCATAGCCTAACCCACAGCAGCAATGGGCGTATTATAATGTGGTGGTCCGTCCTTTTGAGGTTTAGGTCAAATTGGAGGGGCACTAGGGGAGTGCCTCTCGGGACCCTTACCAAACTTCTCATAAAATTATTGTCCAAGACACTGAAGGTGGCCTTGGACCCAGGGCCCCAAATTTCTGCACCGTAAAGCACTGCTGGTTGTACTTTGAATTTATAAAGTTCAATCGCCGGGGACACAGCTTTGCTAGTGCTCAGGCTTTGTTCCCTAAGGATGGGTTTTACATTCTGGGAAAATGTCATCTTACTTTTTTCCATTTGAGCTTTCCAAGAAAAATTGGAGTCTAATGTCACCCCTAAATATGAAAAATGGGGGACCGATTCTAGTTTTGCTCCTTTTAAGGTTAAACAGCCTTTATCTGATTTGGTAGGATTTGGCGCCATACATTTGGTCTTTTTCCCATTTATCTCCAGTCCTTTCTTACTGCAATATTCACTGAAGGAGTTCAATAGTGCCTGGAGACCACTTTTGGTTTGGGAAATCAAGATAGTGTCGTCAGCAAATAATAGGGATGTTACTTTTTCGCCGTTAAGTTTTGGCGCATCGTTTTTGCATCCCTCTAGGTGTGAGGGGATGTCATTCACGAAAAGAGAAAAGAGTGTGGGGGCCAATACGCACCCTTGACGAACACCACGCTAAATGGGGATTTTTGGGGTTAATTCTCCATTTGGGTCCCAACGAATTCTCGCAAAATTACCTCTATGAAGCTCTTTAATCTGAACTAGTAAATTATTAGGCATCCCTACTGCACTCAATGCTTCCCATAGTAAATTGCGAGGCACTAAATCGAATGCTGCCCTTAAATCAACAAAGGCAACATATAAATGACCCCTTTTGATCTTTACATATTTCCAGTAAAGGCAGCAAAATCTAAAAATCTGGTCTATTGTGCTGACTTCGGATCTAAATCCAGCTTGGTATCTGGTTAGAATTGCGTTTTCCTCCAGCCAATCACTGACACTGAATAAAATGTGTCGTACATAAATTTTCTGGAGTATATTCATTAAACTGATTGGCCGATAGTTAGAGGGGTCCATCCTGTCTCCTTTTTTGAAAATTAAAACAATCTCGGTTCCATTCCAACTTTCTGGAAAGTCTAGGCTGCGGGATAGCTTATTGCACAGATAATTAATGTAAGGTACCCGTACCTTTAAATCGTGCTTGTATAAGTCTCCTGGAATCTTGTCTAGACCTGGGGCTTTACCAGATTTTATTTGGCTTATTGCCAACTCTGTTTTGCCTAATGTAAAATCCAGATAATCTGTTGGAAGTTCGTAGCTTGGGGCATTCATATCTATGTGGGGATCTTCATATTGTTTGTACAGGCTAGTGAAGTGGATAACCCAGGTTTGTTCGTTCAAATAGACGTCCTTAACCACTCTCCCTACATTATTTCCATTGGCTACTAGCCTCCAAAAAGCTACGTTATCAAGTGATTTGGCGGCCAGCAACATATCAGCCCATTTTTCTTCTTCTTAAGCAGTTGATCTTGTGTAGACACTACCTTTTCTAGTATGTGAAAAGAGAATATGTAGTGATCCGAGCAGTCACACAGTGAAATGATTTCCAGTTGTATCATGTTATCCTTAGCTATAATTTGATTGGAGGCAGAGTCCTTGGCGTGGATAGGATCATTGCAAACCTGGGTGAATTTAAGGTCTGAGTGGAAAGCCTTGAAGGTACACAGTGTGGGATCAGTTGTATCGCTCCAGTGCAGGTTGAAATCCCCAAGAAAGATATGGTTAGGGGTATGTCAGAGTTAGAGGTTATGAATTCCATCATTTAATCAATGAAAAGAAGATTGCCTTAGAAGGATGGTAGATCGTGTGGAGCAAACAGAGAATCATATTGCTGTTCCAGATCTAAATGTCCAGCTGTTCGCGAGAGGACATCAGTACCGTTTGTAAGAGTCTCATCATGGGACTGGAGCGATAAATGTATGCAATACCTCCAACAATTTTAACAGCTCTGGGGACATGAACTATGTTGCTCTTGTTCATGGATCTGTGCTTGACAGTGGTTGGAAGGTATATGTTGAATATTGAGTGCCGAAGGTTTAGAAACACTGTGAGGGCTGTTATATGACAGAAGGAGGGAGTGAATGACATCCTCAGACAGATGGTTGGTAGTCCTATGGGGTCTGGAGCGGTGATTAGGATAGTGTTGAATTTTCCCAAGAAAACTGAGTGGGTTTTGCCTGGATGAAGTTATTCTCATTCATTGCTTGTCTGCAGCAGGAGTATTAGGAAGATTAGTCCCAGGGATCGAATTGATATTCAAAAATGTGCTCGCTTCACTTAATCTCAGAAACTAAGTGATACAGGATTCTGCTGACCCAACACAAATGGCAGGGACAAAAATGTAGTCACCTGTGGTTAGGATGACCACATCACTCCAGGTCATTATAGATCCAGTCAACAATCCCCTTTTACCTACAAATCCTTGATTTGGGGTGTGCTAGTCTAATCCAAAGATTCTCAGCTTGTGGTCTGTAGACCTCTGGTGGTCTGGGATGCCTCTTCAGCATAGCCTGTGACTGTTTAAAAAAATTAAATAATATTAGTAGATTACTAGAGTATATATACACAGAATTATTTTTTTGAAAACTGTGTTTGTAATGACCAGGAGGTAGGTGTCACCCTACCTGTGATTTGCCCTGCTGCCTAGAAATGGATATGTTTCAAAGGAATGCTTTCTCCCTCAGTGCACTGCCATCTCAGCTCAATCCATTCTTTCATGCAAGTCACATAACCTAAAGTTGTTGTTGTTGTGTAATCTTTATTTCGACAACTGGTGTCATAAAAGCTATAAAAACATAGTAAAGATAAAATACACAATAAACGTATCCTACGACAGCATAATAAAAGTTATATATACAAATGATCCATCAAGATACACTATTATTCCCTTGTGATATGAAGCAATAATCAAAAGCAATTGGTAAAAAATTGATGCACATTGCTTCCATAAACATATATTAAATACAGTAAGAGAGAGAGAGGGAGCAACATAATAATTCAAGTTAATAAAAGTCCTTATACCAGGATCAGGTTGCAACCCTCTCTAAGCCTACTTAATGGACTCTAGCCTTCCGTGAAATTGCAACACAGAGGGTTAGAGCATACAGTGCATGTGGTGAAAAATAGTTTTTGGCACTTGGGTAAGTAGCCTTGGGCCATGCGGCATTTTCGTCTCAGCTTCCTTCAGCATGGTGCTCTACCGCTCTTGTCTGGGCTTTCCACCAAATTAGGCGTTCATGGCTAAGGAACTTTGCCACCCAGCAGGCAAAAAAAGATCTGGAATCAGACATCAGGATGCGCAGGGCTTCCCTGTAGTCCTGTGTGCCCAGCTGTCTGCAGATCGGTTTTAGCCACTTGGCCCTTTGGATGTTATATGCCGGGCCGGCAAACATAACATGGCAACACTTTCTTTCGGGGCCTGCAATAAGTTAAATCCTTTTGCGTCTGATTGCGTGGGTGCCATTTTGCAATTAAGAGTGCCAAACCTAAACTGGATGTAGAGTATCCTGTCCCTAGGAACCTGAATTGCATCTAAAACGGGCTCTAGATATCAGGTCTGTTTGTGTAGGTAAAATTTGCGTGTTAGTCTGCCCACATCGGGTTTGCATGATTCCTGTTGATCCACCCATTCCCAATACAATCGTGTGATCTCATCTTTCCTTGGGGGTTCCTGCCTGTCCCAATGCTTTTTGAGCACCGTGGCTGACAGCATTTTCCTGATATTTGAGATCCAACCTATTTTGTGGCCTTTGTCTATCCATGTGACCTCGGTAGGGGCTTCAGCATAGGGAAGGAGCTCTGGGCTCCGCCTGATATGAGCCCAAAAGAGCAAAGGGTGTAGCCTGGGTGTATCGGCAATAGATTGCCTGCCCATGTTGAGCATTGAAGGAGTGAGGGGAACATTTTTGGGCTGCTTCACCAGGTCCCTCAAGAACTTGTGCTCAGGCCTACAAAGATCGTCGACCTTATTGAATCCCCATAACTCTGCTCCATAGAGAGCTGTACTTAATGCTTTAGCGATGTAAACTTTGACGACTGAGGCTATTGGCCTACTGTGTGAAGATTGATGTTCTTTGCCAAGTTCTCCAGCCACACATCTATTCTCCATCAGCATCTCTGCTAGGTGGGGCTTTCATGTAATTTCGTCAGAGAGGCGGACGCTAAGGTAATCAGAGGTGTCAAACCTTTCCAACGGTACCCCACCCAGTGAAAGATTGCTTCTGTAGGATTTATGTGTGTTAAAGGCCATACATTTGGTTTTTAGAGTATTAATGACCAAACCCCAGTTGTTACAAAAGAGTTGTAACCTGTTTAGTAGTCGCTGTAGCCCAGCTGAGGTCTTGGACACCAGCAGGGTATTGTTGGCAAACAGGAGGGTTGGTACCTTATCGCCCGCCAGGGATGGTGCATCTGCGGGATCTCCTTGCAGAAAGATGACTACCCCATTCATGTAGAGAGAGAATAGGGTGGGAGCCAAAACACAACCCTGACGGACTCCTCTATTAACAGGGATACGCTCAGTTAGCTGACCTTGTGTCCCCCATCTGACCTGGGCATAGTTAACTTCCTGTAAACTAACCAGCAGATTGAGAATGAAAGGAGGAGTGCCCATCTCTCCAAGGGTCGACCACAACTTGCTCATAGGGACAAGGTCTAAGGCAGTCTTTAGATCAATAAATGCGAGATAAAGGCTGCCCTTGCCTATCACCACTACTTTCCAGTAGATAAGTACCAGCCTGAACACCTGGTTGATTGTTCCCATTCTTGGCCTAAAGCCGGCCTGATACTGGGAAAGGATGGCTTCATCCTCTGTCCATAGCTGTATGCTCTGCAGAAGAACTCTGCCAAAGACATTCTGCAGGGCTTTGATCAGACTGATCGGCCTGTAGTTTGAGGGGTCGTCTCTTGCTTCCTTTTTGTAAATGGGGACCACCTCGGCGCCCTTCCAACACTCAGGCACTGGGGCACTGGTAGCTATGGTGTTTGCCAAGAGGAGGATATAGCGTGCTGTAATGGCTGGATTTTCTGAGTAGGTGGGATCAGCCCCCAGGGGCCCCTCCAACCCAGCCAGAACGTACTCACCTTCCCTCCTCAGGACTCCTCTATCCAGGCACCTGGTACCTACCTGAGGATGGGGAACTCGCAATATACAAGCTCATATTATTAAAAACACCACTAAATCTATAGGGATACTAAGAATACTCACTGATTACTAGGGATATCCATACCCTACACCACACTTATTCCCATCAGTTGGTCTCGCGGCCACCCTGACCCAGACCGTTCTACCCTAGGGCAGATATGACACACAATCCGGTGTGTCTACACACGGGCCTGCAGAACCCAATGCTCCCTTTTCCAAACTGTTCGCAATCCTGCGAAACTACACACTAGTTCAACTACCTAGTGCTCTCATTTACTCAAGCCACAATCCTGTGGGTATCGGCACTGGTTCGACCCCCCAGTGCTCTCATTAACGCCGCATATCAACGACGACCACATTCCTATGAACACCTATACATATATATATATATATTGGGAAGTCTCTTCACTAAGGGTCTGCTACTACAATAATATTATGGGATGGTGTACTAACTTAGTCCCTTGGTTGCAAGTCTCCTCTCTCCCTCACTATTACTTACCTGATCAGGGGTAGCATCTGTTCAAACAGCAATACTTACCAGGAAAGATTATTCTTACTGTATGAGGACAAAGATATACACACTATGTGATAGAGTTGTTTTTTTATTTAAGTGCTCCTACCCCCCTTATCCATCAGTGGCTCAACAGCAACTGGCTTGAAGCCAGGATAACTTTATCACAAAAGAACTCATGCACACTAATTCACTAATTAATGGGGTCATTTATTATTAGTACAATATAAACCTTCACACAGATTTGACAAAGACTATAGGTAGAACACACCGCTTGAAAGAGAAAAGATTAAACATAACAGGAACACTCCGCTGAAAGGGAAAAGATTGGACATAAAGTGTAAGTGTAACTAATTCAGACTACCTCACCTATTAGAAGGAAGATTTCTCTCTCTGCCTCTGGTGGGATTAGGGCTCTCTCTCTGCCTCTGGTGGGATTAGGGCTCTCTCTGTCTCTCCCTCCTTCACCACATCACCACGCCTCTGGTTCAGTTGCTCCAGCTGACAGCCTTCTTTGATGCTCTCTGCACTGCTTTCTCTCTCCTCATCTTCAGCAATCGTCTGCCTTCTTTCTCCATTCAAGAACTGCACTCTATTCTGCAGCTCCCAGCAGTTCTGTGCTCCAAGCTGTTCTGAGCACCACGCTGAACTGCACACCACGCTGCACTGACCTCCAAACTGAACTGACCACCCCTCCTCTCCTGTAGCTCGCTAATATGGAAGCTTGTCCTTTCACGGAAAGCTACGGCCAGTAACCTGCCGCCCACCAAATTCTTGTACCTCCCCGTACCAAGGACACGTTCCCAGCTGGCCAGCCTGAAGTTGTGTCTTCGGAGTGGAGAAAAATACATTCCTTCGATAAGGGCCAGCCTGAACCGGTTCTCTCCAAGCGAACAACAGCCTTAACTATAAACATTGCCTTTGCCCCGAAAAGCCTCCCAGCTTCATCAAAATGGAGTCCCTCTAGCTCTAGGCCTGTAGGCCTGAAAGGGGTGAAATGCTCCTTAGCTCTGTCAGAATACCTACATAAACCATACCAATATGTCTAATATGTCAAAGCCAATAGGCAATAGACAGGTGAAAGTCCAGAATAAAGGCATATTAAGCAGCTATCCTCTTCTAGATCTGGAAAGGGCTTAAAAGGGCCAACACAGGCTAAGAATACCTATACTAGATGCGAGCAAGACTAATGATCTATATCACTGCTAAATAAAGCCAAAAACTCTGCCATTACATTGCACCCTAGATCCTTATCTTGCGAGCATCTTATAAACAACAACAACCATCAAAACAAACATCAACATAATCTATCCAACATAGGCTAAGAATACCTATCCTAGATGTGAGCAAGATTAAGATCTATATCACTGCTAAATATCTCTGCCATCCACCCTTAGATCCTTATCTTGCGAACATCTTATAAACAATAACATGTAGATAAACAAACATCAACACAATCTATCAACAAATCAAAACCTAAAAAACTCCCTAAAAACAATGACAACTCAAGGAAATTCCACCTGAAACTCAATTGTAGGGAATAGAAACCTAAAAACAAATCAAAGCACCCTTGACTTGAATGCTGAAATTGGATCTGATAACAAAAAAAAACTAACCAAAGCATCCTCAAACTAAATGTGCCTCAACTTCTAATGATAACTGGTGAAATCTAGTGATGTAGGGACTTTTGTGTTGAATGAAAACAGCAAGGGGCCTAAATGGGGCCTACTTCGGACAACTTAAGGCTAAATGAGGCCTACCTACTATTGTCAACTTAAGAACTAAATGTGTTTCAACTCCTAATGAGAAAACAAGAAAGGGCCTAAATGAGCCCTACGTACTATAGGCAACTTAAGCTAATGATGACTCATGAAACTATTGGTGTAGGGGCTTGTTTGTGGGATGAAAATAACAATAGGTCTAAATGAGGCCTACCTGCTGACATTTGTCAATTTAAAGTGAAATCTGAGAAATAAACATGACAAACTGTGTCAAGGTTTGGGCAAACATTAATACATAATCATACTAAAAGACACACCACCCAGAACAATCCAAATTTTAAGGTAACCACCCTTTGATCAATCAAGGTGAAAATGTAAGAACAGTAAAAACTATAACCCCATTTGTACAGGATAGCAGATGTAACATTAAAAACACATGTGGGCACCGCCATTCAAAAAAGTCCTTCATTGGCAAAAACTGTTTTGAAGAAAACAGAAAAACTATAATAGGTGACATGTTTTTTTTTAAAAAGTGGGACCTGCTTGTCCAAGGGATCATGCATCACATTCTTTTATAATACTGTTACAAATAAAACATGTTTTAGTTTTTTGTTTTTTAAAAGTGGGGCCTGCTCGTAGTGATGTCAAGAAAAAAAAAATTGCAGGCCAAGCCATAATGTCCAAATTCTTCAGTGTAGGCCACCACCCTGCATCCTCGGTATCCGGACACTTCCTCCAATGCGGCCATCCATCACCCTTCCGGTCTGGTCTGGTCTGGTCTGGTTCCATCATCCAAAAATAATAAACTAAAATAAAAACATGAAAGTAAAAAGCTAAAACAAAAGAAGTGGAAGGGGGGAGGGACCCACGCACAACCACAACTGCAGCAATCCTAGAAACAAGAGAACAAGTATCATTATTCTTGTAAAATAAAATTTTCCATTTAAAAAGCACCCCGGGTGCCTTTCATTATTGAAAAGAAAATATCCTAATTAATTAAAAACATTCAAAATTTAACTTTTAATAACTTTTTACAGGGCCTAACATACCCTAATCCTTACTAAGCCAGTCCCACCCTTCAGGGCAGGAGCCATGCTACAGTGGGAAGCTACTTTAAACACTGCAATATGATGAGCCTCTCTAAACCAACCCCTCCCTTCAGAGCAGGAGCCAGGCTACAGTGTGAAAAAAAAAATTGGATTACCGCCAAATGATGAGCTCACAGCATCAGCAGGGCACTGCAAGCCTCCCATTTCCCTGGTCAGAGAAGCCCGCCCAGGCCCATCACGACTAACTAACTCCAAGGGAAGAGCCAGGTCACCCCGCCCTTAAATAAACAAGCCGTTCGCGGAAGAAAATTGAACTGTAGCCAATCATAACAAACTGGGACGTGATCGAAACTTGCAGAATGAAGGCACAAACCAGCTGGTCTGCCAAGGTCGAAAAACAAATTTCTCATGCCTTATTTTCTAACTAACGGAAGCTAGAATTTAACAAAAAAGAATTCTGTTACAGTGTACTGCCAATTAAAAAAGCTCCAGTTTTTAAAAAGACGTTAGTCCAAATAATTCAGCTAAAGGCAAGACACTTAAAATATGGGCACTTATTTAGAAAGGGGCAACTACCTTTGGCACACAAGATTATACATTCTGCATTTGAGAAAAAAAACGAATTAACATGGTCCATTTGTCAGCTGCTTAAAAGAGAAAACAACATAAAATGCAGATACATTTCAACATTGTATTTAATTTAATGTTTCGCTGACACATTTATAAAAGCATACATTTTAATTTACATTTGGGAAAATAATAATGTTACATTTTAACACTTTTTCTTTCAAAGGCACATGGTTGCCTTTCACTAATTAAAAGCACATGTCACCATGCACAGTCGGGCAAAATTTATTATTCTCAAACTAACACATTCCTGTCTAGATGGAAACCCCTCACAGAAATTATTAATGAAAACAGCTCCGTAGCGTGCACTCTAACGGGCTATCTTTTTAACATTTCACTCATTTTAAAAGAACACAGCTTTCCCCGTAAACAGACTGGTTGATTTATAACCACATCAGTTCCAAGGCAAACCCACACAAAAATTCGTAGACGCATTTCAAAAGGAATGTGAAATGAACAGAACCCTTCTCAAAACACAAGATGTTACCTTCCCGTCAAGAAACTGACAAAGCACATAGGCAGACCAAGGAATCAAACAAAAAGTCAAAATCAAACCATCAAATAATCCTTAAAATAATCCACTGACTTTTATAGTCAGGTCAGATAACCATGCATGTTGACAGCATGTAAAAAAGAAAGACTGCCATCTCAACTCAAGATATTAACCCTTTGGAAGCTCAAGTAGAATCATTTCCCAACGTCCATTTATACATGGGAAAATCATTAGCACATTTCTTCACGTTTACAGATGACACATACACATATTTTCAAAAACGTTATCCCCAAGCACCCGAGAGAGATCCAGCTCTCTCCTGCCAAACGTAATGATAACATGCCCTGTCCAAGCCATGACCACATGGCGCTATTCACAAGCCATATTTACAAGACAAGCCTTTCACAAACAACATTTCCAAGGTGCAATGCACAAGGAACACAGCAGATCAACATGAGAACATGCACCTCACAAGTCACAATAATATGGCGCTATTCACAAGTCATATTTACAAGACAATCTTTCCACAAACAATGTATCCAAGGCGCAATGCACAAGGAACACAGCAGATCAACATGAGAACATGCACCTCACAAGGCACAATAATATGGCACTATTCAGAAGTCATATTTACAAGGAGCTATATTCAAAGAACTCCACAGATCATAGAACAATGAACACATTTCACATTGCACAGCATAAGCAGATGCAGCAAGCAATTGAATGGGCAATTTAAAAGCATTTTTTACACACATTTATACAATTGGACCATCACAAAGATGTAACTGGCTTCCTCATGTAATGCCATCCTTCAACTCTGACAGTTTAAACACCAAGATGAAAACCATTCCTTCCACCCTGAATAAACCAAATGCCATGATGTAATGCAATCTCCTCACGCTGCAACTGTTCAAGCCCTTATGTCTAACAAGCTACATAAACTGCAACATTACGCCAGATGGAACCAGCGTTCAGGGCACTCCCTCAGAACACATGGGAAACTCTCTAAGCACATGGCCAGGCACACAGGATTCGTAAGCAGCCGACTACGCCAGATGTAATGTCTGGCGCTCAGGGCACTCCCACACAACACATGGGAAACAATCTAAGCACATGGCCAGGCACACAGGCTTCGTAAGATGACGACTACGCCAGATGTAATGGCTGGATTTTCTGAGTAGGTGGGATCAGCCCCCAGGGGCCCCTCCAACCCAGCCAGAACGTACTCACCTTCCCTCCTCAGGACTCCTCTATCCAGGCACCTGGTACCTACCTGAGGATGGGGAACTCGCAATATACAAGCTCATATTATTAAAAACACCACTAAATCTATAGGGATACTAAGAATACTCACTGATTACTAGGGATATCCATACCCTACACCACACTTATTCCCATCAGTTGGTCTCGCGGCCACCCTGACCCAGACCGTTCTACCCTAGGGCAGATATGACACACAATCCGGTGTGTCTACACACGGGCCTGCAGAACCCAATGCTCCCTTTTCCAAACTGTTCGCAATCCTGCGAAACTACACACTAGTTCAACTACCTAGTGCTCTCATTTACTCAAGCCACAATCCTGTGGGTATCGGCACTGGTTCGACCCCCCAGTGCTCTCATTAACGCCGCATATCAACGACGACCACATTCCTATGAACACCTATACATATATATATATATATTGGGAAGTCTCTTCACTAAGGGTCTGCTACTACAATAATATTATGGGATGGTGTACTAACTTAGTCCCTTGGTTGCAAGTCTCCTCTCTCCCTCACTATTACTTACCTGATCAGGGGTAGAATCTGTTCAAACAGCAATACTTACCAGGAAAGATTATTCTTACTGTATGAGGACAAAGATATACACACTATGTGATAGAGTTGTTTTTTGATTTAAGCGCTCCTACCCCCCTTATCCATCAGTGGCTCAACAGCAACTGGCTTGAAGCCAGGATAACTTTATCACAAAAGAACTCATGCACACTAATTCACTAATTAATGGGGTCATTTATTATTAGTACAATATAAACCTTCACACAGATTTGACAAAGACTATAGGTAGAACACACCGCTTGAAAGAGAAAAGATTAAACATAACAGGAACACTCCGCTGAAAGGGAAAAGATTGGACATAAAGTGTAAGTGTAACTAATTCAGACTACCTCACCTATTAGAAGGAAGATTTCTCTCTCTGCCTCTGGTGGGATTAGGGCTCTCTCTCTGCCTCTGGTGGGATTAGGGCTCTCTCTGTCTCTCCCTCCTTCACCACATCACCACGCCTCTGGTTCAGTTGCTCCAGCTGACAGCCTTCTTTGATGCTCTCTGCACTGCTTTCTCTCTCCTCATCTTCAGCAATCGT
This sequence comes from Lissotriton vulgaris, assembly GCF_964263255.1. Classification (NCBI taxonomy): domain Eukaryota; kingdom Metazoa; phylum Chordata; class Amphibia; order Caudata; family Salamandridae; genus Lissotriton; species Lissotriton vulgaris. The sequence goes on from NC_141691.1 coordinate 589,783,931, forward strand.
CTGCCTTCTTTCTCCATTCAAGAACTGCACTCTATTCTGCAGCTCCCAGCAGTTCTGTGCTCCAAGCTGTTCTGAGCACCACGCTGAACTGCACACCACGCTGCACTGACCTCCAAACTGAACTGACCACCCCTCCTCTCCTGTAGCTCGCTAATATGGAAGCTTGTCCTTTCATGGAAAGCTACGGCCAGTAACCTGCCGCCCACCAAATTCTTGTACCTCCCCGTACCAAGGACACGTTCCCAGCTGGCCAGCCTGAAGTTGTGTCTTCGGAGTGGAGAAAAATACATTCCTTCGATAAGGGCCAGCCTGAACCGGTTCTCTCCAAGCGAACAACAGCCTTAACTATAAACATTGCCTTTGCCCCGAAAAGCCTCCCAGCTTCATCAAAATGGAGTCCCTCTAGCTCTAGGCCTGTAGGCCTGAAAGGGGTGAAATGCTCCTTAGCTCTGTCAGAATACCTACATAAACCATACCAATATGTCTAATATGTCAAAGCCAATAGGCAATAGACAGGTGAAAGTCCAGAATAAAGGCATATTAAGCAGCTATCCTCTTCTAGATCTGGAAAGGGCTTAAAAGGGCCAACACAGGCTAAGAATACCTATACTAGATGCGAGCAAGACTAATGATCTATATCACTGCTAAATAAAGCCAAAAACTCTGCCATTACACGTGCCCAGTTTGGTTTGTCTACAAGGAAAAGGTCGCCTGGCAGGCCGTTTGGTCCTACTGCTTTGGAGGGTACTATTTTGCTTATTGCGGCCTCTATCTCAGCCCAGTCGAAACGCTCATTGTCCTTCAGATGCCCATGTTGGTCAACTAGCTCGACAGAAGGCGTAACCACTGGTGTTGAATAAAGATTCTGGATGTGGTCATGCCATTCCTGCCCAATAATGTGGTTAGGGGGCAAGTGAGCACCTGTCTTGCTACCCCAAGTAACTAAAGTCCAGAATAGGTTGGTGTCCTTAGCTAAGCTTGTTTTCCTGAGTTGCTGCCAGTGTGATTCATCCCATGCTTTATTTGCCTCCTCTAAGGCGACTCAGTAGCTCTTCCTAGCATCATTGATCAGGGGGCGAGTCTTATCTTTAATCGCTGCAGCTAGGAGCAGTCGTTTGTGTCTACAATCTTTTGTGTACCACTTGTTAGGCCCTTTCGTTGGTATGCAAGGCTTATCATCCAAGTTGGGAGCTAGGAAGTGAGCACTAATTTGGGGGTGGGGCGCAAATTAACCGTAGGTCCATCTGTCAACCCGCTTGCACTAGAGGATGCAACCTGGAACTCTAGTGTGCTTATGGCCAGATCATGTAGAATACCAGCACTCTTAGAATGATGCAGGTTTACCTTCTGCCATTTCAAGAATCTGTTGCAGTTAGAAGGGACAATCTCTCTGGTTGTGGTCTGTGGTAGAGTGCTCACTTGGATGACGAGAAGCTTCCCACTGGGGATTCAAAGTTAAACAAAGGGGATTGTGGTCACTTTCTGTGGTGGTACCTACATTCATATTAACCAGGTCTCCCCATAGCCACATATCCAGTAGAATATAGTCGATACTGGACGGACAGCTAGCTCTATTAAAAGTATTCACACCCTTTCTGTCTGAGGGTGTCCTACCATTAACTGCCCTCAGCCCATATTCTACATTAGGAGCATTAAGTTGGAGCGCCGGCTGCATCCATCTTTTGACTGGTGGAAGGTTTAGGTGGGTTACAGGCAGTTTGTTACCGTCATCTTCAATTCCCACAAGATCTTCTTTGTCCAGGGGTTCAAAGGTGCAGTTAAAATTGCTAGCGACCACTATTCTGGCATGAGGTGAACAATTGGCTAAACTCTCTTCCAATGCTGTAATGGTGGGTGAGAGTCTGCCCCCTTTGGTCACCCTCACATAAGCGTTGAACAGGTCAATTGTGGCGCCCCTCCTGAGCCCCCTAATACTGAGCCCAAGAATATCTGGGCTGGAGCTTGCTTGACAAATAATTCGGCAGCCAAGGGCAATATTCACCCAAATATTCAATGCCCATGACAGACGTTCTCTCCCTACCGTTGTTGCAGGCTCATGGAAGCAAACAAAGAATGATTTGTACAAGGGGGCCAGACCCCAGGTCTCCTGCAAAATACAGATCTCGAAACCTTCAATCAGATCGTTCCATTGAGAGATTAGCATTTTGCTGTTTAGCCCGGCCACGTTTCATGATAATATCCTCAGCTGCTGGTGGGGGGCCTGGCCGTCTACAGTGCTTTGTAAGACAGTAGAATTGCTATTTGAGGGATGGGCAGTTACTTGGAATTTTAGAGGTGACAGAGGTTCTTTGCCATCCTCCGTCTGGATAGTGGTGGTAGGGTTGCTTACTCCTATATCCCCCTTGGAGCTATCATCCTTTCAATGAGATGCAGCCTGCAAAACTAGAATACTGGAAAGGCTGGCCATACAGTTAGGGGGGATGTTGGGTGGTTCATAAGTGCTGTAAAACTATGCTCTGTAGTCAGTTATTGGACTCCAGTGAAGAATCACCTGCTAGGTGAATAAGTGGTTGGGAGGCAGATTGCCTACTCTGAATGTGAGTTGGAAGACGTCTAAACTGGGTTAAGGATCTTCAAGGGGCACAGGTATGAAATTCCAGGGCAAGGAGGTTTTCCACCAGATCAGCCCCTTTGAGGGTAAGCTCAATGTATTCTAGTGGATGGGTGGAAGAGGTGCACCTTCGAGCCCTAATAATGCTGTCACAGATAACTAAATGATAGCCCCTGATGTGGCGAATCCAATGTATCACTTTATTGGTCAGAGAGTCTTCACCCTTGTGGCCTTTCTTTATATCAAATTTGGGAACACTGACCATATAGATTTTCGGGGTGCATACCAAGTGCATGGTTGCTCGAAGGGCCGTATGGTGTTGGCTACTGGGAGAAGGAGGCTGACCCTGAAATGGGGATGTGGGCCTAACGTTGTTTGGAGGGTCCTGTGCAACGGCAGTGTTATGAGGTTTGTTATATGTAATATTATTAAATTAGGGTCAGATAAGGCTTGGCTGTGAACAGGGGTAGCGGAGGGCTCCAAAGTGGGCCATAGCAGATGAAGCATCTTTTGTGGGTAACTGCCTCGTGTGTCACACAGTGGTTGTGGAAGGTCTGTGGATGAGGTCCTGAAGCGAGAGTCCCATGATGTGGACGAGATGGCTCAGTCTGCAGTATTGATTTGACTAGAGTGGTAAGGCCTTCAATCATGGATCTCATGGTGCCTATTACTGCCCTAAGCATGTTTAAATGTTGGTGCGTGTCCTGAGGTTCTGACTTGTGTGCTGGGCTGGTCTCGGTAGTTGATACAAAGGAGGTCTGAGATGTATCATCCTTTGGGTCATTGATCAGGTCCAGCAGATACAAGAACCAGTTTGTATAAGAGATAGTGGCTTCAGGCTGCTGGATATCAGTACCAGGGAAGTTCTGGGGAGAAGTAGAGGGATAGCAAGCCCCTGTGGCAGCTGGGTGCGGCTTCTGGCTGGTAAAGGGACTCCCCTTGGGGAAGAGGTCTTCAAACTGGGGGTCGGGCCCCCCTAGGGGGGCCTTAAGTTATCCCAGGGGGGTGCCAGGCTCTGGCCAGAAGAAACATTATGCTTTGCTTTCAGCCTCAAAAAAATGAGCAGCAATAAGCACGTCTGTAATGGGCCATCGTTAGCATCCTTTGTCATTTAAATCCTGGCTGGGAGAAGGTGTCAAAAGGTAAGGGACTTCACATTTTCTCCAAGACTCACACTACCATTTTGAATAACCACACTGTGGATCCTTTGCACATTAGCAAGGCCTGCCTCACTGGAATACTATGTTTGGAAATCATATATTTGTTTGCATTTTTTAAAACCGGGACAGAACTTAGCTGCAATGTTTAAATAAGTTGAGACATATTTAAACATTGCGAGTTAAATAGAATAATTGTGAAATATTTTGAGGGGGGGCCGGTGAATTGTTTTTCTACACTGTTGGGGCGCAGAATTAAAAAGTTTGAAGACCACTGCCTTAGGGGATGATTTACGGAATCTGGGCTGGGATGGTGGGTGAGCAGTTTGGGCTATGGGCTCGGGGAGGGTTCGGACTGGAGTAATGTGAGCTGCTACTTGTTCCTCCCCTAAGATACCTTGGCACTTGCTAATGATGGTGTCAATGCGGTTGAGGACGCAGTTGCTGCCTGGATGTTTCAGCAGGTCCTGGTCTTTTCCCCTTTTCCTACCGGGCCACCCCCACCTCCACCAGTACCCTTCATCGTTTTTCTCTTCCCCATCACTCAGAACCACCGATTGAATAGGCGTTAACACAGGGAAAAAAATCGCGTGAGATGTCTTGCAGATAGCAAGGGCAGATGTCAGTCGGCAACACAATCCTGGAAATCAGACGGAAGGTGGGTCGACCTGCCCTGCCACTTCCTGACAGTGACGGGCAAGGACTCGCCCGCTCTTGGCCCAGGCTTTGCCCTGGCATGCCCCGCGCCTCCCAGGCAGCAGGAGGCCCACGGGGAATTCATGCGCCTCTGGGCGCTTGCAGCCTCGCGTCGGCCCCTCCTGGTGCTATGGAACCTGGGGGCTGGAGTCCCCTAGCAGCGGGCAACCGAAGGAAAGGTTAGCTGGCTCCCCTAAAGTTGTGGCCTTTTGCCCTTTACATCCTGGGCTCAATTATCATTTAAGCAGCAATCCAAACAATTTCTCTTTTCACAATCTACTATCAGCAGTACAAATATTTGCTTCTCACCTCCAGCTAAAATGGCTTAAACTCACTCTGGAACCAATTTGAAAAACGATCTCAGCTGTAGATGATGCAGTGTCAGAGATGGTGTCTGAGATCAAATATGTTTGTTTCGACATCAAATACTCACAGCTCTGCATTATTTCTTCAAAAACGTTGAGGATTTAGATCCCTATGTTTTGAAGGATGCAGGGGTGCCTTAGAGTAGCCTCGCAGTAGTATTTTGACGAGAAGGTTAGGATGGTATCTACTAATATAGCATTACAGAAACATCACAGACACATCATAGAGAGGAGGAGATATTGCTCTTGGTGTGGCATCTCCTGCACCTGGAACAGATGTGGGTCGACGGTGCAGCAAGCCTCACGTGAGCTCTTCCAGGGGACGAAGACTCATAAACAAAATCATGTGACACAGGTAGGGCAGCATCATTACCGGGGAGAAACATTGCCTATAGGTCACAGGCAACAAATCTGATTGCCTCTATGCATGGCTCTGTAGGAGGGAGGAGAAGGCTTGTTAGGTGGCTGAGAGAATGAGCGACTATGGGACTTGGTGTCCTCCAACATGGAGATCGCCCAAGCCTTTCTGGCCTACTGCAAAGGCATATATACCTCCCAGCGTGACTGGGTGCATTATGAGGTCACCACATGTTTGGCAGAGATGCCTTTCTGGGGCCTGCACAATTCAGCCAGTGCTAAACTGTAGATTGACTTGATGATCGCAGAAGTAAACAAATCAGGATAGGCGATGCAATCCGGGAAAACACCGGGCACCAATGTCCTCCCTAGAGAGCTCTATAAACACTTTGTGGCCATGCTTCACCCCATCTCCTGGCGCTTTGAGATGGCAAACAAGCAAGGGGTCCTGCCTCTTGATCTTAACCATGCAGTTATTATTGTTATCCTGAATAAGGGCAGATCTCCCTGCTGTTGCTCTTTCTATAAATCCCTCTACCTACTCAATTCTGAGAGTAAGATAATAGTAAAAATTCTCACGTCTAGAATGAAGGGAATGATCTCTGATCTGGTCCATGCAGACTAAACTAACTTTATGCCATGATGGTCAACAAAGCTCAATCTTCACAGATTGTTCCTCTGGATGGATACGTGCAGACAGAGCCCCCCTGCAGGCACTCCTATCCCTGGACATGGAAAAAGTATTTTGACTCCATTGATTGGTGTTACATGTTTGAGACGCTGAACATCTTGACTTTTGTCCAAAGTTGTGTAGGTTGGTAGCACTCCTGTACAAGGCACTGACGGCAACTGTGAAAGTCAACTGCTTGGTTTCCGAGCTGTTTGCAGTTGGGAGAGGAGCAAGGTAAAGCTGTCCGCTCTCCCTTCTCCTTTTTGCCTTGTGCATGAATTTGCTGCCATCCTGGGTGTGCAGTAGCATGGATATTCTGAGGCTCCCCCTGGGGTTGGCGGAGCCAGAGAAAATCTCAATGTATGTGGACAATGCCTTGTTGTAGTTGACTGATCCTGAATGGTTGATCCTGGCTTTACTGTTGGTGCTCCTTTGGACCTATTCGGAGTTCTGTATTAACCATGATAAATCTATTGTCTTTCAGCATTTCTGACGGAGGATCTGGACCAAGGGGGCTTGGGGGCTCCAGGTCACGTCAGATGAATTTCGATACATCAGTATTTCTATTAGCTTAAATGGGGCATGATCTCTATAGTGGAATCTCCAACAGGTTGTGACAGAGTTCTGGGCAGGTGCACACTCTCTCTGATGATCATGGGCAGGGCAGCCCTGTACAAAATGATCTCTCTGCCCAAAATGCTTTCTGTCCTGCAGAAAACCCAATATCCTGTCCCTGACCTGTATTTTGACAGTATTGATAAAGCACGCCATACTCTAATGTGGGATGGCAACTCGAAAAGGATAGTTCTGAAGACTTTATATAGATCAGTGTACAATAGGGCATGGCTCTACTTGATGTCAGGGCTTATTATAAGGTGGCTCAACTGCATTTTCTCAATGACTGGATTCCCTGCGTGTGTAATGAACAAGAATACGTTATAAAATGTACGGCTATGGAGGGATGCATGTATCTTCACTAAGTTTATGGGAGGAGCGACCGGCTGCACCTGCAAGACTACTGTGGGATGCAGCCACAAATGCAATTGTTTGGAAAGGCAGGGTTACCCTGGCTACCCTCCTGTGCTAATTGGTTTTGGCCAGTAAGAGCACATTGGGATTGAGAACCTGAGAGATGTTTGGAAGGACAGGGAGGTTAAATCCTTTGTGGAATTACAGCAGAAATATGATCTTGTTGAGACCCAGTGGTTCAAATACCTGCAGCTTGCACACACCCTCAGGGGTATCCAGTTTCTCGGTCTGGACTTCCCCGCTGGACACATGGATGTTGGGGGAGGCGATGGCCACACGAATGTTTCCCACTTCTACTGCACTATGCTCAGCAGTGCATCATATTATCTGGGGACTGCAAGAGTTAAGGGAAAGGGACGTTTAACCCAGAGGATGTGAACTGGGAGGTGGCATTGATGCATCCCAGAGAAGTGGCCATTAGAGCCTGACTGCTCTTAATACAGTTTAATATCATCAGTAGGGTATGCTGTAATAGATCTCGGCCCTATAAAATTTGTAGAGTGAACACCTAAAGCGCCTTCACTGTTGCACATTTCTTCACCTGGAGTTACTGGAATACCGGGAGGGGAGAGATTGGTGAGCTGGGCTCCCAATCCTAGTACGCGTCAGTTGGTTATCCTAGGCATTCACAATGATGTTGACTAGGAAACAATTGTTGTTTTGCATGTTGGATTTTGTTGTTGCCAAGCAAGAGCTGGCCAGGTGTTGGGGGTGCAACACCCACCAAGACCAAGTGGCAGGAAGGGATGAATAAATGCATGGGGTAAGAGAGAATGGTGTACTAAAGTTGAGAATGCTCTAAAAAATCTTAGAAGGCATGAGTGCAGTGGAGGGCATACCATGGCCTGACAGAGGACTTTGGGGAAGTCCCAGGGTTCTGGCACTTGCAGGAGCAGATGACGGTTGTGGAGACGGGGTTGAGACATTGGCACCTGGATTGCGGCCCGGAATACTTGCTTTTATCCTATGCTGTAGGTGAGCTGTGGTTGGTCCACTATTTATACTGCAATGGAACTGTGGGCATACTGTGGGATCGTTGCATGCACATTTTATTTTTATTGTGTGTTATTTTTGCAAAACAATCAACTATTTTTTTTACAGAAAAGAAAAGCAATGTTCAATATTCACAAAATTGTGCTAGTGAGAGCCTTCCTAGAGATAAACTATTTCACGTCTGTAGAAACATTGCTCATTTGGACGACAAATCACGAACGATAACATCTGCTTTATGGAATCCAGAAAATCTGGAGAAATGTGAGGTGGAAAGGTTTCTGGCAGAGCTGCTGTCTAGGCTGTTTGATACAAATGGCTTGATTTATAGTTTGGAGTATGCAGTAACCTTTCACAAATGTGACTGATATCCTGCATAACACATAACAGGCTTGTAATAAGGCAAACAGGATATCCGTCACCCTTGTGATGGAGCACCCGCCCACCAACATTTAAATCAGGCCCGGAGTTTTTCCCCCTCCTGGATTTTGAATGCAGTCACATCACTAGATCTCACTTTTCCACCAAATACATATGCCAATGTGCCATCTTAACTTGTTGTTCGAGACACAAGCAAGCATGCCAAATTATTCAAGCAGACTATTTGTTCGGCACTACCCGCAAGAGGTGTTACCTTATTTTTTTTTAAGTGCTTTGACAACAGTGGCATAGTACTGTTGACGCCATAGCCATCTTCTTCTAGTTTCACTTAAATTAACTTGTAAAACAAGAATGGTAGATTGCCACTTATCCCACATGTTAGCAGTTGAGCTGCTGTTCAAGATCCACCCTCCTTTGCTGGTGGTTAACTTTTATAACTCTTGCACTAGAAATTGTGACTCATAAAATGCAAAAACAACAGTTGATGGACAGAATGCAGAACAATGTCATACATTCACCCCAGTACAGAGATCTGGGCCTAAATCCATCGCTTTTTACACTCCACACAACTCCAGTTCATACATGGCCATATGCAAATCAGCCTTGACCCTTTGCCTCATGGGAACAGTCCAGCCCGAACTGCCAAAACATTTCTTTCCTGGACCGGCATCAAGCATCCTAGGACCGGTTTCTGGCTATCAGACGTCTTCAGCCAGGATAGCTTGACTCGAGTGGTGGGGACAGCATGGGACTCACGTCTGAGCATACCCATTCGACTTGGGGTGACAAATGCAAAAACAACAGTTGATGGACAGAATGCAGAACAAAGTCATACATTCACCCCAGTACAGAGATCTGGGCCTAAATCCATCGTTTTTTTTGCACTCCACACCACCCCAGTTCAGACATTGTCATATGCAAATCAGCCGTGACCATGTGCCTCATGGGAACAGTCCAGCCCGAACTGCCAAGCCATGACTTTCCTGGACCGGAATCAAGCATCCTAGGACCGGATTCTGGCTATCAGCCATCTTCAGCCAGGATAGCTTCACTCCAGTGGTGTGGAGAGCATGGGACTCACGTCTGAGCATACCCATCCCACTTCGGGTGACAAACGCAAAAACAGCAGTTGATGGCCAGAATGCAGAACAATGTCATACATTCACCCCAGTACAGAGAGCTGGGCCTAAATCCATCATTGTTTGCACTCCACACCACCCAAGTTCAGACATGGCCATATGCAAACCAGCCTTGACCCAGTGCCTCATGGGAACAGTCCAGCCCGAACTGCCAAGCCATGTCTTTCCTGGACTGGAATCAAGCATCCTAGGACCGGTTTCTAGCTATCAGCCGTCTTCAGCCAGGATAGCTTGACTCCAGTGGTGTGGAAAGCATGGGACTCACGTCTGAGCATACCCATCCCACTTGGGGTGACAAATGCATAAACAACAGTTGATGGATAGAATGCAGAACAAAACCATACATATCACCTCAATACAGAGATCTGGGCCTAAATCCATCTTTTTTTGCACTCCACACCATCCCAGTTCAGACAAGGCCATATGCAAATCAGCCTTGACCCTGTGCGTCATGGGAACACTTCAGCCCGAACTGCCAAGCCATGTCTTTCCTGGACTGGAATCAAGCATCCTAGGACCGGTTTCTGGCTATCAGCCGTCTTCAGCCATGATAGCTTGACTCCAGTGGTCTAAATCCATTGTTTTTTTGCACTCTACACAAACCTAGTTCAGACATGGCCATATGCAAATCAGCCTTGACCCTGTGCATCATGCGAACAGTCCAGCCTGAACTGCCAAACCATGTCTTTCCTGGACCGGAATCAAGCATCCTAGGACCGGTTTCTGGCTATCAGCCATCTTCAACCAGGATAGCTTGACTCCAGTGGTGTGGAGAGCATGGGACTCATGTCTGAGCATGGGGTGACAAATGCAAAAACCACAGTTGATGGGCAGAATGCAGAACAATGTCATACATTCACCCCAGTACAGAGATCTGGGCCTAAATACATCGTTTTTTTGCACTCCACACCACCCCAGTTCAGACATCGCCATATGAAAATCCGCCTTGACCCTGTGCCTCATGGGAACAGTCCAGCCTGAACTGCCAAGCCATGTCTTTCCTGGACTGGAATCAAGCATCCTAGGACCAGTTTCTGGCTATCAGCCGTCTTCAGCCAGGATAGCTTGACTCCAGTGGTGTGGAGAGCGTGGCACTCACGTCTGAGCATACCCATCCCAGTTGGGGTGACAAATGCAAAAACAACAGTTGATGGCCAGAATGCAGAACAATGTCATACATTCACCCCAGTACAGAGATCTGGGTCTAAATCCATTGTTTTTGCACTCCACACAAACCCAGTTCAGACATGGCCATATGCAAATCAGCCTTGACCCTGTGCATCATGGGAACAGTCCAGCCTGAACTGCCAAGCCATGTAAATGTAAATGTAAATGTGGCGTATTTGTATAGCTCGAACAGTGACCCGGAGGCATCCCGGCGCTTGTACTCCTACCACAAGGGAACCCCTCCTGGCTTTTCCTTGTGGGGTGTCCACTCCTGGGCATCCCATGGTGAAACCAGGCATCCCTTGTGCATCGGGGGCCTTTGTGGAGACTAAGCAAGCTATTGCCCAGAGTTGCAGCGTGGGACCCAAGCTTAGACTCGGCACTGAGGCGAGAATATCCGGTCAGTGGAATTTAAGCCCGAAACCCGCTGAGGCGGGAATCGAACCCTGGTCCCTGGCCAGCATTCTGCATCAAGGTCTGCCGCTTTAAGCATTGAGCCACACTCCTCCACTGTATTTCCTGGACCGGAATCAAGCATCCTAGGACCGGTTTCTGGCTATCAACCATCTTCAGCCAGGATAGCTTGACTCCAGTGGTGTGGAGAGCATGGGACTCACGTCTGAGCATACCCATCCCACTTGGGGTGACAAATGCAAAAACAACAGTTGATGGACAGAATGCAGAACAATGTCATACATTCACCTGAGTACAGAGATCTGGGATTAAATCCATCATTTTTATGCACTCCACACCACCCCAGTTCAGACATGGCCATATGCAAATCAGCCTTGACCCTGTGCCTCATGGGAACGGTCCAGCCCGAACTACCAAGCCATGTCTTTCCTGGACTGGAATCAAGCATCCTAGGACCGGTTTCTGGCTATCAGCCGTTTTCAGCCAGGATAGCTTGACTCCAGTGGTGTGGAGAGCATGGGACTCACGTCTGAGCATACCCATCCCACTTGGGGTGACAAATGCAAAAACAAAAGTTGATGGACAGTATGCAGAACAATGTCATACCTTCACCCCAGTACAGAGATCTGGGTCTAAATCCATCGTTTTTTTGCACTCCACACCACCCCAGTTCAGACATGGCCATATACAAATCAGACTTGACCCTGTGCCTCATAGGAACAGTCCCACCAAAACTGCCATTCCATGTCTTTCCTGGACCGGAATCAAGCATCCTAGGACCTGTTTCTGGCTATCAGCCGTCTTCAGCCAGGATAGCTTGACTCCAGAGGTGTGGAGAGCATGGGACTCACGTCTGAGCATACCCATCCCAATTGGGGTGACAAATGCAAAATCAACAGTTGATGGACAGAATGCAGAACAATGTCATACATTCAACCCAGTACAGAGATCTGGGCCTAAATCCATAGTTTTTTTGCACTCCACACCACCCCAGTTCAGACATGGCCATATGTTTCCATTTTTAGTGCTTGCCATGGCTTGATTGTGTGGTCTGTTTACTTTGTCAAACCTCTATCACTTTTGCACTTTATATAACGAATTTTACATTTCAAGTTACAATTTGTACTTTTTTTTGTACAATATTTTTTATTCTTAATTGTTGGCACATATATTCTTAGATACACTTACTTGGAATTCATGGATTCTTTATGTATGCATGGTAATCTTGTTATCCATAGCCTTTAGTGGCAGAATAAAGAATCTTTGACTAACTGAATGACTGGATGGTAAATTTACTCTCTATACAGGGTTAGTGAATTGGAACACTGTCTGAAAAGTGTCATCTGGATCACAAAGGTATGATCTATGACCAGCCACCATACCTTGATATACCCCCATTTTGACCTGCTGGAGTATATGACTGAAAAATATTGGTGGGATAAGGAGTTATTGAGTTGGAGTTATTGAATCAAGTGTTATAGGCACTGGTCAATGATAGGGATAACTTGTGGACCCTGCTGAAAGACAAGGATGGTCTACTTGGTGCATGACTGCTTAGTTCATATTGGGTTTCTTCATATCATAGCCTCTGTGACTGTTTTACCTTGCCTGACATGATAAGTGCATTCCTCACTATGATTCATGCATTCTCCAACCTAACACTTGTCCATTTACATGCCTTTGGGCACTTTGTCAATGTGGCGCTTGATAAATTCCCACATTTGTGACTTACCTTACAGATTTTGCATTTATGCTCCTCTATTTCATGGTTGAGTTCCAGAGAACACCCTGAACCCCTATCCAGTCTCCCTTTTACCTACTGGTCCCTGTGCCTTATGCCACATTTACTTCAGCTGAATCACATTTAGCTACCCACAACTGTCATCCACTGTCATCCACATCTCTAATTGACTGATGGAGCTTGGCCCATTGCCAGGAAGCATAATTTCCTGGCGAAATCACATCCATAAGCACCACAGCACATATCATTTGGCCCTCTTCTTTATTTTGTTTCCATTGCTAAACATTTGACCTGTGTGCTCAAAACTGTCTCCCTCAAATTCAGGGTATCCTATGCCTCCTTATACTTTTACTCCATCTCCTCTGTATGTTGTAACTAATTTGTAAAATCATATTATAGTAGAGTTTTGTCCAATACGACCCTGGATGACCCCCTTCTATTTTAACTTTATATTTTGCCAGCATTATGTTTACCACTTCGTTGTAAATATTACCTTTCTTTGCATACTAAATGGATTGAAATATGAAATATGCGGGCTAATGTATTCCGCAACATGCTAGAAACACTCCTTTTATTATGAGGCTCACATGTTAATTTTTATTATTAGTGTGTAAATAAATACAATCTTTTATATAATACTATTATCTAGTTTAAACTGAATTAAATTGCTGTGTGAGCTTAATTTGTTTTTGCCTGAGTTTAGTTATGTGTTTTGAAATGCTACCACATGACACCTAGATCACTTCGTACTATTGAAAATGGCAGTGGATGGAAAAGTATCACATGCTTCAAATACTTATTGTTATATCTGGGTTGGTAGGCATGCTCTGTTTGGCGGAGCCACAGCTGGTGGCATTAAGGATGCACATCCTTCATACAGAAGTTAGCATATTGATGGTAATAAATATTGAAGACAAAATATGAAGAGTACTGCTATATAGAGATATATTTTACTTTTGGCAAGTAGACTGTTTTTCTGTTTTATAGAATAATATCGAAGTTTTACATTTTGTTGTACAATGATATTGTACAAATTAAAGATTTTTTAAAATATTAATTGTAGGCAAATTTGACCTTCAATCACTCTTCATCAACAGGATAAAATCTAATTGTGCCATATTCAATGTTTGAAAATTACTTGTAGTTACAGAAGGTTGATTGTTGATGCTTTCATAAGTTTGAGCTATACCATAAGGGACATCTGTTAGATAATCTGAATGGGAGAAACAACATTTATTTGATAGGTCATGTAGGGATCTAGATGTCTGAGCATTGTATTAAATAGAAATTCTAGAAATTAGGAGAAGAAGGAATAAAATCAGGTAACTCAGGGCGAAGCAGGTGTCCATGGCAGTTCCTTGTATCAGACTGTAATGCTGTTCCTGGAATGGAAAAATGTTAGTGAACATACAAAAATCTCCAGATTCAATCAGCATGCTGTTATGTTTGGTGTATTTAAGTGAGCATCCCTTCAAGCAATAACTCACAGCTTCCGATCCTTCTTCATGCGCAATACTTGTATATAGGCTGGATATATCCAGGACACTCGTTAAAAGTTCACACTCCCATACCATGTCTTGTATTCATCTCAAAAAGTCCTTAGTATCTATTATATATAAGTGAGTTAAATGGTAGATTCAAACAGGAAATGATCTATATACATAGATAGATGTTCAGTAAGGCTCCCCTGTGATAGACAATAGGACATCCTGGGGGGGGGGGGGGGGGGGGGGGGTTATTTTGTTCTTATGTATTTTGGGTAGATGGTAAAATGTTGGTGTCCTGGGATGTGGTTAGCCAAGAAACTGATCCTCTTCCACCTTAAGCATTCCTTTTCTGTACCATTGTTGAAGGAGTGAATGATATTCTATAATGCTCTTATTGTATTACCTCTTAGACATCTTCCGGTAATAGGTAATGTCCTCAAGTTGTCGTAATGCTTCTTTGCAGTAATTTTCTTTTATTTGTAGTACAATATTTCCTACTTTGTCTAGGCTAGAAATATAGCCAGTGAATGAAATCACTTGATTAACAGGCAAGCATATAATAGAAATGTATATTGATACAGAATGTTTAATTGGTTTCTCAATGCGATTATATAGTGTAAGATTATTGCATTTAAAGTGATTCATTTGACAAGGAATAAGAGCGGTACATGCCATTGTAGAAAGAGAACTAAGTAACTCCCAAATAAGCCTATAGAGAGCAAGATAGCAAATGAGCAAGCTAGAGCTTGGCAGGGTAGGTCAGCAACAACAGGGGCATGTTGCACTTTAAAGAAATGGTGATAGTTAAAGGCACGATATGCAATCTGTACTATCATGAGAAAGAAGGAAAGTGGACAAAATATGTGAGGGCTTAAGTTTTTTATCGTAACTGTATTACACAATAAGGTGACGCATTCTGTTGAGTTTTTTAATGTTACGTGCAACTTAAGTGAAACACATGCCGTTGTTGATTTTTATTAATTTTAAACAGTGCATTTTGCTGATGTATGTAATGAGGTATGCAACAGTGTGCCTGCTGACATTAAGAAAGGCGGTTGCCAAAACTTGTTTGTTGCACATGTGTTCCATTTAATTTAGATTCTCTCATCCCTGCGAGTGCTGACCTCATCTTTGAAAGTAGTCTGTAATATATATATATATATATATATATATATATATATATATATGAGCCTTCTTCTCCCCTCCAATTCTCCAAGGAAGAGCACTCACAGGGGTGATATTATAGTACGTTATTAAGAGCAAAACAGACTCGTTTCGGCGGTTGCCTTCATCAATGTTTTGTGTTTTCACACACCAAAAGAAACCATTTTTTTTATACATTCAAAAATTTCCATCACGTGATATTCTGACAGACATAGATGATGGACTCCCATCACAAAATCTCTAATGGTCCCCATATTAGGTGTAACCTTTTATATCAGTCACAAACCAATTTCTCTATTGTAACTTATAACACAATGTCCTATTTATGGGAAAAGGGAGAATATGTAGCCATGTATCAGCCCCACTCACATTTCATCATTTTTTAGAGAAACACCCCTAATTTTTCCCAAATTTCGTAAAACATATTGCTGTGTATCGACATGTTACGAACTTGCTTATAAAAAGACGTTCAATGGTAAACCAAAAATTGTCTTAAAATACAATACAGAAACCATCATCTACATAGATTTCATCTACTCACATGTAAGCATTGTTTTGCTGTGTATTGCCCTGATCATCATTCATATTCACGTGTATACTGTAAAAATATCACAAATAATCTTGCTCATATTAAATATTTTTTGAATACATACAATACACTGCATTCATAGTCACACTTCCTTGATTTTTTCTAGCTAAAAAACAAATAATATATTCAGGGTCTTCCTATGTTCATTGTCATTCAAATCTTATTGATCTGTTTAGTTCCCAAGGTGTATTGCCAATTCCTCCACACTGTTCATTCCATTGGGCATCTTTGTTTGAAGGTCAATAATATATCTCTATTCTAACCTTCTAAGTTTTGTGATCTTGTCACCCCCTCTTTTATTTGGTGGTACTGAGTCTACACCAAAATAACGCAATAGATCCCAGTTGGTCTGATGTTTTTTGGCAAAATGCCTAGCAACAGGGAACATGACATAATTTTTTGCTATGGCATGCATGTGCTCCAATATCCTCATCTTACTGGGATGATTCGTACTGCCTATGTACCTAAGTCCACATAGACACAGGAGACAGAATACTGCATTGGTGGTATTGCAAGTTATAAACTTATTGATGTTTTTTTTCTTTTTTATTCTTGGAATGTCATACTAAAATGTTCTCTTGCAATTTACACAGGCTTTGCACTTCCCACATGGGAAGAAACCCTTCATATCCATGAGGGTTCCCTTGGTATTGACTGTTTTTTGTAAATGACTTTGAACTAGGTAATCTCTAATTGACTTAGCTTTTCGAAAAGTTATTTGGGGTGCAATAGGTAATTCCGGGCCAATGACTGCATCCCTTTTAAGGATGTGCCAATTCCTTCTCATTATTTTTCTCAGTTGGTTGGTATTATCTGAGAATGTAGTGATTAATCTGAACATGGTTATCCTTTCTTCATCTAGTGGTGGTGTCCTGATTTTCTTTTTGAGCAATTCAAAAATTTCAATCACATGTTATTTTGACAGACATATATGATAGACTCCTATCACAAAGTCTCCAATGGTCGCCATATTGGAGTGAATTTTGGTGTAACATTTTATATCAGTCACAAACCAACTTCTGCATTGTAACTTATAACACAATTTCCTATTTATGTGAAAAGAGATAAATGTTATGATATTGTGGCTATTTGTAATGTCAGTTTTGAAAGTCTATCTCCTTGTCATCGATATTTTGTGTTTTGTTATTTTTAAACTTCCAACATTTTTGTACTCCGATATTTTGGATTTAATGATTTGATTGTTTTAGTTGGGTTTCGGAATTTTCTTTTTGATATATCTATTTATCGATATATTTATTGTCCATATTCATAAATGCTATTGGGATTAAGGCAAGAAACAAATAATCTCTGTGCTGCTTGTATTAAGAACAGATCCAGTGAGTGGCTTTCAAGGTGAAACTTGTTCTCTCAGTTTCACTGATGTACCGGGATTAGAGGAAATTAGCAGCACATCTTTCTTTCAGCACAATTACCATTTTTTTTTATAAGCGGCTTTTTATTTGAGAGCGCATATTGCATTCTATGTGGAGAAAGCCTTTTATGACATCCGGAGACTGTGTTTTTCAACTGCCCCTCTATTGGTACCTTGCTCTACTCTGTCTACAAACATTTTCTTAAAACGTGAATGCTATAAATAGAAAGCATTAGCCTGGAGAATCACATTAATTTCCACCAGAAGCCTAGACAAAGGGAGCACGCTTGATAGACAGAACTACTTCCCATCCATTATGCACAGACGGCATACTTATGTCCCACGTATGCATAGGTACATTGGAGAGACATTGAAAAAAACTCACTACAGACTTCTATATTATACTCATTGTTAGGTAGCAGCTGCCACCAGAACAAAAGAACATGTTTTCTTTTAAACACTCCCTGGCACAGATGCTGCTCATGTGCATAATCGTTGGAACAATTAGCGTATTCATATCATTTTATCACTTTTAAACGCAGGAATTACGAGCCTGTTGGCACAAATCAAATAAATCACCTAATTAACATGTCATTGCCTTACCTTTTCAGCTTCTTTGCTACCCCCATGGGTTCGGCGCTTTTTCCTTTAAGAGTTTAGTAATTTCCTCACTTTATTAAAATTATTCACAAGAAATGACAACATTAGTACATTTGATTTGCTACAAGGTTATCTCTGCAAATAACCAGTCAACAGTACAATCATGTGTTTATTATTTTTACAACGGCGAAATCAGAGGGAATGACATTACAGATCAGTTTATCATGAATATGCATTAGCTCTGAGACATGGTACTGAAGACAAATCATTTACAAGGACTGGACTATTAACAAAGTAAGGCCCCCAATTGGTGTCAATTGTAAAAGCCCTTGAAGTGAAGGCTGTATAATAATCTTCAAGACACTCCATGATCTTGAAAATAGCAGAATATTGTTATTGGGAATTCATCTCCATGCTTTTTCACAGTAGCCCATTGAGCAGCTTTTCAGTGTGCCTTCCAGAAGAGAATAGACAGTAAGCACTATACATGATTTGCGATGAGCGTCGAATAGGTGTTCTGCTTCACAGACTGTGTGCCGTACGTTTCAGACCTGCTCAGGTCTGGAGCACACCTGCATTTCCATGCCTTCAGTTTTATCTCTGAGCGTCCCTCCAAGTTTTCCAGATTGCCTATCCCTGAAAAAAAAAAACAACGGTTTTATTTTTTTTAATCTGTCAGCAAAAACAAAGCATGTTTTGATTTTGTTTAAAGGGATTGATGCAGGTTTTTCTGGGAGTGAAAAGCAAGGGTTTATTGTACTTAAGACTTTTAAATTCGCATTAGGCACATTTGCCTTTACAAGAACATAGGGCCACATGTATCTATCGGCCACATGCATCGAAGTCCGGTTTTGCGATTCCTTATTTGCGATTTTTAGGGAATCGCAAATAAGGAATCGCAAAAGGGGATGCATGATTTAAATCGCATAATATTTGCGATTCGGTAAAAATCGCAATTTTTACCGAATTGCAAATATTATGCGAATTCTAATTTGAGATTTCTCAATTCCCATTGATTCCTATGGGCCAAAAGGCCCATAGGAATCAATGGGAAGGCATTGACATTTTGCGAATTTCAATTAGCGATTCGCAAAATGTTAATGCACCCCTGAAAGGTATTTTGAAGTGCATGTTTCACACACACATGTCCTAAGGACATGTGTTTCTGTAACATGACAGTGTTTTAAAATGCGATTTTGAGCATTTTAATACATTTTCGCAAATTACCACGAGGTTCACCCTCGTGGTAATTTACACCCCCTAATTGCGAATTCGCAATTTTAAAAGTAATAATGCATTGCTTGTAAGGAATCGCAAATTTGCGATTCCTTAAAAGCAATCACATTTTTGGAATTCGCTAAAAATAGCAATTTTTCCAAAAATGTTTGATGCATCCCAAAAACCTATTTAAAGGAATCGCAAACGGCCGAATTTACCGATTCGCACCGTTTGCACTTCCTAAATAGGTTGATGCATGTGGCCGAAAGAGTTTTACTCATTCTGTGTCTATGGGAAAATGTGTTCATGTATATGGCACATAGAGGACAGATATAACATTATTAAACGAGATCTCAGATATACTAAATACAGATTTCTATTGTGCGAGACCAAACTGAGAATGAAATAGAAGACAGGCGTGTGGAAATGACTGATTTGACCAATCCTTAATGGACGCAGGATCTTGAGAGGGAAGAATATTGTTGATTTGGTCAAGGAAACCAGAAGTCTTGCTCTGTATTAAGCAGTGAATGAGTACTTTTGGGAAATGTTTCCACTATCTTTATCACCATATTTACTTTTTTTTCTCGTATCAACGAGACTGAAATTGACCAATGGAAGAGTCGGGAGGTGAGGGTCTTGCAGAAAGGCAAAGAGGCAGTTTCCTGGTCACAGAAGTGGCACATGTTCAGGGCTAGTGTAGGAAAGCAAAACGATTTACCAAAAGGCTACCAGTTTACTGAAGAATGGCAGATGTATGGGGTTGTTATAATGGACAACTTTTGTTGGTCTTCGATTGCTCGCTTTAAATCTTCAAAATTGTCAAGGAAATAACAGTAAGTGTGAATTAGTGCACATACCAAGGGCCTGATTAGGAATTCAGTCATACCACTCGTCCGATCGCCACAGCTGTGCTCCAATTTTGACCGCTGATGCCGCGAATGCTCTGCCCGCTGTATTACCATGCAACCACTGCTACCGCAGAGGTCTCATGGTTGGCGCTGCCCCATTCCTCAGACTTGTGGCTACAAGTGAGGTCAAATGCACAGTAAAAGTGCAGTTGTACACACATGCATGACACATGTGGGGACAAGCCTTGTGCACCATGTACCCCATTGCTGGAGTCGGCCGATATGTGCACGGTCCAGTCAATGGGATACATGCCACATGAGGACTTAAGCAGATTTTGCCACCCACAGGACTGTCTTAACTTGGGATTCAGCAGCTGAGATGAAGGGGGGACCTGGAGGGAGGGATCCACACGGTAGACTGCCAGGGAGAAGGGGAATCAGCTTAGTGTTCACCCCTTTTCCTATGTTTCCGATGACTCGAGGCAGACGATCAGACACCCACAGTCGGTCCATCGGAAACTCACATTGTAAT
This sequence comes from Lissotriton vulgaris, assembly GCF_964263255.1. NCBI lineage: Eukaryota > Metazoa > Chordata > Amphibia > Caudata > Salamandridae > Lissotriton > Lissotriton vulgaris. Next base: position 589,804,422 of record NC_141691.1, read on the forward strand.
CCGGATGGTGGTTGAATCTCCCCATACAGTCCTATGGCTGCTCTTTCTTTCCGACCGCCAACTTAGTGGTCGGAGGAAGGCTGTCAGAGTTGATGGTCTGTCAGCGGTCAGTTGAAGTAAATGCTGGATGCATCGTAATCCAGCGGTCGGACCGCCTGGAGACCTTCGTGGTCTGACCTTATCCAACTGAGCCGTGGAATCGGGTTCGACCAGCATCCTATTCAGGCCCTAAGTCTGGAAACTGTCTGTGCAATTTGTTTGCAGAAATATTCTTTAGGAGAATAATAAATGAACAACTGGGGAACCTTAATAGCTACATGGAACACAAGTAAGAAAAAATGCATTTTAAAGTCGTATGAAAATGATCTTGCAGAAATTTAAAACGAACTTTAGCAGTGAACATTAGGTGTGTGGTGACTTGAATTACCGACTTTTCATAGATATTATTTAGAGAATTATTGTGTGACATTACATTCCTGTAGGAGCCCTAATCCCTTCTCCCGCTTCCCCCTCTTTGTGATGAAGAGCATTGCACACAGCTGGCTAACTCTACACACAAATGATATGTGCATGCACAGACATGCAGCAGGTTTGTAGCCGCATGCCTTGTCCGAGACACATCTTAAACCAAACATCAAATGCCAAAAGAATGCACTGCAACTATATTCCCACAGCAGTTTTTTACCACTATTTCTCAAGAAACCTTGAACTTTTCCTGTTTAACCTCTTCACTGTGGCACAAATTTCGCCGTAGTGCTGGGACATTCCATTTGTGGGCGTGGCTTGGACTGCCTATAGCGGTCGTGCGCACACGCCCACCGTGACTCATGATGGTCGGGGGCCGTCGTGAGCACAGAAGAGGTTATAGTGCTGCCATCGCTTAGCTGTTGATGATCCTACTGCTGCTTCAACCTTTAGGGTGGGCAGCTATGAACACATCTGGGGATCCCATCAGCACAGTAAGACTGTAGCAACATACAATCCACTATAAACTTCCCTCTGTCTTATATCCCGCCATCTTACAGCACTTCTCATCGTGGCACCCATAGTAATGGGAGACATATTTCAGGGCACATACCATATTGGTCAATTTAGGCTTCGGTGGCTATATTTATAGGAAGTCAAGGTATGCCACCATATTTTTTCATATTACATATTAATTACGGTGCGGGTAATTTTAGTTGTGTCCTCACACTCATCCACAGATCCGCTGTGCCGTTGCTGCCCCGCTGTCTCTTCACCTCCTCTTGGTGAGGTTTGCGCCTGATGCCTACTCCGCTACCCAATCCTGCCTGCTGGCCTCAGCCCACGTCTTGCCCTCCAGCAGTCCTCAGCCATCGTCTGCTGTCCTCTGCATTATTTATTTATTGTCCTCCTTGTTTTTTTCCGCTTTATCTAATCTTAATTTAATCTTATGCTTTTATTTTTTCTGTGCTTGTTCCCACCGCTGCTGCCCCCATGGCCCCTCCCCCGTACAGCCCCCTCTCCTGCCTGCCAGCCTCTCGGCCTTCCCCCATCCCCTATTTAATGGCAGCCGCTGCGCGGTGGCACGCCAAAATCATGCCAAAGGCAAGCCCGTCTGCACCTGTCCACGACCCGACTGCGACTAGCGCCAGGGACCCTGGATCTCCCACCACACACTGCTACAACCCTACCACCCTCCTCACATTCAACCCTGGAAGAAGTAACAACTACTAACAAGCTGAGACGAATACGACCCACTGCCAGTTCTTCTGCCGCCACTGCCTCCAGACCTTCACCATCGCCCAGGCAACCAACATCCTCCTCAATGTGCGCTCCATGCACAGACACGCTGTGGAGATCTTGAACCTCCTGGACTCACTCTCACCCGATGTCGCCTTCCTCACAGAAACCTGGACCAATGCCTCCCCCACCCCGACATCGCCATCCCAGACTGATACGAGAACCAGAGGAAGGACCGCCCCAACCACACAGGAGGAGGCCTCACCATTGCACACAAAAACTCCCTCTGCCTCACCACCTCCAGCAAAACCTACCCCGCTGCCAAACACCTGCACTTCCATGTCTAGACCAGCCCCAACTCCATACTCCATGGCACCCTCACCTACAGACCTCCCAGGTCCCGGACCTTCTCCGCCAACACCATCACCGCGCCCATCCCACTCCACAACATCACCACCAAGGACTACAGACTCATTGGAGACCTAAACTTCCACCTCAACAACCCCAACAAACTCAACTCCACCGCTCTCCTCAAGAAGCTCACCAACATTGGACTAAAACAACTAATTACCACACCGACCCACAAGGCAGGACACACCCTCGACCCCATCTTAGCTGGTGGAAATAGTGTCCACTTCAGCCACATCACGCAACCCCCATGGACTGACCACTACTGCGTACAATTACACGTCCACAAACCCAAGCCACCCAAACCCGCTCCATGCCCCTGCAAAGGAACTGGAGCAAAGTCACCGAGGAGCAAAACAACTCCACCCTCAACCTAAACACCCCGACCGCTGCAACCAACACCAACCGTGCAGCCAGAGAATTCCACACCTGGATCTCCAACAGCGCAGACAAGCTCGCCCTACTATTCATCCATGACAAACAGCACACTAGAAAAGCCACCAGGTTCAGCACTGACCTCCAAGAAGCCAGGCCCACCTGCAGACACCGGGAGAAGAACTGGAGAAACAACAAGACACTGGAAAACTACACCACCTACAAGAATGCCATGACGGATTACCAACAATGCATCAGAACCATCAAAAGGACCTTCATCCACAAAAAAAATCTTGTCCAGTCAAGCAACTCCAAGGAACTCTTCAGCGTCATCCAGTAATTCCATAAGCGCCACAGCAAAGCCATGGACATCACACCCTCCCAGGACCTCTGTGACAAGCTCTGATCCTTCTTCCACCTGAAGATCAAAAACCTCTACGACAATTTCAACATCCTCACACCTGACTTTGCAGCCACTCCACCCTCCGGCAATGCCAGCCAGCCCACCATCTCCTCCTGCACCCCGGTCATGACTGAAGGGACTGCATCAACCATGAAAAGCATCCACTCAGGGGCACCACACATCTACCACACAGCCACCAACGCCATCACACCCAAACTACAAAGCACCATCAACGCCACATTCTAGACTGGCACCTTCCCCGATGACTGGAAACACGCAGAAGTCAGGCCCCTGCTCAAGAAGCCCTCAGCAGACCCTACAGACCTCAAGAACTACCATCCCATCTCGCTCCTCTCCACCGTGACAAAAGTCGCTGAGCAAACAAGATTAATGGAAGACTACACCATCCTCGACCCTTCTCAATCCTGATTCCACAGCAACCACAGCACCGACACTGCATTACTCGCTGCCACAGACGACATCCACACCCTCCTTCACCTAGGCCACACTGCAGCCCTAATTTGACTCAACCTGTCAGCAGCATTCGACATGTCTCACACCGCGCACTTGCAGCCACACTACACGACGCCGGCATACGAGGAATTACCCTCGGCCGGATCCGATCAATCCTCAACAGCAGAAGCCAAAGGGTCCGACTGCCACCCTTCCTCTCTGAACCCACGGAAATCAACTGCGGAGTCCCACAAGGATCATCACTTATCCCAACCCTCTTCAACATCTACATGGCCCCCCTTGCCACCATCGTCTGACAGCACAGCCTCAGCATAGTATCCTATGCCGATGACACCCAGCTCATCCTCTCCCTCATGAAGGACCCCACCACCACGAGACTCAACTTCCAGAAAGGAATGCAAGACGTTTGCTCCACGATGAGCAACAGCTGCCTAAAGATTAACTTGCGGGCATAAACAAGTCCCTACTCTGCAAGCTCCAGATGATACAGAACACCGCTGCCAGACTTATCCTCGTCATCCCCCGACACAAGCACATTAGCCATAACCTAGGGAAGCTCCACTAGCTCCCCATCGAGAAGAGAGTCATTTTCAAGCTACTCACCCATGCCTACAAATGCCTACACAACACCGGAACCCAAAACCTCAACAGTAGAATCACCCTCCACATACCCTATAGAAACCTCCGATCCACCAACCACGTCCTTGCCAAAACCCCACGCATCCAAAGAACCAGAGCAGGAGGAAGATTCTTCTCCTTCATCGTGGCCAAGACCTGGAAGGAGCACCCGGTCGACACCCTGCACGCCCCATCCCTGAACACCTTCAGGAAGGCTAGCAAGACTTGGTTCTTCGGCTGAATGGAACTGCTGCCCCCCCCTGCGCCTTGAGACCCTCACGGGTGAGTACTGCACTTCAATTCCCTGATTGATTGAATCAAAGCACATTTACTCCTTACCTTTTCTTATATTAAAACTTTCATTTCTCTACAACATTGAATCTAGGATATTTCCACTGCAACTCCAGCTATCCCTTTCCCGTCATTTCTCTGCTCCTTCTCATACACTGAACCTCTCTGCTTAAGGCAGAGGAAAAGGTATTCTGTTCTGCCCCTCCTGGATTCCAGTACCCTTCTCTCCCTGCCTTTTGAAAAGTAGGCCCTCATTTACAAGCGGCCTGCAACGCCGGGGCATCACTTTTTATGACGGTCCAGTGGCGCAGGTCTCTTAGTCATATCTATGAGGCCAAACAAAGCCACCCTGCATGGTTTTGCATGGCCTCATAGATATGGATTAAGGCAAACCAGTGCAAAGTGCTACCTTACCCTACTCATCATCAAGGAGGCATTCCACGGGTGTTGTTGTGGATATTCCCACTCAACACCCGTGGAAAACAGGAAGAAGGGAGAGGATGGCAAATACACCCATTTTGAGTTGTCAGGAGGGGTTAAACTAAAAGAGACCTTTACAGCACAATTTTCATATGCATTTTGCTAAAAATAAAAAGCTGTATGTTCTGTAGGGGCAACTCAGGAATCTGGCCCTTCAGAGATCCGGCCTCTCTTTCTTTCTCTCATTCTCTCTCTCCCTCTCTCTTTCCCTCTCTTTCTCTCTCTCTATCTATCTATCTATCTATCTATCTATCTATCTATCTATCTCTCTCTCCCTCTCCCATAAACGACTGCATGGGTAACTTCGCTATGCAAGCGGCTCGCGAAGATGGAAAAATCCCCGCGAACACGCAAAAAAACCCAGCGAACACGCAAAAAACCCTGCGAACACGCAAAAAAACAAAAATCCGCAAATTCGCACAAATTCGCGAATTTTGCAGATCACAAATTCGTAAATTCGCAAATTCGCGGATCGGGAATTCACAAAATTCGCCCATGCTTATGGTGCACTGAGTTAGTGGTACGTCTGGTAGTCAGCATGTTGCCTACTGGACTGCATAATCTGTAATCACGATTGAAATAAAAGATAAAACATGTATGGAATACATTGTCGAAATGTGTATGTTTCAGGGACATTATAGTTCAAGTTGTGACCAGTGCTGTCCACAGTGTAGACTGCCATTAAAATGTGCCTTTGCACTTGCAGCGTGAAGTTTGTTTTTCAACTAAACCTAGAACTGATATAAAAGAAGTTTTTGAAGGAAGGCTACTAAAGGGATATTGTATAGGGTTTGATAGACATTTTATTTAGTTTGGTACTGCATTCTGCAAATATTGAATGAAGAGTCAGTTGAATTATGCCTGAATATGGCCACGTGGCGAGGAATTATGGTGCACTGAGTTAGTAGTACCTCATGATAGATGATGCGTGGTCTGGACAGGCCACACTGGGGGTAATGTAATTTGACTACTGAATTTCCCCTTAATAAAGCCTCGGGCGATTATTCATGGTGTACTGAGTTAGTGGTACGTCCGGTGTTCAGCGCCTGCTCACCCTGCGATGATGCGTGGTCTGAACAGGTTGCACTCAAAGCATTGAATGTTGCATACTAGATTGCATGTACTTTGAGGGGAAACAAAACCTACCATTGATGGTTATCAATTGTTCTGCAAAATAGGTCTACTGATTGCTCCCCATAACAAATTAAATAATTGAACTTCATGCAGTGCATTCTAACTTTCTGAAAATGGGGACGTATGTCTGGTGACAATGTTGCAGATTGGGAGCATTTGGTTTCCTTAACCGATTATAGTCTCGTACACAATTTGACTTGGTACTAATCTTGAATTGTGAGCCCTACTGTTCGCAGTATAGACCAGAGGCAGTCTTCAGGAAGGGCCCACAGCCATGAGGCATTGACTTGAGCTGTATAGAGTTAGTGGTAGGTGTGGCTCTCAGTATCTACGCAGCCACCGATGATGCATGGTGTGGGCCAGCCAAACTTGCAGCAATGTTTTTTGCCTGGTGAATTCTGTCTTAATAAGGCCACGTGGAGATGACTTGTGATGCAGTCAGTTAGTGGTACCTGAAGAACTCAGCGTGCGTGCACCCTGCGATGATTCGTGGTTTGGGCGGATCGCACTGGTACAATGTCTCCTGCCTACTGGAATGCATCATGTGCAATCGCCATTCCACCTGAATCGTGAGCCCTCACAATGTAGATCGAAAGCAGTAGTCATCACAAACATCAAGATATTCTTTTTGTCATATGCTTTAACAAAATCTGAGGACATAAAGTACAATTATCACTACCTTAAATAAATCAAGGCTAAATTTCATGCTGTCCGTAGTATAGATTCAAAGCTGATTTGAAGTTGTGAACCCTGCTGTCCACACTGTAGATCGAAGGCAGTACTGAGCACAGATATGGACAAATGATTTTTGTCTGTTATTTTAACAAAAGCTGAACACATACAGTACAATTGTCTCTGCATTAAATAAATCAAGGGTGAATTCCCTACTGTATGTAGTGTAGATGCAAAGTTGAACTCAAGTTGTGAACCCTGCTGTCCGCAGTGTAGATAGATCGAAGGCAGTACTCGACACAAACATCGATGAATGCTTTTTTGTCACAGTTAACAAAATCTGAGGACACAGTACTATTGTCTCTGCCTTAAATAAATCAGAATTAATTTAATGTTGTGTAGTGCTGATGCGCCACAGGTATCAAGTGGTACACTCTGTTGATCGCATTGTACATTTGCAGGCAGTAGTTAGTATAGCTATTGAGCAATGTTTTTTGTGGCATCCTTCAACAGAATTATTTCTGCCATACATAAATAAAGGATAACTTGAATGCTGTCCGTATTGTAGATGGAAAGCTGATTTGAAGATGTGAACCCTGCTGTTCGCAGTGTAGATTTTAGGCTGCACTGCATTATTTGTAATGTACTCCATACATTGACTGTTGCGTATGGAAATGATGAACTGCTATCAAGTAGTATACTTTGCTGATCGCAGATATTGAGGAATGTTTTTTGTTGCATCATTTAGCAAAATTGTCTCTGCCTTACATAAATGAAGGCTAAGTTGAATGCTGTCCGTAGTATAGATGGAAAGCTGAATTGAAGTTGTGAACCCTGCTGTACGCAGTGTAGATCGAAGGCAGTAGTTGACACAGACATGGAGGAATGCTTTTTGTCATTTATTTAAAAAAATTCCGAAGACATACAGTAGAATTGTCTCTGCATTAAATACATTAAGGCTGAATTTCCTACTGTTCATACTTCACTAAAATCTGAGGACATAGTACAATGGTCTTTGCTTTAAATAAATCGAGACTAAATTCAATGTTGTCTGTAGTGTTTAAGCGCTACTGGTATCAAGTTGTGAACTCTACTGACCGCGCTGTAGATCGAAAACAGGAGTCACCACAGATACCGAAGAATTTTTATCACTTATTTTAACAAAGTCTGAGGACATAGAGTAGAATTGTCTCTGCCTTACATAAATGAAGGATAACGTCAGTGCTGTGCGTTGTGTAGATCCAAAGCTGAATTCATGTTGTGATCCCTGCTGTCCACAGTGTAGATCGAAGGCAGTAGTCAATACAGACATAAATCTGCGTGCTGTTGGTGCTGTTGGGCTGAGTTCGCAATCGGCCTGTATCGAGGAGGCACGTTGTCATGGCGGCGGCCACGTGGCAGAGTGAGGCCCTTTGCTGTGGCAGAGTCTTTTCTCTTTGCAGAAGTGAACCACCCCCAAGGCGTATGCTAATTATTTATTCTCTTACGCTGGAGTTGCATACGTTGGATCAGCCCACTCCACTTCTGCTTCAAGGGGGGGAGACAACATAGCAACATGACCAAGATATTCCCCAGAGTCTGAGAGAATATGGTTGCGTCCACTATGCAGTACACACGTTTCAATTGTATATCTACACATGGAAAAGTTTTTAGTTTCTATAATGAGTTGTGTGTAGCATTTCACAGGTAGTCTTGGCATTGTGTAAATTAATGTTCATGTGCGAATTCCTTCCCTTGTACACATCTCTCAACATTGAGCTAGTGTGCTATTTAGGGGATATACTATCTTGGGAAGGTCCATTGTCCTGTTTTGCGCTGCCTTTGAGGTAGTAGAGGGAGATGGGTGAGGAGGGGTGGTTGTAGTGGTGGTGACGCTGGGTATTGTGATTTTGTTGGGTGTCGGAAGTGTATAATTAGTGCCTCTATCACTTATTGCTCTTCAAATATGGGTATGAGTTGGATGTAATTCACGCAGTATATATTTGACATCCTTACACTAGTTAAATGTTGATGTTAATTTGTTAGTGGTAAGTGAAACTATTGCTTGTTTATTTAGGTAGCATTGCAGATTTGGTTTCTTGTTGAAAATATGGGGAAGTGGTCAACATTATAATTAAGAATTGGCATTTAAAAAACCTTTGAAATTCAATGAAAAAACCATAGGTTTCAGGCAAGTTATAGTTAGGAATTGTCATTTAAAAAAACCTTGAAATTCAATGAAAAAACCACAGATTTCAAGCAGGTTATAGTTAGGAATTATCATTTAAAAAACCTTACAAATTCACTGAAAAAAAATAGGTTTCAGGGGTGTTACAGTTAGCTGGACATTTCACTCATACAAAACCATTGAAGTTCCTTCATTATAGTTTTTTCTGCTAACTGTAACTCGCCCGCCCACAATGCACTGCTGGTGATGTCACACATTACATCATTCATGACTTGGTCAGTGACATCACTGATGACTTCACTGATGACATCTCAAATGACCTCACTGATGACATCACTGATGACATCATCCAGTGAATGTGGTTTAGTTTGAAATTTAAATATGTATTATATATATATATATACCAATCTGTATTGAAGATTGAGTAGATATATAACTGTCTGGATTGAAGCTTTACTAGCTGTCGGACTATCTGTTTAAGTTAGTAATTAAAAGTGTCCTACTTAATACATGGATTAGTAACTAAACTATGTGAATGTGTGCATCACTGTCTCCGCTGTTGTATAACATGATGCATCAGTTGGTCACTAACTACATGATTGTGTATATTAGTAATTGATTAGTTAGGGGAGTATTTGTATGGGACACTGAGTTTATGTTTGTGGTTGGATGGGTTGTGTGTAACTCTATGCATAGATGTGCGAATGGTTGATTGACTAGGTGTATAGGGTCGGCCCTATATGGGGCCGAGCTGTGGGGTTTTGATAAGTTTACTTCCCTACAGATAGCAGAGAACAGGTTCCTTAGGGGAGTTACGGGACTCCCCCAGAGCACCCCACTAATCCCTCTTAGTCTTGACCTGGGGAGAAGATCTGTCAGTGATCGAGCTAGATTGCGTCCTATTTTATATTGGAGACGACTTTGGTCCACTCCCAAGATCAAGCATTATGCAGATGGGTTTCTGGCAATAATTAAAATGGACACCTTCCATAAAATACCATGGTTGAAAAACTTAAGGGTAATGTTAGGTGAACTGGGTCTTTCCAACCTCTATGATAACCCCGCGGGGAGGTTTTCCCAAGCAAAAACACACTCAAAACTCTATACTGGGAGTGGATAGATGGTAGGCTTTGCAGGGGGGTAAAATCTGATTCGATGGGTGGTCGTTTCTTGGAAAGCAAAATGTGTCCTGTATTAGAACAGTATTGGGACAGCATAACTGTCCATATGGACAGGAAGTTGTTTTTCCAGCTAAGATCTGGCTCCCTCCCCCCCGAGACATTTAACAGGCAGGTGGAAGAGTCTGAATACCTTGTGCTGCCCAGCATGTGGCGCAATTAATGAAAGTGTGGGTCACTTCCTATTTGCTTGTAACGCCTATGCCACCCCAAGAAGGGTATGGTTAGCCCCAGTTTGTAAGAACCTTGGGACATCCAGTGCTGTTGAGGCTCAGAGAATTATCTGTGCCACCACGGAGGAGCCTCTTGTCATGGGCTAGCTAAGTATTTGGGGTGGGCCTGGTCCATTAGGCGGAGAGCCCTCTCTTCAAATGTGTTTTGATTATTGTTTTAAATCTGTGCTAATTTTTATATTGATCAAACTTGCACAACTGTTTTATAAATATGTATCTGACTAAATGTTTTATTATTAATTGTGAAGTTTTAAAATATATGTTGTGCTTTTATGAGTATGCAACTCGAACAAAGCTTTCCTACCAACTGGGTGTATAGGCTTAAGAGTGCATGTGGAAACAGTTGTCTGGGTGACTGAGTCTATTTATTTGTGTGTTTGCGACCAAATATATGGTTTAGTTGTACACTTTCAACAAGGTAAAAAAATAAAAAGCATTGTATGTGAAACTTGGTGTATATAAATAAGTATATGTAAGAGTCAGTGATTGTGAGAGTAACTATATGAATGAATGTATAATTGTAATGGGGATTTTTTAACATATTAACTATGAGTTACTATGTGTTTGAATAAATGAGTTGTTGTGTGTATATTTGTGTAAGTGTGTAAATGTAAGTGTGATTAATTTTTTTGATGAGTGAGTAGAATGACTGCATGACCCAATAAGATGACTGCTGATGTGTCTTTTTTTTTTTTTTTTTTTTTTTTTTTTTATTTTGGTACTTTACTGAGGACCACAAATTTTGTACGATAAAATTCAGTTACAGATACTTTTAGAGTTTCGTATTAGTACAAAGCTAAAAATGGTTTTAAAAATTTATAAAAGTTCAAACAAACTAATTCATTGGGGGGAGATTTACATACTATAATCAAGTCCTTTACAGTAGTGATACGGCAGTTGATGTATATAGGATTCAGATATTTTCTCCTCGCTGCCACTAGTTTTGGATTTGGGCATGTAAATAAAAGATGTTCTACATCCTGCTCTCCTCCATTGCAAAGATTACATAATGAAGAACCGTTTGAGTTCCATCTTGATGTTAAAGATAGTGTTGGTAGAATGCCAAGCCGTAACAGAGTAATTGTTCTCCTAGCGCCGTGCGAGAGATTAAAATCTATATATTGTTGCACTTGCTTTGGGGCCAATGTTTCCGCAAAGTTTTTATACAAAGTCAGTTTGGCACAGTGTAAAAAATCAAGATCGTAACTGAGTCTAGGGGTTGAACATTTTAAAAAGAGTTTCAGTTGTGGTGGTGTCCACGTGAGCAACAGGTTGACGTTGATCTCAGCTAGTTTAAAAGCGGTTGTCATGTTGCTAAAGAATACTTGTTTTGAGGCACCATGATCGAAGGTCTCGGCTTTGAGTAGTGAACGGAGGGTTCCATCCTTTGCATGTAGCAGGTTATATGCCCATCTGATAGCGTTTGCAATGGCTCTTGAAAATGAACTGGTGAGAGAAAATTCGAGGCGGAGAGCTTGCACCGGAGTGGATTGTGATACCTTCAGCATTTTCCTTAGTATCTTCCCTTCTGTTTGGTCCAGGAATGACCACTGTTTTATTGGAATGTGTTCCAAAGCAAATGATAGAACTGGGGGTATCTTTGTGCTATAAACTTTGAGAAGAGATGAAAAGTGTCTATTACCAGAGGCAGTATAAAGTCTTTGAAGGGCTCCAGCGTGCACCTCAGATTTCTTGGTCAGGTTGTTAACTTGTATGTTGTTTTTTAATGTCTTAGTGAAGATCCTGCCCAAGTAGGTATATTCATCTGTCTCTTCTATTGTTCCAGCTCCGAGTTTCCAGCGGAATTTGGTACTTCTTTTTCTTCCTGAGAAGGAAACTATTTTTGTTTTTGTAAGATTTGGAACTAAGTAGTTTTCCTGGGTGTATTTATTCAAAGAGTCTAAAAGTCTTTGCAGACCAAAGGGCGTAAGATCTAACATTACGATATCGTCTGCGTATAGGAGGACGTGAACGTTTTGGGCAGCGATCTTTGGGGGCAGACTAGGTACTTGTTGCAAGTGCTGAGGCAGATCACTAAGGTATAGTGAGAATAACAAGGGGGCTAGAAGGCACCGTTGCTTTAGTCCATTTGCTGTGGGAATTGTGTTGGTCAGGCCCTTATCACTCCCCATCTGCACTTGTCACCACGTATGCGAATGTAGTGTAATTATGACTTGTAGTAGTTGTTCTGGGATTCTTAGCTTCCTCAGCTTTTTCCAGAGGGAGGGTCTGTCTACTCGATCAAATGCGGTAGAAAAGTCTATAAAAGCTGCGTATACCGGCTGGGACTTTCCTACCACGTACTTGTCGAGGATAGTTTGTAGTATCGCGATGTTATCGATAACCGAGTGCTTTGGCCTGAAACCCGCCTGATATAAGGGGATTAGATCCTCTGAGAATGCCCAGTTTTTGAGTTGGTCCAACACTTCAGCGGCAAAGATTTTACCCGTGGCATCTAGTAATGCTATTTGGCGATAGTTGCCGGCTTGATGTCTTGATCCTTTTTTAAAGATCGGTATTATAATACTCCCCTTCCAGGATTTTGGCTATATTGCTGTTTTAAAGATGTAGTTAAAGAGGGGAGAGAGCAACTTACTCTAACCCTTAGGGTCTGCCTGTAGGACCTTGATTGGTATTTGGTCTGGGCCGGATGCCCCTGTAGATCTTGCCTTTCGGATGTGCATTTCTATTGAGAGCGGGGAGGTGTGTCCAATCGGATCATTGTTTCTTTCACTGTAGCTCCCTGTGTTTTTGGCGGCTTCGCTACTCATGTTTTCTTTGTACAAAGCTGTCAGATAGGTTTCCCAGTCTTGAGGTGACACTGGGATGGAATGCAGGGCCTTTTTTGTCCCGGTTTCCTTTGCGATTAGTGACCAGTATGATCGTTCGTTGCGCATTTTTGCCGCGATTTGTAAATCAACCCAATTTTTATCCAGCGTTATTCTTTTTAGGCGATGCCTTTCCCGCTTGAGTTGATTTTTCAGTTTATTTATTTCTACCTGTCTTGAAATTGAACGATCCACATATTGGGCTCTATTAAGTTTGTTTAGTTTTTTTGCAATTGTAGAGTTCAAAATATGATTTCTGTTTTTATTTTTTTCTGATGTCGCTTGTTTCAATTTGTTTAGAAAGACTTGCTTTAGATTCTCAATGATGGTTTCAAAATTCGTGATTAGATTAGCAGAGTATTCCATGGATAGTAGATGGTTAGTATCAATTAAAGTTGTTATTTTATCTAACATGGTTGAGTTCCAGTAGATCCGTCTTTGGTTTATTTTTGTCTCAACTGTGCCATATTTGTTCATGATTTGGCTCGGTGAGCAGTGGCTTATTTTCCCTTACGTATGTAGTGACAAGATTGCATGGTCCCTCTCTTCTGAGAAGTAGGTGCGCAAATATGTAGCTGTCTCGTACAATTCCATGCTGCAGATCATGTAATCTAGAATTGAAAGAGTGCCATTTCCCCGTCGTGTATAGGATGCGGGGATGTCTCCTTCTACGTTCCCGTTCAATATAGTTCCATTAAATATTGGAGGTGACGCTAGTAGAATTTTCCCCCTTTTGTCAGCCCTGCTATTAGTCGGGAATGTCGGCACCGGTATTTCTAGAGCTTCATCCTTATACCAGTTCGCCCAGTTGGAGATTTCGATGTTTGATATTTTACCATTGAGATCACCCATGATTAGGTATGGCGGGTAAGATTGGGCTTCAATTATTTGCTGAATGGCGTCAAGGGTTTCCTCGAATTGGATATTGTCCTTTGATCCGGGGGGGACGTAAACGTTAAAAAGGAGTAGACCTTTATGAGGGTCTGAGGAGTGAGTCTCCGTCTTGATCTTTATGCACTGGAATTGCTTAGAGTTGGTGTAAAGAATCTCTTTGGCCCAGAGATACTCATCCCTTAGTAGGATAGCTATCCCTCCCTTTGCGTGTCCCCGTTTGGTTTCCTGCGCAGGAATATCGTACACAAAGTAACCATCCTGGTTAAAAGTTTTTATTGACCACGTTTCCTGTAGTGCCAGTATATCCGGACAATTATTTTTTGTGGCTTCCGTCATTTTATCTATGGTTTTCCCTGCCATATTCCATGATGTTATCAAAAGGCCGTTGCTAAACGGAATGGGTCGAATACTTCACGCTTTTCCCTCCATTTAGTGACTCAGAAATCCATGACTGGAGTAGTTTTGCTGCTTCCTTTGCTTCCGTATCTTGACTCCAAACTTCTCTTTCTCCGTTTTTTACTAAGATCCTTAGATTTTGATTTGGAATTAAATTAGTTACTGAGTCGTCGGTATTATAGGTAATTTTGGTGTAAGTATGGGGGTTTTCCCATGAGGTTCCTTTGTTCCATTTTTTCGAATTGTTGACTGTCATTTTGAGTATTGGAATCAGATCATAGCCAAATTTATGTAGGGTTTCCTGTTCTCTAAGGTTGATCCCTGGTAATACCGGCGACCAAAATACTACCACCGCGGTTTTGGTGTTTTCTCTATCTGGGAATGTTACAAAGTCAATTTCTTTACTTCTTAAAGTGTGCAACGTAGTAATTGGTTGGAATAGATTGACTATTCTACTGCGGTTTAGTGGGACACTATCTGTGGGAAAGAGTTCTGTAATTTGTAAATATTTAGTCAATATTTCTTCCCCAGATGGAGGATTTTTATCATGATTTTCTGACCCTTTGAAGTACTCCCTTGTCCCTAAAGTTGTTCGATTGGAATGAAATTTTTCGGCTCTTGGGTTTAAGGTGGTATTTTGTTGAGAAATTTTTGTGTCTGTCTTTACTGCCGCGTTTCGATTTGTTCCCTTGATGGGAGTCGGTGTTTTCGTGTTTTCTTCGCACTCATGCTGGGCTGAGGGAGGGATAATTGCTTTCTGAAATTTGAGCCTACGCGCTTTTTTCTTTTTGATTCTTCTTAGTGGTTTTCCTCTTTTTTTCCCGGCTCCTTCGTGATTCTTCTTGATTTGCTGTGTGTCGCTCTCTTGTTTTCCGTCAAGTATGGTGTTAGCTTTTTTACCTGAATCAGTCGCCGAGTTAGGTATTATTGAATTATTTTGGGTGTTTGCAAAAATAGGATATAGGTTGTGTACATTTGTTGTGTCTTCTCTAAAGAGTTTCTTTAAGGAGTATGTGATTGGCTCCTGGAGGTTGTTCTGGGATCCCTTGTTTGATGACCTTTTCGTTTGAGTACCGATGTTGCTTTTTACCTGGTTTTGATGTTGTTATTACTTATTGCCTCTTGAGTAGTTACTGGGGTTTCTTTTGTTTTTGTGAACTCGTGCAGTCTTTTTTTCTTTTTTCTTCCACTAGGAATTTTAAAATTCCTATTTGGGCATCAAGGGTTTGGTCTGAATTCTCCAAGATATGGCCTAGAAGAGAAAGGAAAGACTCCAAAATTTCTTGTAGAGTGAGAAGTGACTTAGACACAGGTGTATTGTGATTAATTATGCTAGAAGATTTAAACAGATGAAGGTCTGGTGAATACTCGAAATCTGCCGGGGATTTTTGTAGTGTGCTGGAAAGTATCTCCTTGGGCCTTATTTGCATTTCGAGCTTCTTTTCGCCCTCCTTGGCAGTTATTTCTATACATGAGCTGTTACGGTCAGTACTGCTTTGAATGTTTAATGGACTTGGGGAGATTGGGCCAAATAAGTCATACTCCATGGGGGATTCCTCTTTAGTTAATAGACTGATTTTTTGTTCTAGATCAAGATCTGTCTTTGTTAGGTTATGATCACCTGATTGCTCCCGTGGCGCTCCCAGTATGTTTTCTCGGCCCTCCTTCATCTCAGGTTTGATTCCTTCGATTGGCGGTTGACTTTCTATTTGGTCATTGGTAGTAAAAGTGGAAAAATAATTGGTTATTGCCGGGGTCCTTTAATCGTCCGCTTTTCACCGCTTTATTAGAGGATTTCCTGATTGCCTCCTCTGTTCCCATTCATTTCATGAAGATGGTTTGGGACCTCAGTTTTTTGAAAGCCATTTCCTTATCTTAGGGCAGCAATAGTTTCGCCTTCCTGGGGTGGGTATTTGTTTTAAGTTGCCCCACGTGGTACCTGACAGGTTTGTAGGCTGTGAGGAGGAGCCAGACAATCCCTCTGGGCGCAAGGCGAGAGGTTGGGTAGGCACTTTTCAGTGGTGTAGGGTACCTTGGATGGGGGGTCACCTGGGCGGGGAATGGCAGCGCTGACCGCTCAAAATCACCACCACCCCCTTCCCCAAGCCCAGGCGCCCCTCTCACCGTCCCTTCTGTCAGAGGCCTCCTCTTGAGCCGTCCGCCTCCTTCCTCAGTGTCCGCCTGGTCCCGGGGCTCCTCTCTGACTCTTCAGACTACTTCGGTGCTAGTGCGGTGCTGGCGCTTCGGTGCGCCGTCAGTGATTCTCTCCTTCCACTCCGGTCCACCTCTGTACGATCCCCGATCGCTTCTGTTGCATAGGTCGATGGTGAGCCTGTAACAGCACAGGTAGCGTTCTTCTCTAGGGCCGTCTCCGCCCTGTGCTTCGAGCTATTAAGTCCTGGGGCTCGACCCCGCCCCAGGTGCTATCGGGTGGTTGCAGGCTGTCACCCACGCTTAGGGAACCGGCTGCAGCTTTGAGTCACGCTGCGGGTGCCCAGCGGATTGATGGATGGGCGGGACCACGTCTGGGTGCCGGCTGCCGCTCTGTCCCTTTTGCTCCGCGCGGCCGGGACCGGGCTGCGTGGTCCCGGTTACCGCGAACACTGCTGGGGCGGGCAGGCACCGCTGTCTTCTGGTCGCGTTGCGGGGGCCGGCTGGCGGGCGGGAGGTGTTATTGTCGCGGTGATGAGTCGTGCCTCCCGCTCCGCTGCGGCTCTCACTCCGCTTCGCTCACTCTGCTCTGCTCCGGTGGGGAACGTCTCCCTGGTTCCGCTCTCTGGCGCTCTCTGATGTGTCAATGTCTATATTTGTGTATAAGTGCATTTCATAGTGTTCTATTAATTAGTGACTGCATGTATAAGTGATTCTGTTGTTGAATGGATAGTTGTGTGTGTAAACTTAGGAATCAGTGAGTGGGTATTTGGTAACTGGTATTGGTGTGTCAATGGTTTCAAATATGGTACTCTGTATTTTACAGTGAGTGATTAAAGGTTATACTAGTGTATGACAAGGTGTATCAGATTCTCACGTGGATGATGTCATCAGTGATGTCATCAGTGATGTCATTTGAGATGTAATCAGTGATGTCTTCAGTGATGTCACTGACCATGTCATGAATGATGTAATATGGGACGCCCTGTTAGTTATCTGCCTGCCTGTCTATTTGCTGCCATTCACCGGAGACCACAAGTCCCAGGGGGCACCAGGAGATCGTGGCTGGAGCAACGCAACAATCTCGCGCCAGCCGGCGCTTAAAACAGCTGCAGGGCTCCCGCGATGCGGGACACCCTGTTAGTTATTTGCCTGCCTGTCTGTTTATATATATATAGATCGAAAAAGGCCTCTGTGCAGGCCGAAACGCGTCTCTCTTACCTGGGATTGAGGGCGACATGAGTGATTAAAATGATGCCTGATCCTGTTACCACCTTGTGCCTGTGCCTTCTTCCGTGGAGTTTATCTTTTTGGGAGCTGGATGTTTTGTGCATATATATATATATATATATATATATATATATATATATATATATATATATATATATATATATATATATATATATATATATATGATCGCTGTTATTGGTGAATAAAGAAACCTTTGATTACATCCTGGGAGTCGGTGCCTGTTCTTCTTGAAAGCTGAAAGCCAGGATTGGGAGAATATATATATATATATATATATATATATATATATATATATATATATATATATCTGCGCAAACTCCAAAGACAGCCACTGCTGGTTCTAGCAAACATCAGAACCCTCCAGGCTTTCACCTGAGCGAACATATATATATATATATATATATATATATATATATATATATATATGTACTAGCGCACTAGTGAATGAACAGAACCACAAGGACCATCAGGCCACCGGGGTGGACGTGCCCCTTTTGGGCGTGACTTCATGAAGTCAAATGTGGCACGGAAAAATCGCCGTGCTACAATGAACATTGTCCGAGGCCTCTGAGGAAGTGCTTTTGAGCAAGAAACACGTCAGGCAGGACAATTTATTTTGCTGCAAGCCCAGTTTTTCACACGCTGTTGTCTGCACTGAATAAAGGTGGTTTACAATTTATCTTCGTGGGAGGCTCCCTTCTTTTCTACAGGCAACTGTTTGGTATTAATTGCGGCTTGCCTGAGCCGCGAAGAGGGGCCCTGGGACTGTGAACAGCCCTCCTGCAGAGACGCCACTGACGCCTTTGCAAAGGAGCGAAGATGCCGGTTCTATGCGGAGTGAAAAGAATACCATGATGTTTTTCCAGGCTGCACCACCCACTTGGGAATATTTGAACATAATTCAATGTAGTCACGACAGCGCACTAGTGAATGAACAGAACCACAAGGACCATCAGGCCACCGGGGTGGACGTGCCCCTTTTGGGCGTGACTTCATGAAGTCAAATGTGGCACGGAAAAATCGCCGTGCTACAATGAACAGAGGAAGTGCTTTTGAGCAAGAAACGCGTCAGGCAGGACAATTTATTTTGCTGCAAGCCCAGTTTTTCACACGCTGTTGTCTCCACTGAATAAAGGTGGTTTACAATTTATCTTCGTGGGAGGCTCCCTTCCTTGCTACAGGCAACTGTTTGGGATATATATATATATATATATATATATATATATATATATATATATATATATATATATATATATATATATATATATATATATATATATATATATTTTTAATATATTTATTTTCAAATGACACCAATAGTTTTGATACAACGTGGAATTCGTGAAGCACTCTATAAACACTTTGGAAATTACATAAAAGGGCTAACAAAATGTAACACATATTTTGGTATTTGTGTAAAACATTTGAGTAGTATACTTCAGGTGCATAAGGTATATCATCTAATACCAGAGAATTAGCTCAGAGCTTCAACATAGATGTTGTTTTTACAAATTTCTAGAAGGCTGGATTTCATACGTGTTTCAGGAGTACTCTTGTCCAGGGCTTCCAATATGTCAGGCCAGGTATCTTCTTCTATAGTAATATGTAGGCGTTCCTGCCATTTGCCGCGAAGAGCATTAAGAAGTAGTTGTGAGTAAAGATGGTTCATCAGACAACTATATAATACCGACATTACACCCTTATTCCATCCCGAAATATAAAGAAAATTCAATATCGGTGATGTTTGCAATGTCCAAGGGAAAGGACAAATACATCTCTTCAGACAATGTTGAAGTTGTAAATACCTTGAAGCCTGATGTAAAGGAAGATCACATTATTTAAGAAGAAGATCAAAAGATTTCATTTCGCCGTCTTTTATAGTCTGATCTGATATAAGGATTCCTCCTAAACTCCAATCAGTCAAGGGAAAGTGCTGGAGCATTGATACGAATACTTTCATTCTTCCCGATTCGGGCTTTAGAATGTAAGCGATGGGCAATCCCTAATAAACGATGTGCACGTTGCTATGATTGACATGTGGCATCGAGCATAGGGTGTGTCAGGGAGGTTCGAGGTTTACAAATACTATATAAGATGTTAAGACCGTCCTCACACTCAAGTATTGAGTGTTCTGTTGTGACCCATTGAGGAGAGTCAGTTGCACCTGGGAGTAGGTAAGGCAACTGTGAAAGGTGCAAGGACAGAGAGTAGTGCTCCAATGATGGCATGCCTAAGCCATCGTGGGAGTGACGAGCCATTAATTTAGCAGCAGATAAACAAGGTCACATAGTTCCCCAAATAAAGGACAGAATGCGAGAATCTATGCGGCTAACTGTGGTTAGGGGTAAAATAATTGGAAGCAATCCTAAGACATAAGTAAATTGAGGCAAAGTAACCATTCTCACCGCCTGTAGACTTCCCCACATGGAAAAACTCAAAAGAAACCATTTGGCAAAATCAGTTTCCATTTGCACTATAAGTGGTGAGATGTTATCTGAAACCATTCCTTCCAAACCACGATTAATAGAATTCCTAAAATTTTTAATTGAGACAATTTCCAGAAAAATTGATATCCATCTATTGAAGCTTTTCTGGCACAAGGAGAGAGTGGTATCACCATATAAATATAATTTGGATATTGCTCCCGGTACAGGTATGCCCTGAATCTAAGACAAGTAGTGAATGAGAGAAGCAAGTGGTTCCATTTCTAGTAAGAATAAGAGGGGGATATGGGGCAACTTTGCTGGGTACCCCTTTGAATTGAAAAGAGATCAAAGAGAAAACCTCCACAATTAACTTGGGCCATGGGGTTCTTATGTAGTAAGCGCACTATAGAAATAAATTGCTCTCCTAAACCAAACAGATAAACCCAGACAATGCGATCGAATGATTTCTCTGTGTCCAGAGAGATAGCGACCACATCTTCCAATAATTCCCTTGTGGACAATAAGGTATGGGCTATGTTCAAAGATGATTTCTGGATGATTGACCTGGGACAAAACCAACCTGTGAATGGTGTATTAGGGAGGAAATGACTTTTTGAAGCCTCGCCGCATAAATGCTGGCCAGAATATTAACATCTCCATTTATTAAGGAAATAGGGCGATAGCCACCGCAAACAAGTGGGTCTTTGCCCGGTTTAGGAATAACCGCAATTAATGCCTTCTTTAATAGGTCCAAGAGAGGAGGTCTGGACAGCTTCATGGAAAACAGAATGAAGACTGTCAATTGCTTCTTCCCCAGACCATTTGCAGTATTCCGCAGGGAATCCATCCTCACCTAGGGATTTATGATAAGGCAGTTTGGAAATGACAGGAGCAATCTCTTCCCTGGTAATATCACCACCAAGTAATTGTCTGCCCTCATCTATAAGAAATGGAAGATCAATATTACTAAGGTATGCAGTTATTTGTTCTTCGGTTATTGAATTTTCAGGAGTATAGAGTTTCTTATAGAAGGATGCAAAAGTGTCAACTATTTCCTGTGGATTATTAACAAATTCATTCAATTCTGTGCATATTACTGGAATAGCCACAGAAGCCTCTTGTTGTTTAAGTTGTGCCACAAGTAATCAGCCTGCTTTTTTGCCTTGTTTATAATGTCTCCCTTGTAAACGTTGAAGGACATATTCTGCTTTGGAAGTATATAAATTGTTAAGTTCAATTTTAGCTGATTCCAAACTTTTGTGATTACTTGCGGTAGGCCGGGAAGTACAGAGACGAGTAAGAGAAATAATTTGAGCCTCAAGTTCAATGCAGCACTGAGATGCTGCTTTATTGGCCCCAGCTGCATCTCTCATTAACAGCCCACAAATAGTTGCTTTTGCAGCTGCCTAACTGTTCTGGAAGAAGAGACTGATGATATGTTATTATTTAGGTATTCAGAAAGATGACAGAGTAATTGGGATTTGCCCTGAAGCGAACAATACCTTCGAATTTTCAAGCACCATGGTTTTCAACCTGAAGAGGTTAAATCTAACTCTAGGGTGATAACAACTGGAGAGTAATCAGAAATGGTAGCTTCCAAAATATTGGATTCAGTAGTAAGTGCAACTATTGAATGAGAAATAAGAAAGTAATTTATCCTGGATTGACAGCCACGTGCAAAGGAGAGAAAGGTATATTCTTGATTTTAGGGATGACAGAGGCGCCAATGGTCTACTAATCCATGATCCGATGTTATGTCACCCAATAAAGCTCTGTCAGCAGCATCTCGAGCTAAATTTTAGTTGCCACCAATGATAAAACTGGATGAACCGATCTCTACAAGTAAATGATTTTGGTTGGGAAAATAAGAGTGCTTCGCACCTGTTGGGGCATAAACTGAGCCAACATAGAAGATTTTTTCTCCAATTTTTAACTTGGTGAAAACATA
The DNA here is from genome assembly GCF_964263255.1 of Lissotriton vulgaris. NCBI lineage: Eukaryota > Metazoa > Chordata > Amphibia > Caudata > Salamandridae > Lissotriton > Lissotriton vulgaris. The sequence goes on from NC_141691.1 coordinate 589,826,453, forward strand.
TCTACCCTTAGGGTCAATCCATGTTTTAACAAATTGAGAAAGGTAGGGATTTGTGCAAAAGCATTTCAACACCACACTTTCGTGGTTGATTGGTCTCGGAAAGAGGTTGTGTAGTCAGACCGCAATGGATACCTTTTCCCATCCATTCCTGCTGTAACGTAGATGATTCCAGAGCATTAAGGTGAGTCTCCTGTAAGACAGCTATATCAGTTCTTTTATTATTAAGATAAGAGAGTAATTGTTATGTTTTATAAAATGTGTGAGGCCATTGACATTCCATGAAATTAAGCATAAAGGATGGGAGGAAATGGTTGTATTCACTGCCATATATACGTTGGAAATGTAAAGATGTTAGTTTGAGCGTGAGAATTGTTGTAAGGGATTACAGACATTAAGAGGCATATTACTAACGTGGCGATAATTTTATCGCACTATTACCTAGCTGTCGCTAACACCAGTTAGCGACAGCTAGTAGGAGATAGCGATCATCTTGGGGCCCACTTTGCATGTCAGCGATAATTATCGCTAATGACATGCAAAGTGGGCGTGCCAAGATGTTAGCGACTGGAAACAGTCGCTAACATCGCTATCTCCTATTACCTACTTTTGGAAATATTCGCACTAAGCGCGAATATCTTCAAAAGCTAACGCCTGCCCAGAGCAGTTCTTAGCCATGTTATCCAATGGTAGGTGGATAACATGGCTAAGAGCATTAGCTCGGTAATGCATGAATATCGCTGACTTTTCAGCGATATTCATGCATTTCGGCCGATTTTTATCGCTTAGGAGATAAACCTTGATAATAGCAAGGCTTCTAAGCGATAAAAATAGGCGAAGCACGGCGATAAAATTATGGCCGCTAACCAAGCTTAGCGACAATTATCGCTTATTCTTGGTAATATGCCCCTTAGTTATCAAGGTGATGGAATGAAGGAGTAAATAATGTGTTTAAATAAGGAGAAGATGAGTGTTGGAAAAGTATCACAAGAGAGAGAATAAAAGAAGATAAAATAAAATAAGGAGATGGGATATAATTAGATAAAATAAGAAGATAAAATAGAATAAAAGAAGAGACTATATAGGAGAGGGATAAAAGAAATTAGGAGAAAAGATGGAGAAGAAAAATTCAGGGTAAGGAGAGAATTGAAGAATTAAACAATTAGGTGTCCATTAGGATGTCAGGTGGTGCCACCACCGTGGTGCTGGCAGGGCGGAAAAACGCATCTTTCTGCCCGCAAGCTACAGGAAACACGTCCCCCACATTAGTATTTCAAAACATAGGTCAATTCCTGGCCACCGCGGTGCGACACGCACCGCCATCAAAGTGCGGCCGCCACCACGGCCGTGGGAGCCAATGGAGACTCACCGCCGTGCAGAATGACATCCACCCGCTCCACAAATTAGGATGCTCCAAACCAGCAGACGCACCACAGCTGTGACACCGCCCAACCAGAGTTGGCCGAAACTTGACAGCGGAGTGCGATACCAGAGTCCCGGTCCACACCACCCGGTCATGACGGGCATGGACTCAGCTCTACATGTGTTCCCAGTGCTGTACCTGCTACATCACTACCAACTCATGGGCTGCGCGGACCCCACCGCAAGGACGCAACTACACAAATACAACACACAGGCACACACAGGGTCCAAATCTATAACAGACACCCTGCTGGGGGCAACAACACATCCTCAAGGGCACCCACACATGACCCACCTGCCACCAAGTCACCCCTCTGCATCCTGGACACACATTGATTGCGAAATTGCAGCAATGTCCTGGTCACGTCACTGCAGCGATGAATATAAGCGCACAATGCAGAAGGCAGGGCCAGTCCAAGGCATGGGCAGAGCAAAAAGACCCCAGGGATACACCTCCCCCCACCACACATCAACACACCCCATGAAGGCACAGGCCAGGTGCCCATCCTTTGCACTCCCATGCACAGCAACAAGCCAGGTCAATCCACACCCTGCACCACACAACAAACAACCAGGGAGACAGCCAGGGAGAAAACCACTGCAGGAGTGGCTGCACAGAAACACACAACACACAGCACAGTGCCAGGAAACACACACACCACAACACCACCACACACATGGAAACAAACATGAATACAAGCATCAAAGAAACACATACAAGGAACAAACATACAAATCGACACACAGCCTGCATACTCACACATACATACCACACACTCACACCCAGACACCCAAAATGTCCATAGAAATGGAGCACAACAAATCAGCAATCCAAAGTGGGATGTACACAACAGAAGGCCATGGAGACACACAACAAGCATGTGCACAACTCATCCAAGACCAGGAACACAGAACACCTCCCTCAGCCCATCAAACCACATATGGCTGCTACAGTCAGTGAAGTCAAACCACAGCCAACACAGTGCAACAACACTGGGAGATAGCAAGACATACCAAGTAAAGGCACAAGGAAAGAAGGAAGGCCTGGAAGTGTAACTGGGAACAACCACAGGTGCATACAACAACCCCTCAGGAGTACACCTGCAGGACAACACACAGGCCCCATATACATACTCCAAACACCAGGAGGAATTTACACACCTACCCCCTCACAACAGCAGCACACAACACCAGTGCCACACACACTGAAGGCTGCCAATACTTGCCAGTACATACACACACATTCAAACACATAAACATAACACACACACAGGAATGCCAGAACAGATGTCTGCCCAAAAACAACACACAAACACAAAACACAACAGAAACACACACATAACCCCATCAGAAACAGACATACCCTGTCAGCCGAACTGTGGAAAGGCAATGGGAGCACAAACACAACAGCAGTGCATAACCCCATCACCCAGGACCAAAACACACACAATATACCACAAATCACACAAGAAGTGCAGCATCACAGAACAACACTGCCACATCAAACCAACTACAGATGCACATGAAATAAAAACGGAACAAACACTGCAGGACATCAGGGGATGCAAATCAGGCAATGCCAAGGCCACATACACACAGCACTGTATGCACAACAAGCAGTGTGTGCACACCAAGCATAACAGTCACACACAGACATGACTGACACAACCTCAACACACACAACACAAATCAGCATAGCACAAACACAACATCACACCCAGGAAGTGAAGCAATACCACAGACAACACACATACATCCAACACAACAACAACAGCTGCACAACTCTGGGATACAAGAGCAGAACCCTCTTGACCAGAGCACTGGGCAGCACACACAGCGGAAGTGCACATGAGCAATCCTGACTGATTAATAGCACAAGAACATCACACATAAACCATTGGGGCAAAGTCCAGAGTGAAACATTTCTCTTGGTCCATGAACTGCACCACAAAGCACAGTGTCACAAATGAAGGGATGGGGAGGCACACACACATGTAAACCAAGGGTACAGCTGACATCAAAGTGAACTATCTTGCATGTCAGTAGTCAACATGTAAGAGGTGTACCATACACAAATAGAGGGAGTGCAGACTCACAATGGGTAGGGATAAGTGGCACACATAGGGGATGTCATTACACCACACACACCATGCCATACTGGAGGATAAAAGGCACCATGTGCCTGCAATGCATGAGAAACACAGCCACAATGGCAGTGTGGAGCAGCAGGGCTGCACAGTCTACACAAACCGACTCAAGACACATGGATGACCAAACAAACACAACACTGATGTGCAAGTCACACACTCTGCACACTCACAAGGGACTAAAACAACAAGTAGGAGTCAGACAGAACAGCATGGACATACCAACACACTGCACAGTGCACAACAGACAACTCACACATGTGCATACAACCACATCCACAAGGCTGCACAATCCAAACAACAGGCACACAACTTCTGGGTGGCACATGTGTGTCTTTCACAATCCAGGAAATTATTATAGAACAGGGGGTGACCCAATTTAGTCAAAGGACCTGGGTATCGAGTATTATAATGAACAAATGGTCCTTGACGAAAATTCACCATGTAACACAATTACAACGTTAGTCCAATAATTTTTAGTCATCTCTAGATTAAATCTGTATAGTTGGTTAAATAGATACATTCGCCCAAATTGTCAAATTTATGCATAAAAGGCACCAAAACTTTGAGAATTCAATCGAATCCAGCCAGATTCTCTAATTTAATATATAGTTTGCAAAAAGAATTTGGCAAATCAAATACAAATTTTTCCATTTATAATAAACAGAAATTGTTCTAGTATAAAAAGAGATAAACGTGCACAGAGAAAGGTAAAAGTTTGTGCTCAAGTGATTGATCAAAGAGATCAGAGAAACAAAGTGCAGAATTGTTTATATACAAGAATGAGCCTGCCCTAAACGACGCTTGTTAAAAAAATGTGTTCTTTTTTACTAGCTTGTAGTTTTTTAAACACAGCCTCTGTTCTCCTTGATTTGCACTGTTGGCAAGGGGATTAGGAAGGAGAGGGGGAGGGGGGGGCAAAAACTGATAGATGCAGGCTCTCAAAGGAAAGTGTCGACGTTTCGACCCACACGTAAACCGGGTGGTTCAATTCCTCAGATCAGGGTCTTCATCAGGACGGGATGATGGAGGGACAAGGAATATTTCAATGTGCACGCAGGTTAAAAAACCAATGTCAATGGGCATCCTTATGTGGTGAATCACCACACGTGCGACGTTATGTCCGCACCAAAGGTTATTTGAATAGGCGCCACAAATTATTTCGGGGGACGTTCTCCAAACAGTGGAGAAGTGTGGCTCAGGGGTTAGAGGAGGCAGACCCGGAAGCTGAGATCGGCCCTGGACCAGGGTTCAATTCCCCGCCTCGGTGGGTCTTGGGCTAAAAATTCCACGGACTCGATAATTCTCGCTCCGGTGCCTTCTCGACTCACGGGTTCACACTCTGCGACTCTGGGCAATAGCTTGCTTAATCTCCACAACGGCCCCTCGCGGCGGGATGCCTGGCTTTCACCTTGTGGATACCCTGCCGGGGCTATCTCACAGGGGAATACCAGGACGGGTTCCCTAAGCAAGCGCCGGGACACCCACTGCGGGTAGCTGTGCGCTATATAAGCTCAAATACATTTACATTTACATTTACATTTACAATAGTCAAAGTTGGTAACTAAAGTCAATTGAAATGGCGCGGAGGAGTAAATCTTCTCACCGAACGCTGCCAGACTCGCTGCTTCGTCTTCGCGTTTGTGGAATGCGGAAACCAGCGTCTATCCGTTTTTGCCCCCCCCCCCTCTCCCCTCCTTCCTAATCCCCTAGCACAAACTTTTACCTTTCTCTGTGCACGTTTATCTATTTTTATACTAGAACAATTTCTGTTTATTATAAATGTAAATATTTGTATTTGATTTGCCAAATTCTTTTTGCAAACTATATATTAAATTAGAGAATCCGGCTGGATTCGATTGAATTCTCAATGTTTTGGTGCCTTTTATGCATACATTTGACAATTTGGGTGAATGTATCTATTTAACCAACTATACAGATTTAATCTAGAGCTGACTAAAAATTATTGGACTAACGTTGTAATTGTGTTACATGGTGAATTTTCGTCAAGGACCATTTGTTCATTATAATTTCACAATCCAGGGGCACACACACATCCACACCCCCTACAAAGTCACATCTTTCACACTGCACGGCTCTTGACTACCAAAGAGCACACATCTCATGTAGGCCATGGGACCAGGATTAAGGGCGATCACAAGATGACCATACACATACACAGCTGGGCACACATAAAGGAATATTACACATACATGATGAGATTGCCCAGCCTGCAGGGAAACCTGTGCACAGTTTCACTCCCTGTGCTGGCAGTGTCCTCCAACCTGACATGTGAACAAAGTAGCCAACAATAGCAAACCACGAAAAAGAGTACTGCATGACAGGTAAAATTGACACTACAGATAACACAAGTATCAGTGTCTGAATGTACTGAAGTCCCTGTCACCTCTGTTAAAAAATGTGATGCGGGTAAAGAGCTTGGCAATGTTGAAGTGACACATAGAGTATGGGGCACAGACAACCAAATGCACACACCAAAAGAACTTTAATCAGCAAGGACACTGACCAAACCGACAACAGGAGTAACTGTACTTATTCACATATTGCACAGATGTGAAAGTAGAACAACAGTAGAGAAGAGCAAGGCACCACATGCTGAGCATATGCAAGAGAATCTGCACGGGCAAACTCTAACCAGGAAGGCCAGTGGCCAGTTCAGGGTGCACAACAAATACATGAGAAGCTGCACAGGGTAGAGTCCAACACAGCAGAGTGGCAGGGCCAGTGTCCATGGCAGGGTGCACAGCAAGTACATGAGTGGCTGCATGGGGTAGAGTCCAACACAGCAGAGCAACATGGCCAGTGTCCATGGCAGGGTGAACAGCAAGTACATGAGAGGCTGCTCAGGGGAAAGTCCAACACAGCAGAGCAACAGGGCCAGTGTCCATGGCAGGGTGCACAGCAAGTACATGAGAGACTGCACAAGCAAGGGCAGAACAGGAAGGCCAGTGGGCATGGCAAAGTGCAGAGAGTACATGAGAAGTTCCACAGGCAAGGGCAGAACAGCAGTGAATGACAAGGCCAGTGGGCATGGAAAAGTGCAGAGTCAGGACATGAGAAGCTGCACAGTGAAGGGCAGAACAGCAGTGAATGTCAAGGCCAGTGGGCATGGCAACGTGCAGAGTAAGGACATGAGAAGCTGCACAGGCAAGGGCAGAACAGCAGTGAATGACAAGGCCAGTGGGCACGGCAACGTGCAGAGTCAGAACATGGAAAGCTGCACAGGCAAGGGCAGAACAGCAGTGAATGACAAGGCCAGTGGGCATGGCAAAGTGCAGAGTCAGGACATGAGAAGCTGCACAGGCAAGGGCAGAACAGGAAGGCCAGTGGGCATTGCAAAGTGCCGAGTGAGAACGTGAGAAGCTGCACAGGCAAGGTCAGAACAGCAGTGAATGACAAGGCCAGTGGGCATGGCAAAGTGCAGAGTCAGGACATGATAAGCTGCACAGACAAGGGCAGAATATCAGTTAATGACAAGGCCAGTGGGCATGGCAAATTACAGAATCACGACATGAGAAGCTGCACAGGCAAGGTCAGAACAGCAGTGAATGACAAGGCTAGTGGACATGGCAAAGTGCAGAGTCAGGACATGAGTAGCTGCACAGGCAAGGGCAGAACAGCAGTGAATGACAAGGTCAGTGGGCATGGCAACGTGCAGAGTCAGGACATGAAAAGCTACACAAGCAAGGGCAGAACAGCAGTGAATGACAAGGCTAGTGGACATGGCAAAGTACAGAGTCAGGACATGAGTAGCTGAACAGGCAAGGGCAGAACAGCAGTGAATGACAAGGTCAGTGGGCATGGCAAAGTGCAGAGTCAGGACATGAGAAGCTGCACAGGCAAGGGCAGAACAGGAAGGCCAGTGGGCATGGCAAAGTGCAGAGCGAGTACAGGAGAAGCTGCACAACAGATGTTTAGCCCCAGCCCTACACTGTCACTGTTATATGTACCACCTTCGTTTGCCCTCATTAATACATGTCTACACCACTGGCTAAAGCATTCTAGAAGTTTCTGTCATCCCTTGTACCTTCGGGGTGCTATTATAAACCTGAACACGGTGCACCACCCTGGGGCCCTGTAACTGCTTAACATAAATTCCTATGTAAACAACCTTCATGAGAGTGCGCCCCAGGAGTTTGTCTTCTGAGCTTGATGGCTGGCTTCTACCATCTCACAGTAACAAAACATGTACCCAGGCAACATCACTTGTGATGGCTGCTGACCTCGCTTCAACTTTGGCTCAAATTAAATTTAAAAAAAAGAAAAAAAAAACTTCCTTCATGTTTTTATTTCTGCAGATACTAACAACGTAAGACTGTGTGTTGTGCTTCTCCTTTTATGCCCCGGAGCGTTTGAAGGAAGGCTGAACGGGCCGTCCTATTATAGTGCCTTTCCTCTACAATATGCAGTTTGTGGGAATGCCCATATTTATTTATATATTTGGGCGTGGTTTTGATGTAGTTTTATTGGGGGCATCGGAGCACAGTAGAAGGATGAGCAGATGCCCGAACTAGCTGACATCGCAGCGAGAGCAACATAAAGGGGGGGGGGGGGCACCTACATTGAGAATGCGCAGGGAAGCCGTACAAATGGTAAGTAGCGCTATCCAAGCGCTGTGCACATATTATTGGACCGATTCACCATAGTCTCACCAAAATACATGAAATGACCACAACATATAATCTATTTCCATGTAGAATTTATTTTTTTGGTCTCTATTGTAATTGCATTGATATGGCACTTCCTGCCCCTGACAAGGCATCGAAGCGCTTTCGGCGAGTAGTGCCACCGCCTTTATCAGATCACCTACCTGTAACCCATATGAACAGCCAAGTTTCCCATTAGTGTAGGGCTGCACTGTTCCACTTGGATCGCACTATAGTGTGCTTCACAAGGGGCCCCTAGAATATAGGAATAATCATTATTTTGTCAGCTGAATCTCCCTATTTCCGGTGTTTAGTGATCTCTCCATCGGCGCCTTCCGTGAAGTGCAGTTTCCTCCCAGGTGTTCCCGCACTATACAGAGCTATCTAAAACTCAAAATGGTCGTAACTTTATTTACCCTGGAAAGATAAAGTCTTGGCCCGCCGCCTTATTTTTACACCTCTAGTTGCGGACTCCCCTGGCAGTAATATTGATGAGGATGCCTTTCTGGCCTAGTTGTGAACCCATTACGTCACCCGAAACTATCCTGTTTTTCTGTTGAATATCTGATAGCAGAATCTGTTGTAAAGTTCAATATAAAGCTGTCTCCAGTCCAAGCAAACAATTATGAGACCCAGAAACTCATTGGCTTTCCTCTCTCTTTAACTGGATTTAAAGGCCTGGTTTTCTTCCGACATATGCTATTGCACGATGTGGACCATACACAAAAAGAGGATTTAGTGAAGAACACATCCGCAACTTTTGTTAACCAAGAATGGTGATATAGCTCAAACTACACTCAAGACCTCGGGTATCAGGGCTCTTTACATGAGCACAAGTTTCATTACTTGAGGATATAATAAACTTGTTTTGTTTTTTGGTAGGCGCGGAGAAATGAAGTGTTTGCCCAGAATCACAGGATGTTGAGCGTCGTTGCACGAGACTCGAACCCGGTGCCCCCAGCTTCGAGGTAGACAGCTCTAGCCATGAGGCTACATCCTCTCTTGTATTAGTGACCTTTATGGAAATTGAGCAGGGGGTTTAAGAGCCGTGACATTCGTTGTGCCTTCTGAGGACTCACCCCCCTCAGTGGCCGCAGGGGAGGATGGTGAACTGTCATCCTGCAGCACAACAGAGGGGGGGTGGAGGTGTTGTTTGAGATGCAAGCCTGTCCCTCAGTAACGCCACTTGCTGGCCCATGAGGTCCACCATTTGTCTGATGCGGGTGTCGATGGACCTCATCAGCAGGATAAGCTCGCGTAAGAGTTCGTCAGACCGGCCACTTTGTCCCTGGACCTGTTCGTAGGCCCCGATAACTCTGGTGAAGTGGTCCAGGGATGGGGTCCAAACCTCCTGATGTCTGGAAGTGACCCTGGCCCTCCCACCTGCCCTGCTGCCATGGACCTGTTGCCTCACCACTGTGGGTCTACACACACATTACCTGCCATCCACATTTGTTGGTGTGGGCTGGTCATCCCCTGGGACAGGGAGGGTGTTGCAGGTGGCACTGGAGGTGATGGCGGTGGATGCACAGGCCGTAACAGCAGGGTAATGCTGTGCTGTTGTTGTTGCAACAGACGTTGTGGTGGGGACCATGGGGTCCTGGGACCTGGAGCTCCCTGGCACACCAGATGGGGCGGCCACAAGCTCATCGTCCTGAAAATCCTGGGAGACTACATCCGAGAGTCCATTTACCAGAGGTGGAGACTGGCTCTGCTGGTTATCGATCTTGTCCTCAGCAGTGAGTTCTTGGTCTCCTGTGGATTATATGGGGAATGGTCAGTGTTGTGCACTCAGCACGAATTCTGTTAGCTGTGTGTCATACAGTGTCTGTCCACTACACAATTGACTGATATTCACATCTTTTGCTATGTGCAAAACTGTGCCTCATGACATGAGGCAGGGGTACATACATTACTCGTACATGTTGTCAGGTGTCGATGCATAGCATGCAAATCGTGCTGTGAACATGTTCACAGGGAGCAGTTGCCATGTAGGGACCAGCACAAATGAGTTTTATGGTTCTCTCATTGTTGATAAGTATGACCTGGCTGACGTCAAATCTGGCCATGGAGTGGCCATTGTATTGTACTGCATGACTTTGTCCTGTAATGTACATATTTGTATTCATAAGCCCACACATGCTTTCTGTAATTTTACATGGTCCTTGCTGATTGTGCCACATGGCAATGCACTCATAAGTGTGTGTTGTTCATGGTTGTGCACTGTCTTCCTTGTGCATGTCCATTGGTGTGTGACTCTTTGGTATCTGTGACAGTTCCCTTAGCTTACCTGTGTGCACTCTGTGTGTGTCGAGCAGGGTCTGTGTGCATATTTGTGCATGGAGAGGGCTGGTGTTGCCATATGGCACCATTTCATTGGTAACAGATGTCTGGCTGCACGCACATGCTACCTACCTGTTAGGTGATGCCACATGCTTGTGGGTGGGGTGGGGGAGTGATCCATCCTGCTGGGGTGTGGAACTGAGGGCATGATAGGAGTGGTGCTACAGGCCTCCCTCCCCCAAACAGGCCTCCCAAGCAAGATGGCTACCTACCTGTTAGGTGAGGGTGAACAATACAAGGGCTGCAAACTGTTTCTAGGTTGGGTGTAGTGTTACATCCTGCTTAAATGGGGAACAGGGGTGCCTGGTGGGAGTTGTAGTGCAGGCCTCCCACAGTAAACCTACCCTCCAAGGGAAGATGGCTACCTACCTGTTAGTTTGTTTCGTGTAATGCAATGGCTTCCAGGTGTTTGTGGGTGGGAGGGAGGGCTCCATTCTCCTGGGGTGTGGGACAGAAGGCATGGTGGAAGTAGTGGTACCGGCCTCCCTCCCATAAACAGGCCTCCCAGGCATGATGGCTACCTACCTGTAAGTTTGATAAGGGTGATGAAATGGCTGCCACATGCTTGGCGTGGGAGGGAGGGCTCCATCCTGCTGGGGTGTGGGATAGGGGGCATGGTGGGAGTGGTGCTACAGGCCTCCCTCCCCCCAACCAGGCCTCCCAGGGATGATGGCTACCCACCTGTAAGTTAAATGAGGGTGATGCAATGGCTGCCACATGCTTGTGGGTGGGAGGGAGGGCTCCGTCCTGCTGGGGTGTGGGACAGAGGGCATGGTGGGAGTAGTGGTATAGGCATCCCTCCCCCAAACAGGCCTCCCAAGCAAGATGGCTACCTACCTGTTAGGTGGGGGTGAACAATACAATGGCTGTAAACTGCTTCTGGGTTGGTGTGTAGTGATCCATCCTGCTTGGGTGTGGGGCAGGGGGCATGGTGGGAGTAGTAGTGCAGGGTGACTGTGCTCATGCTCCCATGGTAATATTGCTAGCTACATTTAGGGTAAATGGGAGTGAGTGCCTGTTGGATCAGTGAGACATGTTTTTGTGGGTGTGTGGTGCAGATGAATGTTACTTTTCTTGGGTGGTGTGTGCTTTTGGTTGTGCAAAACAGTACACATCAGTGTGTTGGTTAACATTTGTTTGTACTTACAAGCCTCCACTCCCCCAGATACTCCTGTGAGACTCTCGGGATGCAGTATGGCAAGCACCTTCTCCTCCCATGGTGTGAAAGTTTTCTGTGGGATGGGAGGGCCACTGCCAGCCCAGTTTGCCAGCTCCCAGTTCTTGCTCCTCCTCTCTTTGACAACCATCTTGAGATCATGCTGCCACTTCATGATCTCCTTCTTGGATCGCTGGGTGATCCCTACTGCATTGACCCTTTGGACTATCCTTTGCCACATTTGGGTCCTTGTGGCTTATAGTGTCCGTTGGACCAGGCTACCAAATAGTTGTGGTTCCATTTTCTTTGATGCCATGGTGTGTAGTGTGCAAAGTGTATGTGTGTGTAAGGTTGTGGGTGGTAGGTGTGGTGTTTGTGTGTGACGTGTGTTATGTGCTCGGGATAGTTGGTGCTGGTGTGATGGTGGTGGTGAGTGTGCTGTGTTTTCTTGCCTCTCCTGTCAGGTCTGGTGTATGCCCTTCATATATGCTTCGAATCGTGGTATTATGTATAGGTGTAAGGCGCCTCTGGGTAGATTCACACAATGGTTTCTGTTTATTTATATAACGGTGCTGCAGGGTGTTGAGAACCACCAAACTCCACAGATAAATGCCTGAGCTCCGTAATAAATATGATTTATTCCCCAGCACACGTCAGCTTTCAATATGGTTTCCCTATTGTCACTCAGAACAAACCACTACTTTTTCATCACACAATATAAATTATAAACATTTCGTCTTTTTCCTTTTCAAGGTTTATTCTTGTAGTCTTGCACATCAGTTCTCAACAGCCACAGCCAACATGTGTTTTGTCGCTGAAGGGGTGTAGTCCTACGGTGACCGCTCTGCTCTCCTTAGGGCTTGGTCGCTCCACCCTCTGCTGCCGCTCCTGCCTGCCTTGCCTTGCCGCCTCCTGCCTGCAGTTTCCCTCGAGCGCCGCCCGCAGCTCCTGGGATCCCCGCTGCCCGCAGACCCTTGGATTTCCCGCCGCTGCCTACCTGCGGCCCGCCCCCCTGCGACTCCATTCGCCGCCCCGCTCCCGCCACCCAGCTGCTCCTCCCTCCCGGCTCCTTACTTAAGGGGACCTCAGCTTGTGACCGCTCAGCTCTCCTTAGGGCTTGGTCGCTCCACTCTCTGCTGCCGCTCCTGCCTGCCTTGCCTTGCCGCCTCCATTCTGCAGTTTCCCTCGAGCGCCGCCCGCAGCTCCTGGGATCCCCGCTGCCCGCAGACCCTTGGATTTCCCGCCGCTGCCTACCTGCGGGCCCGCCCCCCTGCGACTCCATTCACCGCCCCGCTCCTGCCACCCAGCTGCTCCTCCCTCCCGGCTCCTTACTTATGACGCCCCCTGAGCGACCGCGCAGCGGACGCGCGCAGCGGGAGCACCGATTGAGCACCGAAGGTGCGCCAAAGGTAAGCCCGTCTGCGCCTGTCCGCGCCTGGACCGCGCCCAGCGCCAGACCCCCTGGCCCCCGCAGAGGCCACCCTACCCGCCGGGCTTATGACGCATCCGAACTCAACACACTCAACACCGGTCGGATCCCCGGCTGCTACCGAGCCACACCGAGAGGCACCCACGGACCCTTCAGCTGCCATTCCTGCAACTTCTCCTGCATCTGGACCTGCACTGCACCCGCACCCGCCAAGCCGAACACCAACAGCAACCACCTGAAGTGCATCCTACTCAACACTCGCTCTGTCCACAGACACGCCGTCCAACTCTGGAACCTGATCGACACAACATCACCAGACGTCGCCTTCCTCACGGAAACCTGGATGAAAGCCTCCTCAGCGCCCGACATCGCCATCATCATCCCAGACGGATACAAGATCACCCGAAGGGACCGAGTCAATCAGACTGGAGGAGGCATCGCCATTGTCCACAAGAACACCATCCGCATCACGACCAACACCGACGACACCCTCACAACCGCCGAACACCTGCCCTTCCAGATCCACACCGACCCCAAGACCATCCTCAGAGGCACCCTCATCTACATCTACCCCGCACACAATTCAGCGAAGACATTGCTGACTTCATCAGCCCGCACGCCCTCCCCTCCGCTGACTACATCCTCCTCGGGGACCTCAACTTCCACCTGGAGAACAAAAAAGACCGCAACACCACCACCCTGCTGGACAACCTCGCCAACCTCGGACTCAAGCAACTGGTGACCACCCCCACCCACTATGCCGGCCACACGCTTGACCCAGTCTTCTCCTCCAGAAAGTACATCTCCTTCAGCCACGCCACCGGACTCCACTGGACGGACCACAGCTGCGTCCACTTCAGCTTCAGAAAGAACACAATCCACCAGCAACAGGTTGCACGCGGAAGCTGGAACAAGATCACAGCCGACCAGCTCGCCGCATCCCTGAGCCAGGACCCTCCCGCCAGCTCAGCGAACCCCAACCATGCCACCAACAACCTCACGAAGTGGATCAGCAACTGCGCAGACGACTTCGCCCCTCTCAGGACCCCGCCCAACAGATTCGGTTGTAAGAAAGCACCCTGGTTTACCGACGAACTCAAGAGCTCAAGAAGAACTGCCGAGCCCTCGAGAGAGCCTGGCGCAGAGACCCGACACCAGACACCATGACCACCCTCAAGCTCCCCACTCGAAAACACCACCAACTGATCCACACCACCAAGAAAACAGCATTCAAGAAACGGCTGGACAACAACGCCCACAACAGCAAGGAACTCTTCAACATCGTCAAAGAGCTCTCCAACCCCAGCGCCGGAAAAATCGACATCACCCCATCACAACACCTCTGCAACTCCCTCGCCTTGTACTTCCACAAAAAGATCGCAGACATACACAACAGCTTCAGCACACAGCCGACGCACTCTACGAGCGCACCAGCGCCCCCACCACCACCCTCCGAGCCTGGACCCCGACCAACACCGAAGAAACCATACGCACGATTAACTCCATCCACTCCGGATCTCCAACCGACCCCTGCCCCACCACGTCTTCAACAAGGCAGACTCCGTCATCGCTCCCCATCTACGAGACATCATCAACGCCTCCTTCAACACCGCAACCTTCCCGGAGAGCTGGAAGCACGCCAAACTCAGCGCCCTCCTGAAGAAACCTTCAGCCGACCCCATCGACCTCAAAAACTACCGCCCCATCTCGCTCCTCCCGTTTCCTGCTAAAGTCATCGAGAAGACCGTCAACAGACAGCTGGCCACCTTCCTCGAGACGAATGGCTCCCTCGACCTCTCGCAGTCCAGTTTCCGAGCCAACCACAGCACCGAGCCCGCCCTCATCGCAGCCACCGACGACATCAGATCCCTGCTCGACAACGGGGAAACAGCGGCCCTCATCCTCCTGGTCCTCTCCGCAGCGTTTGACACTGTCTGCCACCGCACCCTAGTGCAGCGCCTCAGCAACGTCGGAATCCAAGAGAAGGCACTGGAGTGGATCATCTCCTTCCTCACCGGAAGGACACAGAGAGTCCGCCTCCCTCCGTTCAGATCCGAGGCCACCAAAGTCATCTGCAGCGTACCACAGGGATCATCGCTCAGCCCCACCCTCTTCAACATCTACATGAGCCCCCTCGCAGCCATCGCACGCCAACACAACCTCAACATCATCTCCTTTGCCGACGACACCCAGCTGATCCTCTCCCTCACCAACGACCCCGCCACCGCCAAGGCCAACCTACACGAAGGGATGAAAGACGTAGCCGAGTGGATGATGAACAGCCGCCTGAAACTGAACTCAGATAAGACGGAAGTCCTCATCCTGGGATCGTCGCCCTCTGCCTGGGACGACTCCTGGTGGCCCCCTGCCCTGGGCAATGCACCCAAACCGACGGGCCATGCATGCAACCTGGGCTTCATCCTGGACTCCTCCCTCTCCATGACCAGACAAGTCAACGCCGTCTCCTCGTCATGCTTCAACATCCTACGCATGCTACGGAAGATCTTCCGGTGGATCCCCACCGAAACCAGGAAGACGGTCACCCAGGCCCTCGTCACCAGCCGATTGGACTACGGCAACTCCCTCTACGCCGGAACCACTGCAAAACTCCAGAAAAGACTCCAACGGATTCAGAACACCTCAGCTCGACTCATCCTGGACATCCCCCGACACAGCCACATCTCCGTACACATAAGAAACCTGCACTGGCTCCCCGTCAACAAGAGGATCACGTTCCGACTCCTCACCCACGCACACAAAGCCCTCCACAACCAAGGCCCAAGATACCTCAACGACCGCCTCAACTTCTACACTCCCACACGCCAGCTCCGACCGACCAGTCTCGCCCTCGCCGCCGTCCCCCGCATCCGAAGAGCCACACAGGGAGGAAGATCCTTCTCCTACCTGGCCGCCAAGACGTGGAACTCCCTCCCCACCCACCTCCGCCTGACCCAAGACCACCTCGCCTTCAGGAAGCAATTCAAGACCTAGCTGTTCGAGCAGTAGCGGACCACCCCCCCCCCCCCCCCCTCCCCAAGCGCCTTGAGACCCTCCGGGTGAGTAGCGCGCTATACAAATGCCTTGATTGATTGATTGATTGATTGACTTCATCAAGGCTAGATTCTCCAAATAAATAATCTTTGATATGTGGTGATAATTCTGGACCACAATGGGTTTCTGGTTTGAACGGCGTGTCAAAAGTGCTACCAAGTTCCATATAAAGTTTCATCTCAAAAGAAGTATTCCGGTTTCTCAGTTCACATATTTCCAATTCCTTAGGCCGCTCGTGTTGTCAACCGAGTAAGGCGACCAACTCCTGATGCTCCATCCCGGCTTCCTAGTGTATGCCCGTCTCTTCTGGAGTGATGCAAAGGATTGTGGTCAGTGAAGGGGCTGGTTTTACACTCAGCTGTGTGGGTGTGTCCCAATGGGCTTTTGCTGTCAGGTGTGTTGTGGGAGTTGTCATTGAAATTGTATGTTTCTGTTTGGCATTTATTTGTTTCATTGGGATGTGTTTTGTGTATTTGTGGGTCATGGCTACTTTGATTTGTGCCACGTTTGCCTTTATTGTGGTGTTTTTGCATCGTCCGCCATGTTTTATAGGGATCGTCTGCTGCAGTGGCTATGCTGCAGCTCTTCAGCTGGCTCTCCAATTCACTCCAGTGTGCACATCAGGGATATCTTAATTTCCCGTGCGGTGTCTCCGCTATGCTTGCGGCGGGTTATGGCTTTTCCATTGCATTTCTGACCGCCGCAGTCGGTTTTACATCATCACCGCCCACGTCAGGCAGTTTTTATTTGCCCGCTACCGCCGCGGTCAGTCTTTTTTTGCAGTTGATCCTAATATGACCGCCGTTTTTTCCACTGTCCCTGTGGACAGTTGTTTTCCGTGTCCATCACAGTTGGGGTGGATTTCCCCCGCCATCCTAATTGGGCCCCTAGTTTTTTCCTATAAAATATAAGGAAATCTAAGGATTATGGAAGAGTCACTTAAATATTATATATAGAAGTAAGCAATGGTAAATAAAAAGCAAGAGAGAATATCAAGGAAGAAGGAAAGGTCAATGTACTGTGCAAGGTGTAACACAGCACCAACAAAATGGATATGTTTACTGTGAGTCTGAGTTTATGGACTACTCGCGCCGGGGAGCCCCATCCAGCAACAAAGTCAGTGGTGAGGGGTGTATTTATAAAATATTATTAATAGTATTCCAATAATAATATGGAATTCAGATTGAAGAACGAAAAGGAAATAAGCAGGGCCAGACTGGGAACCGAAACCAGCCCTGGCAAACTGCTCGGACACGCCCCCGGGAGAAGGGGGTGGGGTTTGACTGAGCTATTTTCTAGGGATTGCTTCGGCCAATTTTGTTACAGGGGCGGTATTGCCGGCCGTCCTGGTAACAAAAATGCCCTCCCTGGGGTCCAAAACCGTCCCCCACCATAGCGGCCCACCGGGGAAACGCCTGGTGCCCTGCTATGGCCAGTCGGGTCCTGGAAATGAGCATTATGAGAGTATGGTTTGAAGGAGGTAAGATATTTAAAACAGAAAAAAGGTAGAAAGGCAGGAAAGTGAGTTATTAGAAATGATAGATCATTTTAGAATGAAATTGTCAGATATATAGCAGAATGAGGTAAACCATGGAAAGCATAATAACATTAGGTAAAAATTAACATAAAGAATTGTTATCGCATTTAGGCATAATCATATCAATATGATGTCATCATATATTTAAATAATGGAATAAATAAATAATGAGGTAACTGTTTGTGTCAAAAAGATAATCATGCATGACTATAGTTAATAATCCTTGTATTTATAATGAAGAATATAAAAATACTAATAGGAAGGGAAAAATATAAGCATATAAACGATATAGAAAATGCAACACTCTATAAAGGTATAAAAATATTATTCTAAAATATAAGAATTCCAATTGTTTAAACATTGCATTAGATAGCAATAATGGTAATTAATAATACATATTTCAAGTATCTAGTATAACATTTAGACATTATGACATAGCTACGTACTAACATGTCATAAATAGATAAATACTATCATAATTAAATAACAAGGCAATTAGATGTTAAACATTAAAACAATTGAAAAACAACATACTAATTTATTAAGCTAAAAAGGAGAAAAAATATTAAAAAGAATTGAAAGAGAAAGAGCAAAAAGATAATCATAGTACATAATGGGAGAAAAGACTTAAAAATGTAAATAGAAAGTGTTAGAGGAATTGAAAAGGACAGACAGGAACCGATAGCAAAGTATAAGAGGACAGAGAATAATAAACTATAACATTGTCAAATGTACGGTATAATCAGATATGATGAAAGAGATTGTACATATGATAATATTGATAATGATAATGATAATAAGTAAGATACTAAGGGGCCCATTAGGATGTCGGGCAGATTGCCTCCGCCAGGGTAGCGGTGGCCACCGCCACCCTGGCGGAGGAAATCCGCCCGACATCATCAGCCCAATTCCCCTCCGCCATATTAGTATGGCGGGAGGGACCGCAGCGGTGACAAACACCGCCCGCATGTTTTCTGCCCCGGTCGCCTTGCGGCCGGGGCGGAAAACCAGTAACATGGAGGCGGTGTCTGTTAGACACCGTCCGCCATATTACAATGGGCTGTGGACAATGCCTTTCCGTGGCGGCAATGCCGCCACGGAAAGGCATGCGGAGACTCCCTGCGGGGGCCCGTTGTGGGCCCCCTGGGAGTCTGTGGCTTGGGGGGGTGCACATGGGGGGTACCTATGGTACCCCCCCGCATTTCAAAGTGCAACATGGCAGGCACCGCGCTGTGCCTGTCATGTTGCCCTTTGAAAAGCACAACGTGCACTTTTACCATTGCAGCGGCCGGCGAATTCTGCTCCGCCCGCTGCAATGGTAAACATACAGGATGCGCCCACCTGCATGGCGGGCGCATCCTAAAGCATATGTCGGGACCCCCGCACTGTTAGCGGGCGGTCCACTTCTCCGTTAGGGTGGCGGGCGGCCAAAGCCCGCCCGCCATCCTAATGGACCCCTTAATATAGATAATTATCCCAATTGGACTTAATTCTAGCTACAGAAATACAATGTGTAATTAAATATTATTATGATTAAACATAAAGACAAATAAGTAATACCTGTTATCAGGCATAAATAATGTGATATATGCTAATTTAATAAAAGAAGAGATATAAAGATTGTGGAAAAGAAGTTCATAAAGACAAGAAAAAGTAGCTAGAACTATTCATAATTCATCAGAGATTCATTTCAAATTCATAACAGTGATTGTGTGTATATATATATATAGATGTCAATAAATCTAATATATATATTATACAGTTTTTAACATACCCTGAACAAGTAGTAGTACTAAAGACAAATAGGCTATGGAAGAAGATAAAGAGGTACTAAACTAGTTGCCATTTCGGAGAACTAAAAATATATTCTTATCATCATAACTATACTATTAAGTAATTAAATATTAAATTAGAGTTCAGGGCACACCCTACTCAGTAGTTGAAGGGGATGATTTGTTTCTATCTCCATCCTGCATAAGAGCAGTTACTGCTTGAAGAGCTTAAGAGCTGTCTCCTAGGGAATGCACTAGTCAGTCAGGGTCTCTTCCTCTGCTATTGGAATGACCTGGATTGCGTCGCGTTCCACCAGATGATATCTTAGAGTTTAATGAAGGAGACTGAGATTTAAGCTCAGGTATATACACAGCACAATCCATGCTTTCTGGAACAAAGTTTTCCAAGATTTTTTCGAAAATCTTCTGATTGAAAAATTCTTTAGAGTTACCATCTTTAGTGATTCGCAGATGTGCCAGTTCAAAGAGGCCATATTTAATGTCTAATTGACATAGGCGAGGTCGAGAAGAGAGAAAGGCTTTACGGCGATCATTCGTTCCCCGTGAAAGTTCTGCTGCCACACGGATCTCATGACCTTCAAATCTATATGGACCATGGATATGAGCATCAGAGATCAATTGACAAGCCTGACATAAAAAGCAAACAATGAGTGTGAGAGGCCGTATATTTTTCCCTCCGTGGAACAGACAGATGCGATGAGCCCTCTGCATCTCAAATGGCAGATCAAAGGTGAGACCTGTGATCTTTGAAAGAGTTGTTTTGAGGAAGGATTTAGCATGTGAACCTTCTATTCTTTCTGGGAAACCAAAGAAACGTACATTATCTCTGTAGCTTCTTTCTTCCAAATCTATAATTTAGCTTCTAATGAAAAGAAGTTCTTGATCCCGATCTGGTATATTGTTAAGGTGGTTCTCAACTATGACAACTCGTTCAGTTAGACCTTCAAGATGATTTTGAAATCCAGCATTATCTACACGTATTGATTTAGTTTAATTCGTTAGGGCAAATAAGGATCTCTCCATGACCTCTAGGCTTCGTCCTACTGAAGATATTTCCTGGAGTATACGGTCCATAGTAGGGTCTGGAGAAGTTGCCATACTAGGATTAGGTAACTTTTGAGTTGAAGGAATTACATTTAAAGCTTCTGAGGTGGGGAGGCCCTGATTTAGAGCTTCAGAGTAGAGAGGTTGTTTAATGGATTTATAATTCGCTTTACCCGAAGGCATCTCTTGTTGTTCTTTTTTTCCCCCACTAATCAGGTAAGTAATTCTCTTAACTCCCTTCTTCACTTGGTCATAGATTGTTAATCCAGAAAAAAAGTAATGTTTTGATTGTTAAGAAAGACACCAATAGTTCAGATGCTCCTGCTGATGCAGTGTAATAATTATCTCAAAGCTGTGTGCAATGAATGCAAAATTTCTGAGGAGAAGCACTGATAGCAGTATTAGGAGTCACTAAGGCAACATATCATAATCTCCTTATTTCATTGAATCAAACATAACAGCAGAGGGAAAATCCCAATACAATTAACTCCTTTGCTTGGTAGTCATCCTAAAGGCAAGTATTCCTCCATTTGGGAATCAGCACAAAACGGTAGTAAGTAGCTCGAAATTTCATTAGTCAGAAAATGAGGGTGTAAATATATGTGCAGCAGGCAAAGGAAGAGGAGCTGGTATAGGGGTGTCGGTTCAGTTTTAGCACGTGGCTGCACTTGGTTACATATCAACTTGATGCAGAAGTTGTGCAAAGGGTTAAAATTTACTGTATTGATGTAGAATGTATCGTGAGATATTGCCTACTCAAAGTAGATCAATTATTTCATACTTTGCCTCAGAAGTACAGATTATCACTTTTGGTATGAATGGTCTATTCAGAGGCAATTTGTCGTTGGGAGTGAATAACCAATATTGAGGTCAATAGCATTGTAAAACATACTAAAAAATGTGAAAAATACATTATAGTAAGTACAAAAATATCGAAAAAAATATCGATGTCAAAAATAGTTTTTTTTTAGTTAAAAAAATAATGTACAATTACGAAAATAATACATATAATTAAAATAAACATAGTTAAAATGTTTTAAAATGTTTAAAAATTAAAGAGTAATATATATGTAATTTACAAATAAATTAAACATATGCCTATAATATATTATATATATACTTAGTTACTAATAATTTTTCATAACTACTTGAATAATATAACTTTTTTTTAAATATCATATATATTATAAATACATCTATACACATAAAATAATAATATAAAAATGTAATAAATATCTATAACAAATTTAACAAATGTAAACTTGTTTACTCTTTTTAATACTAATTATATACTACATTAAAATAATATCAAAATATTACATAGCAGAGGTAATAAAATTACTATTCTAACGCCAACCGGTGCAACAGTAGGGAAAGTGTTGCATAGCGTAGAGGTAAGAATTACTATTTCCATTCCAGTGAGTGCAACAATAGGGAAAGTGTTGGAGAGCGTAGGAGTTAAAATTACTATTCCCACTCCGAGAGAGTGCAACAGTAGGGAAAGTGTTGGATAGCGTAGTGGTCAAAATTACTATGCCCACTCCAGTGAGTGCAACAGTGAGGAAAGTGCTGGATAGCTTAAGGGTTAAAATTACTATTCCCACTCCAGAGAGTGCAACAGTAGGGAAAATGCTGGATAGCGTAGGAGTAAAAATTACTATTCCCACTCTGGGGAGTGTAACAGTGGGGAAAGTGGTGGATAGCATAGGGGTTACAATTGCTATTCCCACTCCAGAGATTGCAACAGTAGGGAAAGTGTTGGATAGCGTTGGGGTCAAAATTACTATTACCACTCCAGTGAGTGCACAGTGAGTAAAGTGCTTGATAGAGTAAGGGTTAAAATTATTATTTCCACTCCAAGGAGAGCAACAGTAGGGAAAATGTTGGATAGCGTAGGAATAAAAATTACTATTCCCACTCTGGGGAGTGCAACAGTAGGGAAAGTGGTGGATAGGGTAGGGGTTACAATTACTATTCCCACTCCAGGGAGTGCAACAGTAGGGAAAGTGGTGGATAGGGTAGGGGTTACAATTACTATTCCCACTCAAGGGAGTGCAACAGTAGGGAAAGTGTTGGATAGCATAGGGGGGAATTACTGTTCCCATTCGAGTGAGTGCAACAGTAGGGAAAGTGTTGGATAGCGTAGGGGTTAAAATTACTATTCCCACTCCAGGGAGTGCAACAGTAGGGAAAGTGGTGGATAGCGTAGGGGTAAAAATTATTATTTTAACTACAGTGAATGTAACAGTGTTGAACATTTGGATAGCGTAGGGGTTAAATAAACATACTTATATATTAAATAATTTCTGAAAAATAAATAACATTACAAATTAAATTAACTAACAAATGAATAATACATAACAAGAAAATTAAATTAATATTTACTTAAAGAAAATTACATTACTTTCCACCCTATTCCGCCATAAACACACAACACATAAAAATAAACATAATGAATGTAATTATTAAGGAATCTATTAATAAAAATTAATTACCAATTAATAATACATTTTCAATACATTAATTAACTCAAACAAATACTAAATAATAATACATTTATTATAATTAATATAATTATAAATTATTCAATTATATAAAATGAATTACCAAGTAAAAATTGATTAACAATACATTAATTATCAATAACAATAAATAAAAGCATCTTAATTAATTCATCAAAATTGCATTACTTCCCACCCTATTCCCCTATAAGCCCACAACCTGCTACACATTAAAATTGACATAATTAATTGCTTTATCAATTAATCAATTAATAAAAAATAATTACCAATTAATTAATTAACTAACAATAAATGAATTAACAATCACAATAAATAAATAAGAAATATTATAATTAATATGCTGATAAATGGATCAATTAATAACCAATTAATAATTAATTAACAATAAATTAATATTAAATAACAATAAATAAAACCTATTAATTAATTAATTGTAATAGAATTACTTCCCACTTTATTCCCCTATAAACCCACAACCCGCTCTGATACTAAAACGCAAAATGTACTTAAAAACATTACTAATTTCTAAACATTTAATACATATATTTTAAAATAATAAAACTACATTACAAAAAAAATACATACCACTAACATAAATATCGATATTATTAACAACAAAATGTTGGTAACGATATTACTTACTTTGAAATTATTAACTTCGATATTACTTCGATATAAAAAAATACGATATTATTTACCTTACGGTCAAAATTCTGGTCAATTATATTCTTGACATCGAAATTCCGTCCCTACGATATAAAAAACTCAATATTACTGTATGTTGATATCAAAAATCGATATTTTGACTCCTCACCCCGCAGGAAAAAAGACCAGCGTCATGGAATGACAAAACACTACCAGCAACTGACCCACTAGCAGACCACCTGGATTGCAGTTGGAGTGCCAAGGAGGCCAATCCAGGAGGCCAATAGGGGCAGTCATGACGTGACTACCTAAAGCAGTTACTGACCTGCTGCGAACAGGAAGGCAACAACGGCAAAAGGAGGTGGCAGTCTAGCGCCCCTGGAGGAGTTGGAGGAAACCCAGGCCACAGTCAGCAGTGTGGAGACGGTGCAAGGAGTAGGGAGTACGGACACAGCTCAAGAGAACCTGACACAACATCAACAGTGAGTGCCACGAACAGGGACTGGGGGTACAGGGGGAGATGGACACAATGGCATACATGCACAAAAAGGCGTAGCACACTCACAAATGTCCAAGATCCCCTTGGCACACTGCAGCGCACACACATAGCACGTACAGCGCAGCCACATTGGCGACAACATGGAACAATGCGCATAGCAGACACTGAAGAACAGAGGACATAACTGGCTCCGCACATGCACAGAAAGATGCCCAGTACATCTGACAGTGCCGGAAACAGTGAAATGGAAATGTACGCGTATGACCTCACATCCGTCATGTAGTCCACATGTACACTGTCCTGCAGAAGAATCCGGTACAAAAGGGGGTGGTGATGGACGGAGCATCTGAATCAATCAAACACTCACACCCAGTCAAAAGATCTGGGTTTAATCCATCACCGTTCTTTAGCCCACTCTGACACCCCAGTTCAGACATGGCTATATGCAAATCAGTCTGACCCTGTGCCTCATGGGAACAGTCCAGCCCGAACTGCCAAGCCATGTCCCCACTGGAACGGAAACAAGCTTCCAAGGACCGGTTTCTGGCATTCCAGACGTCTTCAGCCCGGCTTGCTTGAATCCAGTGGCAAAGTGAGCAAGGGACTCCCGTCTGAGCATACCCTGCCACACTTATGGCGGCCAAAGGCGGTCCAAAAGGGGGTGGTGATGGACGGAGCATCTGAATCAATCAAACACTCACACCCAGTCAAAAGATCTGGGTTAAATCCATCACCGTTCTTTAGCCCACTCTGCCACCCCAGTTCAGACATGGCTATAATCAGTCTGACCCTGTGCCTCATGGGAACAGTCCAACCCGAACTGCCAAGCCATGTCTTCCCTGGACTGGAAACAAGCTTCCGAGGACCGGTTTCTGGCATTCCAGCCATCTTCAGCCCGGCTTGCTTGAATCCAGTGGCAAAGTGAGAAGAAGAATCCAGCACCCCCCAAGCAGTCATAATGTACATTGCCATACAGTCTGCATGAAATCAGCACAATGTGCTAACACATATGTCAACACAAATGGCACATGCATCACCCCTTCACATCAGAGGAGCACACATCATCTCCAGCAGATCACAGAACATAACACATCAGTGATGCCGGAAAGGACCACCACACCATCTACACCAATGCCCTACAACAGCCCATGGATATTACATGCTACCCCCCACCAGGCCCCGGCCAGCCAAGCAACTCAGGGGTGAACACCGAGCATGCAACAGACCACACAGCAGGAAGCACCCGCAAGCACAGCTGGCTCACGACACTTCGCCCACCCACACATGGCACCACAATGCCATGTGTTAGCACGCTAAAACGAGGTGGTCCAACAGGTGTGGTTGGGGTCCAAACCCATGAAATGCTAACAAGGACACATATGTGGGGTCTATCACCTTTCATGGCCCACCCACACCCCACTAAGGAGACCCACACTGCCATAGAGACATATGCAGATGCACATTCACAGTACAGAACCACGCCCAGGGTCACGCAAATAGCAGTCACACTCCCATTTTGGCTGTGCGTATGAGAGCCCTGGCCACGAATTGAGTGGGTGACAACAAAGCTAAATGTCCAAGCTCCAACCCGCTGCCTGCGGTGACATGTCTGCATCCGATTTACACAGCACAATGAAATATCGTAGAGCCCAGGGCCCCCATGCACACTACAAGACCACAGGGACACACGCAGATATCATGTAGAACCGGCTACGGGCACATGCGACCAGCCCCTTTATTGGCAGGGCCACATGTACTCTGACTCCTGTGCTGGATGTGTGTGGGGTGAGAGGAATGTCTGGTGCTGGCAACCACTTGAAAATTGGACCCCAGTGGAACGGAAACAAAAAACACATGCAATACAGAGTCAACTGCTGAGCAACATGCAGGGAGAAAATTACAAAAAACAATGTGTGACATTGATCCACATTCGGTCCATCACCTGTTTTGTGAGCAACATGCAACATGCAGGGAGCCGAAGAAAGTCCAGAGGACAGCCAACATGCAAACAGAAGTATCCGTGAGTTGCAGTGCGCTGTGGTTTGGAGGACACTAGAGATGAGCGCGCTTATGTGAAGAAAAAGTCTCAGATTGTGTCCCTTCAACATATTCCTGATACAGATGCAGTGGTGTGTGTTAGACCTGCATCAACTTTCCCATCAATGTCTCAGAGCCCCTACACTGTTTGAGGTGACATACCTGTGCAACCCCTTCACAGCACAAAACACAATCCGCAACGGACAGTGGCCAGCGGTGTACTAGGTCACTGGCACCTGGAGTGCTGAGCAGGGTATCAGGCCGATGAGGGCATCCACGACAGGCCTGAGCAACTCCATAAGTCTGTCATGATCACCGGTACGACACTGGCAGATGGCAGTTGGAGGTGGTCCTTGCGGTGGTGGCATGTGCCTCCTGCGGTGATGAGTCGCCTGGCCCGATGTGGACTCGCTTTGGTGTGTTAGCTCTGGTGGGACGCATTTGGGCCCGGAGGCTGCGTACAGCGCAAGGTCACCGAGGAATGCCATTGATGACCCTAAGGCCTACGCCTCATGGGCCAGCCAATGTCTCCAGAGAAGGGGTACCGGACCTGACCAGCACAGAGTTAGTGGCCCCAGATGCATTGCAGCCATCACTGGCACCGAGCCACGGGACGGTGCCTTGTGGTACAGTCAGATAGGCCATATGTCCTGAGAGGGTCACCATCAATATCAGATGTGTGTGCTGTGGAGAGTTTCAGGGGACAGTGGAAGGTGTCCTCCAGGGCAAGGCACGAAAATATTTGATTTTATCTGGAAGCAGCAAATGGAGGAGTGGAATGCCACAGCCTCATTGCCACCACCAATTCAGTATCAGCTACATGAGGATGTATACTGCCCCCTAGTCCATAGACTCAGACACGACCAGAGAGTGTCCATGAATGTCAGGGAACAGACTTACTGGCACCGGGGCTGAGTGGGGATGCAGTCTGCGATGATGCAGGTACACCAATATGTACCCCGCCATTGCAGAATCATGACTCTGTGACCTACTGGACCGCAGTGTAAGCCGGAGGCAGTGGCCAGCACGGACCAGCCACCGAGTGCTGCCGGCATGGGTTGGTGGCTCTACCGAACTGAGTAGTTCAGGTTCAGTGGCACCATATGTTCGGTCACCTCAGTGACTGTGACCCGGCTTTTGTCTGGACTGAGCCTCCTCTTTCCTCTTACTCCTCTCCATGCATCCACTGGAGTGGGCTCTGCCATTCGTGAATGGCATCTAGGTGCTGAATGTGAGACCTACAGGTCCACAGGGCAGTCCTGGTCCCTCATCCACGTGTCGCCGGCTGGTGTTGAACAGGGTTTGTGGCAGCATGTGTCGCAAGATGCCCATATGGAACTATGCTTCACTGATCTGGCCAGGACACAGTTACACATATGTGATCTACTGGGCCGCGGAGGAGGCCGGTAGAATATGTAAATGAGGAAGGAGTAATGTGGGCCCGCGCCTGGAGGCCAGCGATGGTCTGGGAGGCTGGCAGGGTCGTGGGCCTCGGGCTTGGAGCTTACACAGGCAAGTGGTGGGCCCTCCATGACACATGCCGATGTCGGATGCAGATCAGTGTGGCCTGGCTGCATAGGCTCGGGCCTGACGGGTTTGTGGCCAGCGGGCTGGTGTATGGCAGGTGCACAGGATCTCAGGCAACTCCGCTAAAGAGGACGATGTCAGCCTCGTGTTGGGGTGGGAAGCTCCACCCTGGCAGAGACATTGGCCTTTCCGGAAGTGGACCATGCCCAGAGCTACGTGCTTGCTATTCACACCACTACGCTAGCCTGGTGTATGCTGGGCCATTCCACTCTGCTCACGCTTACGGGGGGCGTAGCAGGCAACATTTCCGCGAGGACCAGCACTGGCTTGGGTGACAAGATTGCGTCCACTGTCCACTGTACTCCATACACCAGAGGTGTATGTTGCCATGGATATGGGTGTGTTCTGCATATGGCGGTCTGTCCAGCACTTCGCAGGCACTCTTGGCATTGTGTACTTTCCCAATCATGGTCCTATTGCATTCTTCACACATGCCTGGTTGCCACCTCTCCCCACATTCGGCTATTGTGTGGCCATTGATTGGTCATGTTCACGGCTTACCCAGGTTGCCATTGTAAGTTGTCTGGTGGGAGGACATGTTGTTGTGCATGTTGGTTGTGAATTTGTGACGTGTGCATTGCCAGAGTTGTGGATTGCATGGTTGTGGAGTTGAGGTGAGTGGGGTGTTCATTGAGAATTTGCCAAGGGGCAGTGCATTTCACTTGGTGCCATCCTGGGAAGGCTGGTTGCTGATGGACTGTTGGAGGGTGAAGGGATCATGCACACTGGCTGTGTATTTGGAGGCGACTTTGGTGAAGGTCCCACCGTGTTCTGATGTTGCCTGCACATTGATGTGTGACATGTGCTTCTTGTTGTGCTGATTGTGTGCTGTGTCACCAGGGCACTGGTGGAACATGTGTGCAGTGGATTGCCCCAACATGTGCGTGCATCCGGCTATGGCGTATGGTCCTTGCTTGGTCTTCAGCGGTTCCTGCGCAATGTGTCAGACGTATGGGGCCTGAGGTGCCAGGGTGATGGTGATGTCCAGGACAGGTGTGGGAGACTTGGATGTGGCTGGCTGTAAGACTCCGCCGACTCTGGCAGGTGTTGTTTGGGGTGTGCCAGGGGCCAACAGGAGCAGCACAGCCAGCAGCTTGGTGTGGGGTGAGATGTTGGTTGTCCGCTGTGTTGCTGCCATGGCCTGTTAGGCGATGATGGCCAGGATGTGTAAGATGGTTGTCCCTTTCAGCCTGTAGTGGACAGTGACATTGTCAGCTGTTGGGCCTGTGAGGAAGGTGCGTTTCCTGGGAGGCCGCTGTGTTTGTTTGCGCTCCCTCTGTGTTGGTCAAGGGGGGGTGTGCGGGGTGGGTGTTGTGGCCCTTTTGGTTGTTTGGGCTGCATGATGAGTGGCTCCCAGGCATCTGTTGCCCTTTCGATGATGCCCTGGGCTCCCTTTTGTGGTGCAGGCTGCCGTCTGACTTTACATCAGGTCAGAGCAGGTGTCAATTTCCTGCTGCTAATCGCCTTATCTCATGTTTTGTGTTCTAATCGCCGATCTTGCTGGTCATTCTGAATGTTGAGTTGTTGCCGCTTTTTGCACGGGAACGCCTACTCTGCATCTCATTAGCGATAGTTGCGGGGCTCCTCTGTGGCGATGTTTTTTGCGGCTACTATCGCAGGAAAACTGGTGCTGTGGGCTATTAGCACCGGCTTGTGAATGGTGGGATAAATTTATCACAACTTCGGCTGCAATATTGTGCCATTAATTTGGCGATGGCTCCTTGTGAATATACCCCAGAATGTAGCAATTAGTCACTGAAAATCAAAATTTCTGGAAGAACCTGCATCTGAAACAAGGAATATTGACTGCCACAAGTAAGATTTATTGGGGAATAAAAAGATGACAACTATTTTGGTTTTTCCCAGTCATAAAAGGTAATAAACTACCGTGAAAGTAATGTGCTAAATGACAGGGATGCTAACATACCAGGCAACAAATTCATAACAAAATCAATCAATCAGGTAATTGCGAAGTGTGCTACTCACCCATGAGGGTCTCAAGGAGCTGGGGTGGTGAGGATGCTGGGGTGGGGGGTAACATCTTCATCACTGTAATGGCAGTCACTTAGAGATGAGTCTTTCACTGCTCAGATGTAAGAATGGCACCATGTTTCACAGAGAACATAATGAGGGATGTGAATATCCGACTCAATGCTTAATTGTGAGAAAGGGCCAGATGTAGGTACGTTCCATTTACCGATTCTCAAACACCGAATTTTACCAATTCGGTATTTCAGAATTGTTAAATGGTATGTAGGTAAGTATTTGGTAAAGGTTACCGAATTGGTAATATTCGGTAATTCCCATTCATTCCTACGGGCCTGGAGGCCCATAGGAATGACCATAGGAATGAATGGGAACTATCGAATCTGGGGGAACACATTCAAGGGTGGCAGGGTGTCACATTGACACCCTGTTGCACCCCTGAATAGTGCATGGGTGCAGTCTGCCACATGGCACTTTTGAAAAAGCACAAATTTGCTTTTTCAAAGGTTTTCGATATTTACCGCCAACTTTTATTTGGTGGTAAATACTGAATCTTTAACCATGCCATGCACTTATTTGAGTGCTCCCTACATTTCAGATTCGGAAATTTACCGATTTGGTATTTTAAGGAATCAGTAATTTACAGATTCTTTAAATTACCAATTTGGTAAATTACTGAATATGAAATGTAGCCACCTACATCTCAATAGCCTAATACCAGTCGGTAACGACCGAAATTCTGTAATTTTGTCCATTACCGACCGGTATTGGGCTACCTACATCTGCCCCAAAATCTCTTGCCAAAAATACTGCGCTCTATTTATAGTGTGGCGGATGATTTTTATCCAGTTGATTTTCTTAGGGATATCGCATTTCCACCAGAAATTTGGTTATTTTCCATGATTGTGCCGTCAGGTCTTATAGCTTTCTCTTTGCAGCAAGGGCATATTAATAGAAAATCAAACTGGTCTCTATTTAACCCCTTCGAAGCTAATGACGAGCTGGGCTCGTCATGGCGCTTACCTGCCGTGGGCGGATGACAAGGCCAGCTCGTCATAAACAATGGCATCCTGCATATTTCAGCGCAGGACGGGAAAACGCCTAGCAGCCATGTGGTTAAGCTTCAGTTGCTAATGAGAATGGGTCACCCTTCAAGTGCTATGCCCCGGTAGACAGAGACCAGCCATATGCAAATCAGCTTTGATCCTGCCCCAATTGGAACAGTACAGTCTAAATAACAGGTCAGGTCCCTTCAAGATCAGAAAACCATCAAGACAGTCTGGTTTTAGTCAATTTAGTCATAATCAGAAATCCATTGCTTGATTTCTATTGGCAATAAACTACCACAAGAAACCACATACTTGGTAGCTGAGACTAGGCTGTTCTGGTGCAGAACCAAGCTTTAGTTGTATGTGGCAAGTCTCTCTCTAGAGTGAGATTTTGGACAAAAGACAATGGTTTGGAGGGTACCTGAGAGATCGTCACTGTCGGAGAATAATTCAAGTATTCCTTTCATTAATTTATTGTTTCCTTATCAGTGTTGGTGAACCACGATAAGTGATCAGTGCTAATTCTAGAATAGATAATGCCAAGTCAGAGTCTTTATTAGATGGACAGACCTCCTTAGGTTTCTAAATGGAATAGGGCCAGGGGAGCCACGTATGCCAATTCTTTCAATTAAAACATCTGTCAGCAGCTGTCACTTCACCAACTGTATTCTTAACAAATTTCCAAGCTAAAGCATATTGAAGTTGGCTAGTAACAGCCAGAAAAATTAGTAGGGGCACCATAGCAGTCGTTCAAGTGTCCAGCTTGCTGTGAATGCAAGAAGTGAATAACAGTTGAAATGGAAAACTTCTTTAGCTAGGCTCAGAATCAGTTTTCCTGCCAAGCACTGTCAACTTTGAGTATAGGAAGTCATCCTGAAAGGAGATAGTACATAATTCTGGATTACTTCCCAGAGATCTTATTGACAGATTGAGGATTTTCTTCCTTGTCGCAGTCTTTACTGATTTAAGTGCATAAGTACTCTTGAGTTCTGGCACAGAGCTGGTCTTTGTTTTCTCAACTGTCCCTGCCTTTTGTCTTACAAGAAAAAGAAACGTCCCTAAAATTCCTGTCTGTGTTCCCACGAAGGATGATCTTTTCGCCTTTAAGGAAGATTACGTCCCCCGAAAGTCATGTGGGTATTCCCCATGTTCTAACGAAAAGCATGGGCAAATCCTCAGGGACAAAGAGGGTGAATAGAAAGACTCTATCAAGGAAGAGATGGACTTTGTGTAATAACGTTTACCTATAACTTCTCAAGGCATTTCTATGCTTGCTGATCACATTTCTTTCTTTCTCTATCCCTTTCTCATCACTCTTCTGTCATGTATTTATACATTATTTTGTATTATTTCCCATCATGTGCCCAGCCTTAGTCTGTGGCTTAAGGGCCGTAATACTTCCTTGCTTTTGTTTGTCAGCATAATGCATACAACAATTTTAGTCTTGTTGCTGACCGTAACCTTCACTTCGGTCGTTTCCTCTGACCCTGAAATCAGCAGCTTGCTCGCCGACTTTGCTGCCAGTCAATTAGGACAGCTGGTAGTGGGCCCCACCCACACTGCTGGGCATTTACTTCACCTGTTTTTTTCTAACATCCCTTCTCTTATGGTCAAGACACCTAGCCTGGTATGCTGGTCCGACCATCTCTTAGTTGCAATCTCTCTCCCTCTCTCCGAGCCAGTACCCAGAGCCAACCTCAATGCCATCTTTAGCGTTGCTGGCATAAACTCAAACTAGAGGACCTGTTTTCCATCCTGGCATCCTCTCCCCCTATCCCAGACACTGACCCATAGCAAGCCTATAAATCACTTTGCGACTGGATACCTCATGCCTTAGACACTCATATTCCTGCCAAATGGTCCAAGGTTTGTTGCTCGACCTCCAAACCTTGGTACAACAACTCTCTGGTAGCCTTGCATTACACATGTAAGAAGCTAGAACGGGCCTGGAGAAGGGAATATGACCTTGGGGCAAAAATGTTGTAACAGGACGCGATCAAATGTTACCACAAGGCCATACATCTGGCACGAGCAGCATATCTCACTAATGAGATTAAGTCCAGTAAAAACCCTGTAAAAGCATTTTTAACCCCTTCCATGCTCATGACAAGGTCAGCTCGTCATGAGGCACAGTGGAGCTGTGCTTATGACGAGCTGACCTTGTCATGAAACTATAGTATTCAAGCATTATCAGCACAGGAGGGGAAAACCCCTAGCAGCCAAGGTGTTAAAATACTTAATGATTTTAAAAATAGGAAAGATCCCTCTACTCCAATGATCATGTCTGGGCAGCAATGTGAGGATCTGGCCACCTTCTTTGTTCAGAAAGTAGAAGCCATTTATAAATCCTTCCCTATATGCCCTATGAACCCTGTGGTTCCGTCAGATCCTCTCTCTACTATGCCCCTGACAGTAATCCCCTCTATCTCCAATGACGAGTTTCTCACTCTGAGTAAGAAGGTCAAATCAGGTTCCCCTATAGATCCCATGAGGCTTGCCCAATTTAGAGTTTCCCTACCTGCCCTAATCATGCCTTTGTGTCAGATAATCAATTCCTCTTTTACCACGGCGATGGTGCCTTCGTCATGGAAACTAGCAAGGGTGGTCCCCTTGCTGAAAAAACCCTCACTGGACCCGACCAAGCTGGGAAATTTCCGACCCATATCCCTCCTGCCTTGAGTCTCAATAATTGTGGAGGCCCACACCAACAACATCCTTTCGGGATTTCTGACCAATACTGGTGCCTTGGATTGCTTCCAGAATGGTTTCCGTCCTGGGCATAGCACCGAGAACTGGGTTCCTAGTAGTGAGTGAACATCTATGGACTATTCTGGATGAGGGACAAACTGTGGCACTCATATTGCTCGATCTTAGTGCCACGTTTGACACGGTCTCCCATCAGATCCTCCTGGGTCGCCTGGAGGAGGTGGGGGTAGTAGGTCTTGCCCTGGAGTGGTTTCAATCTTTTCTGTCTGACAGAGCATTCCAGGTTTCTGCCCCCCCTTCCTCTCACATGCTCATTCCATCACGCAGGGGGTTCCTCAGGGCTCGGCACTAAGCCCTGGGGAATTTCAGCACAGCCTAGCGGCGGTTGCGCATTGAATGACCACCAACTGCCTTCACCTTAACTCCAACAAGTCAGAAATGCTGTTAGTGGGGAGAGATAAGGGGCCCTGGAGCACACAATGGTGGCCGGCATCCTTGGGCATTGCCCCCACCTCTAAGCTGGCAGTAAAAAATCTAGGGATCTGGTTTGAGTCCGCTCTCGGGTTCCAGGAGCATACCAAGAAGATCGCTGGTATTTGCTTTGGACTTCTCTGGGGCCTGAGGCCCATGCTGGGTTTCTTCGCCCCATCCACTCAACAGTTGATAGTCCAGGTGACTATTTTGTCTAGATTAGACTATGCTAACTCACTTATGTTAGGCGCCAACAAGGCGGAAGCGACTTGCCTTCAGCGAGTCCAGAACGCAGCCACCCGAGTTCTGCTGAAGCTTCCTAGAACCTGATCTGTGACGGGTGCATTGTGGCGTCTATATTGGCTACCCATGCCTAAAAGGATCCAATTTTAAAGCCTTATGCCTGACCTTCGAAATCCTAAAGCTTTCTTCTCCGGAGAATTTTCAAACTTTTTGGTCCCATATGTACCCACACGCCAGCTACGCTCTGCGGAGCAATTTCTGGCAACGGTCCCCCGGGTGAAACGTCTCAGAGCAGAGCGGGGGCCCCGTCCTTTCGGTATCTTGCCGCCAAATTATGGAACTCTCTCCCTGTCCAGATTTGCTGGCTAGATTGCTTGTTGCCTTTCCTTAAGACCATCAAAACGTACTTATTTTCTACGGTCTAGCCCTCAGCTCCCTACTGACACTGCTGCAACCGCTGGGACGCCTGTTCGCTGAGGCAGATGCACGCTATATAAAATTACCTAATCGTAATAATAATTATAATAATAATAATATTCTAATACTTTATTGTTTATAGCCTACATATTCTGATTGTGGGCCTTTAGTTCAGCATTCATATATGGAATTGTGTCCAGATTAGGCCTAGTATGCGTTTATATCCGCATTCACACAAATTTGTGCATAACACTCTAGCAGGAC
Organism: Lissotriton vulgaris; assembly: GCF_964263255.1. NCBI lineage: Eukaryota > Metazoa > Chordata > Amphibia > Caudata > Salamandridae > Lissotriton > Lissotriton vulgaris. Next base: position 589,861,465 of record NC_141691.1, read on the forward strand.
TCACAGATTTCCAAGGAGATTTTTACACATTTCACAGACATACCAAGGTCACCTTTCCCGTGGTTTATTGACAAACCAGTTCAAATAGGACCCCTATAGCTCTTCACACCAGAGAGATGCACTTACTTGCTTCTGGGGAGATTGTTTAACCAACAACACTGGTTGATAACCAGCTGTGCTCTTACAGGCAGAATTTGGCCCGTGGACAGGTTGCACTTACCATGCAGGGGAGTGACGATGTACTCCACCTCGCTAAAAAACATAAAATACATTTACCGCTAATTTACATTAGCAAAGACAGTAGAAGAGAGTATTTTCAAGAATACCATGCTATCTCTTTTCATACGATTTATGTACTCTGTATTCTTTTTGGGTATTTTAACTATGATGTTCGTTTTAACCACTTTGCATTTATTTACTGGTTTGACTTATATAATAAAAGCCTTCTAACAAACCTCTGTTTTTGTGCTGACTCTGAGGAAATGTGTAAGAACAACCAGAAGTAACATACCCTTGTCTCTTTTGCAGGTTTGTGATTTTTCTGAACATAGATTCCGTCCAGTGAGTTTGTGAGACATTCACATTACACCTGTCTGTTTTCCCCAGCCCATCTGATAAGATGGTATACCTGTATTGCATAGGGGCCCAGAGGACATCTACCTGGTGTGACTAATCTTAGCTTGGCAGAACAATACTCCCCAATATTTCTCCTAGCTCTCTTCCCAACACCACCCTCATCCTTCTATTTACCCCCTCCATATGCCCTTTGCATCTCTTCCTCTGACATAATGCCTTTATAATCCTCCTGGGGAGGAAATATTATGCAACTCTAAACTTGCATAAGACTGAAGGCTTTATGGATTTGCATATTTGCCTTCTTTTTTAGATGTCACTTTTTAGGTCAAGCCTATAGTGGCAGCGCGCATGCGCTGCACGCTCTGTGAGGCATGCAGTGATCGAGTATGGAGTGCAAGCTCCACCCACTCTCCGCCCATGTTTTTAATTGGCTTGTGTCATGTCTTTCGTAAATGCTGCCTTTTGATTGATTATGAGGCTTGTTAGTCCCTCCTTATTAAGGCCATGTCATCATTTGTACCCTCACATGGCTTCTGGCCCCTTAACTTTGAGTGTTACACAGTCCGGTATGTGTTATTTACACTGTGAGCACTACTTTTTCCCTGCCTTCTCACCCCCTTCTCCCCACTCCCCCACCCATACTCCTGTTTCCGTGCTTCCCGCCCCCTCCCGTTGTCGTGATGCAATGCAATAGATCCCACGTAAATGCAAGTCCTATTGCATTGCAAATGCTTGTTAAGTACAGCCTGCGGCCATGTTTAGCCACAAATACCTGCCTCAGTATGCTCTTTCTATTGATCTCCAGACCCAGTACTCAGCCTTTCAGCTGTCGAGGGAGAGATCTTTGCATCGTCCACTGATTACTCGAATCCAGGCAGACGTATGTACATTAGATCAGGTAAACACCATCCCCAGGCCCGGACTAGGCTGCCAGGGTTGGGGGCCGGGGGCCGGTTTAGTTGCTGGGTGGGGCTTGGGCCGATTTTTTTAACACTCCGTAGTAGTAAGTCACTGACTTACTACTGTACTCTGCGGCTTCTGGCAGCAGTCTGCATGCATGCATGCCACTTGCTCCAGAGCCTCCGTGTGGTAAAAGCACTATTTAAACAATCTCAATTTAATTGCAATCACCTGTGACTGTGGCTGCCTTCTGTTCAGGGTAAATGCATTTGGAGCAGGCGCAGCAGAGTCTTCAGTTCAATCACCTTAGGGGGGTGGGGCGGGCGCGGCTGTTGGCAGTGGGACATGCGCAGTAAAAAGTGCGCGCGGCGTGACCCGCATTCCAGAACCCAGAGACTGAAACGACGAGAGGCCCTCTCCCGGCACCCCATAATGTAATTTATTTCTTTCTAGCCCTGGCCCTGCATGTCCCAGTGTTCCACTCCCTGTTGTCGACTGTCTGCCGCTCGCCGCATTTTTGTCCGAATTACATTTCAATTAGATAATGCACAGCAGAGTAGGAACGCAGGGTCAACAGGTAGGTAGGACCGAAGTTAGTTCATGTAGGGCAACCGTGGGAGGGGCAGAGCTGAAGACAAGAGGTCAGAGGGCCACCACAGTGGGACAGGAAGCGTCTATTTATCAAATGTGCGGAGCGCTGAAACGAGTCGGCTTTTTGCGTGCTGAGACTAATGAAGCACAATTTCTGCTTAAAAAACTGCTTGCTCGACATGTTTGCCTCGTTCCCACATTATGAATGTTCCTTTGCAAGCATCAATAGCTAAATGAACCTTTCAGCCCTGTAAGTTATCTAATGCAAGTGCAATCAAAAGGGCTTTTTTATTTCCTGGCTGAGATTTGCACAGCTAAGGGTTGTGTTCCCTCAGTCTTTATTATTGCAGAATTACTGCACATCCAGGGGTAATTAATATAGTTGGACTCAAGGTCATTATGTTTGAGGAGAGTGAAAATTTACTAGAATTTCTATGTGTCAGAGAGAAACGAATGTACTAGGTTAAAAAACGGGGTTATGCATTTCCAACAGAAATGTAGCACTGCGTCATTACACAAATTGCTGTTTGAGACCTTTGTCCCCTACATTAAAACAATAGTCTTGAAAATACAATACCTTTGCACACGCAGTGGTGTGATGAAAGGTGGTACTTTGCAGCACACAAAGCAGCAGCAATCAACATTTCACATATGAAAGCTGTTTCGCGCCAAAAGTTGACACTCCCTGCGTGCAAAATTACTTCACACCACAGAGCCCCTCCCCATTATTAGCCAAGCAAAGGGGATTAACAGGGCAGGAACAGCACAACCATTCAATTTTGACACAAAACCACATTTATTGACCTGGCTCTGCCTGAAATCTGAATGCCAAATGACACCAGGGACAAGTGGACTATAGTTTGAGATTTCTATACATAATGTGTGATTTCTGGGAAATAACTAATGTTACCCTGCTTACCCCTGAATAATCAGGGCCCCTAGAGAAGGCAGCTCTGCACATTCCGTGCTTGGAAGGTTGGTGTGGATCTATGACAGAATATCGACTACAAAAATATCGACCTACAAGAATATCGAGTCAACAATATCGAGGGCAAAAATATCGACATCCTATCTACAACATGGTAAGTACAAAAATATCAAAAAAATAATATTGTTGTAAAAAATATCGATGTTAAAAATATCGATTTTTTTTTTAATATATATAAATGTAAAAGTAAGTATATAACACTAATAAATAAAATATACATATTTAAAAGTATCTAATAATGTTTAAAATTAATAAATAAAACATATATATTAATAATACATTAATTAAATATATACGGTAAAGATATAATATATATGTACTGAACAATAAGTATTAATAATTAATTTACTAATTTCTAAATTAATGAAATATATTCTAATTTACTAATACATGTACAAACATAAAACAATAACATACATAAAATGTAAGTAATATAAAAAATAAAATAAACATGTGATATTTTAACAATTAATTATATAAAGCGTTTGATAGCATAGGGATAAAATTACTATTCCCACTCCAGAGAGTGCAACAGTCGAGAAAACTGATCCTGAACCCAAAAACCACCCCTTTGCCCACGAACTGAAAACTGACCCTGAACCCTAAAAATACCCCTTTACCCAAAAACTGAAAACTGACGCTGAACCCTAAAAATACCCCTTTACCCAAGAACTGAAAACTGACCCTGCACCCTAAAAATACCCCTTTACCCAAAAACTGAAAACTGACCCTGAACCCTAAAAATACCCCTTTACCCAAGAACTGAAAACTGACCCTGAACCCTAAAAATACCCCTTTACCCAAAAACTGAAAACTGACCCTGAACCCTAAAAATACCCCTTTACCCATGAACTGAAAACTGACCCTGAACCCTAAAAATACCCCTTTCCCCATGAACTGAAAACTGACCCTGAAACCTAAAAATACCCCTTTACCCATGAACTGAAAACTGACCCTGAACCCTAAAAATACCCCTTTACCCATGAACTGAAAACTGACCCTGAACCCTAAAAATACCCCTTTACCCATGAACTGAAAACTGACCCTGAACCCTAAAAATACCCCTTTCCCCATGAACTGAAAACTGACCCTGAACCCTAAAAATACCCCTTTACCCATGAACTGAAAACTGACCCTGAACTCTAAAAATACCCCTTTACCCATGAACTGAAAACTGACCCTGAACCCTAAAAATACCCCTTTACCCATGAACTGAAAACTGACCCTGAACCCTAAAAATACCCCTTTCCCCATGAACTGAAAACTGACCCTGAACCCAAAAAATACCCCTTTACCCATGAACTGAAAACTGACCCTGAACTCTAAAAATACCCCTTTACCCATGAACTGAAAACTGACCCTGAACCCTAAAAATACCCCTTTACCCAAAAACTGAAAACTGCCCCTAAACACTCAAAATACCCCTTTACCCAAAAACCCAAAAATGACCCTGAACCCTAAAAAAACTCCTTAACCCAAAGTTAAATAATATTATTTAATTAGCAATTAATAATTAATTAACAATAACAATAAAGTAAATATATTAGCACATAAGCTGTAACTAATATAATTTAATAATTAATATCATTTTCCCCCAATTAATTAATTAACATTAACTAAAATTTTTATATATAAATAAATTACTCTAATAATGTAATTAACTAACTAATATTATTTAATTACCAATTAATTACTAATTTAAAATATGTACCAAATTATATTAATTAATTAACTAATTAACTAATTAATATTAATTATTTGCCAATTAATTAGTTATAAATATTTAAAAACATATATTAATTAATTAATTATTATTAAATTACTCCCCACCCTATTCCCCTATAAACCCACATCCCGCTACAGAAAATATATATCAATTAATCAATTAATTATTTCCCAATTAATCAATATTAATTAGCAAATAAATATAATTAATTAATTAATCCTACTAATTATTAATCAACTTACCATAATTAAATTACTTCCCACCCTATTCCCCTATAAACCCACAACCCGCTCCGGTACTAAAACATCAAATTTCCTTATAAATTTCTATATTATTATAGAAAATGTATACACATATAATAGTAATTATTTTAAATACTTAAATTAAACATATAACACATACACAATAAAAAACTATAAAATAATACAAATATCGATATTAGTGTCATCGAAATTATTAACATCGATATATATGCTATCGATATTACTAACTTCGATATTACTTACATCGATATTAAGTATTTCGATATTACTTACCTTGGGTCAATATTCTGTCCTACGATATTCTTGCCTTCGATATTATGCTCCTTCGATATTTCAGACTCGATATTATGGTAGGTCGATATTTCCAACTCGATATTTTGACTGTCTACCGGTTGGTGTAAGTGTCGGGGCCAAAGCCCCTATAGCTTGAAATGACCACGCAGATATAGTGCTATACTATCTGGAATGGGCCCAGAGCACGTACTCCCGGCCCCTTTTGTTGGAAGGGTCACCAGACAATTGACACCTGTGATGGATGGGTGTGGGGTGTGTGGAAGCCAGCCCTCAAGGAGTGTCTGGTGGAAGCACAGTATTTGGAAACACAAGCACGTGACAAGCCGGTCACTGCAGTTGGGTGGGGCAGAGGGAGTGATACTGTGACGTAGTGGCCATAGGGCTGGCCACGTGGTGTTGGCACATACAACTTGAGCGTTCTTTCCTTTGTGCCAGCTGCCAAGCAGAAGCCCACCGCCTACATAGGTGCATGTTGTTGGGGGTTGTGAGCGGGTGCTTTGTTGTTAGGCTACTGTTGTTGTGTATTATTGTCACTGAAGTGCAAGACGAGGCAGTCCAGATGATTAAGGGAAAAATAAGGTGAGGTATAGGAATTTGCAAAGAACCATGGAGCCGAGATTTGGGGTAGAGATGAGGGCCTGGTCCAAGTGAGGGCAGGTTCAAAAATATAGATAATGTGGGTTACAGTGCCAGGACTACAAGGATTCATAGTATAGTATTTCAAAAGTTGTGTGCAATTCTGAAGTGTTTAGGAGGGTGGGATGTAAGGATGAGAGTTTATTAGGGAAGGTGTGTGGTTTGGAATCTTTTTTTTAGCCCAGTCAACAGGGTAGCTTGTGCGGCTCAGCAGAAGGGCTAAGTACTCCGCTTGCCAGTTGTAAATAAAGAGGTCATTTACACTCAAAGCAAGCAGAGTGTTGTGATAATTTCCTCACAATTTTCCTTGTGTTGTATTCTGTACTGAAGAGTGTATCTAGAGCCTCATGCATGTTCCTACTGGCTCATCGTAGCGTACTAGAGCAACACTCAGCATTGCTTTACAGCTCTATTTTAATGTGGCTGATGACAGAATCTGTACATGACTCTTTTTAAAGATGTGGCTGTGAAATTGTTTACAATTCGTGCAACAAGTACTGCAGATTTTCACACTGCATTGCACAATGTTTAGAACATTTTAACTATAAATGGGGGAAGATTTACAAGCCCCTTGCGCCCCTATTGTGTCACTTTTAACATGGACAAAGTGACGCAAAATTGGCACAAGGGGCTTGTAAATCTGCCCCAGAATGTTTAGAAATGTATCAAGAAGGGTAGGAGGATTTTTCTCTCTGAGGGCCATAATAGTCATTCACTACCTAGGTCCAGCAACCCTCGAAGTAAGCTAGACAGGGCCGGACTGGTCATTCCGGCCACCGGGCCATCCCCTGGTAGGCTGGATGGGGTGGGGGGCCAATTTTGTGGCAGGGGGGCCGGTTCTGTTGGGGCCAATTTGGACCAACACGGTCGGTCCAAATCGGCCTCAATAACAGAACACAGGGCCCGATTCACAGAATGAATTTAAGACTCAATCCTAAACTTACTACTATTTTGGTATTCACAGAATGCACTTACTCATTTCGTTATTCACAGAAGGCACTTACTCATTTCGGTATTCACAGAAGTTAGTAGTCCTAACTTTAGGACTCCTAAATGCCTTCTGTGAATACGGAAAGTCTTAAAATTAGGATTTTTCTCAGTTTAGTAGTAGTAAAGTTAGGACTCCTAACTTTAGGACTCCTAAATGCCTTCTGTGAATACGGAAAGTCTTAAAATTAGGATTTTTCTCAATTTAGGAGTCCTAAAGTTAGGAGTCCTAACTTTACTACCACTAAATTGAGAAAAATCCTAATTTTAAGACTTTCGGTATTCACAGAAGGCATTTAGGAGTCCTAAAGTTAGGTGTCCTAATTTTACTACTACTAAATTGAGAAAAATCCTAATTTTAAGACTTTCGGTATTCACAGAAGGCATTTGGGAGTCCTAAAGTTAGGAATCCTAACTTTACTACTACTAAATTGAGAAAAATCCTAATTTTAAGACTTTCGGTATTCACAGAAGACATTTAGGAGTCCTAAAGTTAGGAATCCTAAATTTACTACTACTAAACTGAGAAAAATCCTAATTTTAAGACTTTCGGTATTCACAGAAGGCATTTAGGAGTCCTAAAGTTAGGACTACTAACTTCTGTGAATACCGAAATGAGTAAGTGCCTTCTGTGAATGCCGAAATGAGTAAGTGCATTCTGTGAATACCGAAATGAGTAAGTGCATTCTGTGAATACCAAAATAGTAGTAAATTTAGGATTGAGTCTTAAGTTCATTCTGTGAATCGGGCCCACAGTGCTTACAGGCAGCAGTGCACAATAAGATCTGAGGCCTGGTGTGAGCTGCGGCTCCGCGGCGGCCTGATCAAAATGAAATAATTTATTTGAAATCTGCACGGGGCGCTCCGATTTCAAATAAATTATTATTTAATTTTGATCAGGCTGCCACGGCGCCACACGGCATTGATGTATATTACAAAAACACTATGTCAAGACGGACCTCACACCCTCCTGGTCAACTGACCATGATGATGATTTGTTCCTGGTGGTTGTTGAAGACGCGTGCAGGCTCAGTGCGCATAGGTCACCACCTCCACGACGCCGCTGTTTTTTTAAGGTGGGCATGCGCATTGGGAAGTGTGTGTGACTGAGCTGAGGCAAGCTTTCAGAGCAGAACAGGTCAGCCAGGAAAGAGCAAGAGATCGGCACCCCTGCGCACCCCATACTTTAATCTCCCCCAGGCCTGATCTCCCCTGTCTGCCTCCCGCAGCGCAGGTGAGTGCTATTTGTTGTTTGCAGCCTGATCCTGTGTACTTGTGATTTTTTTCTGAGGATGTGTAAATAAAAAGGAATCTCAGCATGTCTATGCGGGAGCAGTCCTAATCTGTTTGTGCGTAAGGGTTAGACGTTTACAGATCTTACACAAGAGTTCAGCTTCCCATAACTGCAAGGGTCTGAAGAACAGAGAGCACAGTTCATAAACGTGTTAATAAATCTTGCATGGGTAAATTTAGGAACTTCAGGGAATGGTAAACTTTTCTAAGAGCACACCAGAAAAGGTGTAACAGTAGCATGTTTTCCAGGAGTATCCCTAGAAAGGGGTTTTATCTTTCAATACAGGTGCATCTGAAATTATTTACACATACATAACTTTACATATATTCACAATTGAACGTGCGAAAATGCTCTTGAAAGAGTGCAATTACACTATTCCTATTTTTTCTACAGCTTAAATATTTTTCTCTTGGCGAAACCCCTTCTCTGACAATATCAACAACCTTTCCAGGCACACCCTTTAATGGGGCTTACCGTCAACCTTTACAGGAGTGAATTCATGAATATTTCCAAGGGTGAGATGGGGTTTTTGGAGAGTTTGCGAAACCCCGGAGTTCCAAACGATCCTAAAATAGCTAATATATTCCCATGAGTGATGTCACTGACCATGTCATGAGTGATGTAATATGTGACGTCATCAGCAGTGCATTGCAGGCGCGCAAGTTATAGTGAGTCCAACTAACTATAACATGGTATTTCAATGGTTTTATGTCAGTAAAATTTCCAGCTAACTATAACTGGCGTGAAACCTATGGTTTTTTCAGTGAATTTAATAGGTTTTTTAAATGCTGATTCCTAACTATAACTGGTGTGAAACCTATGGTTTTTTCAGTGAATTTCAAAGGTTTTTTAAATGCTAATTCCTAACTATAAGTCTCACTTTATAAGTAAGACTGTTAACACTCTAGTTGTTCTTTAGAACACTCTGGTACATTCTATCATTGGGCTATAGTTGGGCTACATATGGCTGATATTTGGGCTACATTTTTTTTTTGTCTCTGGTGGCCATCTTTGGGCTACATTGGGCTACATTGGGCTACATTTGGGCTACATTTGTGCTCTAACATATATATAGCCCAATGTAGCACAATATATATTTTTTTCAAAGTTAATTTTCGTAAAAACCACTTGATTATAGCAAAGGCACATCGGGCCACCAGTCCCTACAATTTTTCCCTTTTTTAAAATTTTTTTTTTTTCCTTGGAGCGCTCCCGGTGCGCGCCCCGGTGAGCGCCCCGGAGAGCGTACTCGTTTGAAGCGCCCCGGTGCGTGAACCGGGAAGCGTCCCGTTAGCGCCAATGTCGCGAACGAAAACATGATTGTGACGTATCGCGTAGCCGCGTCCGCGTGATACGCACGGCTTAAACACACCCGGAAGCATTCGACGCGCTTACGCGACGTGCCCCTGGGCATGCCCCGGGGCGCGTAGCGTAAGCGCGTCGGGTCATGTGACCTGAAAATAACACTTTTGATTGGTTCACAACAGTTTTGTTTTCCAAATGATGAAAGACCCCACCTTTTTTCCTCATTTTCACTTTGTTGTTTGAGTGAAGAAGACCTACATTCTGTGAGAAATGGCTTCACTGGTAGCAGCTGCAGGTGCATCTGCACCACCACCACCACCTCCACCACCACCACAAGGACCACCACAAGACCCCATTGGTGGTCATGAAGAAGAGGAGGACGAAGAGGAGCAGGAGGAGAGGCAATATCTGCCTGAGGACAATCCCCCATACAAACCCAAAGAATATTTTATTTGGGAGTTTTTCAAAATGCCAAAAGGTGCCAAAAAAGTAAATGCAGCAAAGGTGACTTGCCTCATCTGTGACCAAGAACTAACAAGAGGGAACCCAAACAAGAAATATTCGTTTGGGAACCACACGATGATAAGGCATATGCAGAGGAAGCACCCAAACAATTATTCAAGACCAGAAGTCAGGCAACTGACCAAGAACCCTCCCCATCCTTCTACATCAAGCACCTCCAACCAACCCACTCCATCGGGTGCAGAGGCTAGGGAGATGATCCCTAATGTCCAAACCAAGTTTTCAAAATTTAAATTTGTTTGCATATATTGCAACAAAACAATATCATATGGTGAGCAGAGCATCACTTTACTTAATCGAGCTGCAGACAACCATCACTGCAGCAAGCAACCTTAATTTTTTTCTATTTTTTTGCTCCAGTTGAGCTGTTTGCAATTTCCTGTCTTTAGTTTCACCCCAGAAAAACTACAAAAAAAATATAAAATTGATCTGAAAATCCCCCCCCCAAAAAATGTTCCAAAATACAAAAAAATATATAAAACAACAAAAAGAAAAAAAAACAGTTATTTTCAGAACTACCTAAATTTATATGAAAATGCTACATTTTTTAAAAACTGTCTTCCTTTTTACCCCCATGGTACGCTCCCCGGTGCGCGTACCGGGTGCTCCCCCTGCAAAAATAGAAAAAAATAATAATAATTTTATGCCCCGCGGGGCCCTTTTATGACCCCCACATCAAACCTAGGGGGTCAGGGGGGGTCTACCCCTGCCCCCTTATGGTCATTTCCCCCTTTGTTTTTGCCATCTCTTGTGTCTCGATCCTACCGAGACACAAGATGGTGGCCGCTCCGGACTGTTTGGAATGTTTACAGACACCTGAGAGCCAATCAGCTTTCTGTGCGCAAGTCGCGTGGCGCGCCCGGAGCGCTCCCCGGAGCGCATACCGGGGCGCGCTTATAGATATATATATTTTTTTGAACCTAAATTACTCAAAATCCACTGGAGCACATATCTTGAGACATAGCAAAGGCACATCGGGCTACCAGTCCCTACAATTTTGCCAAATTTGGTGTAAATCCATTCAGCCGTTCGGGCTAAAAGTGAGGTTGACCGCCCTATGGAAATTAACATGGGAAAACGCGTTTTGGGACCCCCCTTTTATCTCGGCCCGCGCTTGACGCATCCCCCCCAAACTTTCAGGGAAGGACCGGAGCTCGACGAGGCCATTTTGAGGAAATTTTCAGGCAGATTTGTCAACCGGCGCCAAAGTTATTCCAAATAGAATTTTGAGATTTAACATTGAAAAAAATCCTAACTATAACTACCTACTGGCGACCGCCAGTAGGTAATACTTATATATATATATATATATATTCACAGAAAAAACCATAGGTTTTAGGCCATATATAGTTAGGAATTTGCATTTACAAAACCTTGAAAATTCACTGAAAAAACCATTGGTTATAGACCATATATAGTTAGGGATTAGCCTTTTCAAAACCTTATTTTACTCACACAAAACCATTGAAATTTCATATATAGTTAGTTGCACTAACTATATATCGCGCTCCCACAATCCACTGCTGATGATGTCACATATTACATCATTCATGACATGGTTAGTGACATCACTGATGACATCACTGATGACATCTCAAATGACATCACTGATGACATCACTGATGACAACATCCAGTGACTGTATGTTTCTGTAAAGTTAAAATATGTCTTACATATTGAAGAATGAGTGGATGTATAAGTGTCTGGATGAAGGATTTAGTAGGTGCATGACTGACTGTATGAGTGAGTGATTAAATGTGTCTCACTGAGTGCATGGGTTAGTGACTAAACTGTCTTAATTTGTGCATCATTATATCTGTTGTTCTATAAACTTCTGCATATGTTGATCAGTAGCTATATGAGTAACTGTATGGGTTATTCATTGGTTGTCCAAGTATTTGTATGGGAAACTGAGTGTGTGTGTATGGGTGGCTGGGAGGTGTGTGACTCTGTACATAGATGTGTGAGTAGTTGATTCACTATATGTATGGGTTCAAAAGTGCATGTGGAAACAGCTGTATGGGCGGTTGACTGTGCATGAGTGTATTAGTGAGTGAATGGATATCTCAGTGCTACATGTCAAAGTAAGTACATATGTAAAACACAGTACATGTGAGAGTTGACATATATAAATAACTATGCATAAGAGCCAGTGAATGTGTGAGTGGCTGTATGGATCATTGTGAACATGTATCAGGGATTGTATAAGAGAGTAAATATGTGTTAGTATATGTTTGAATAAGTAAGGTGTGTATAACTGTATAGTTGAGAAAATGGAGGTGTGATTGATTTTTTGCATAACTGACTAGGTGTGTGAGTAACTCCATGGATGAGTGACAGTCTGTGACTGTCTGTTTACACTGATTGTATCTAAGGTTATATTAGAGTCTGAAGAGGTTCATGGTATTATCACATGAATGATATCATCAGTGATGTGATCAGTCATGTCAAATGAGATGTTATCAGTGATTTTATCAGTGATGTCATTTGAGATGTCATCAGTGATGTCATTTGAGATGTCATCAGAGATGTCATTTGAGATGTCATCAGTGATGTCATCAGTGATGTCACTAACCATGTCATGAATGATGTAATATGTGACATCATCAGCAGTGGATTGCGGGTGCGCGATATATAGTTAGTGCAACTAACTATATATGAAATTTCAATGGTTTTGTGTGAGTAAAATAAGGTTTTGAAAAGGCTAATCCCTAACTATATATGGTCTATAACCAATGGTTTTTTCAGTGAATTTTCAAGGTTTTGTAAATGCAAATTCCTAACTATATATGGCCTAAAACCTATGGTTTTTCTGTGAATTACAATGGTTTTTTAATAGCAAATATCAAAAGCTGTCAAATGTCAAGTACGTGATAGGTAAAAACTTTTTCGTGTTTATGCACGCTGATGTGCTTTGAACGCTGCCCCCCCCCTCCCCTCTTTTCTCTTAGTAGTACTCTCTCTTTGCAGATAGTGAAGAGTAGTTAACGCAGGCCTTTACCCCCGTTGTAATCCGTCGTGCCTGCTTGTCTCTCCATTTGATTGATTGTTATCCAAGCATTTACTGTTTTACAATTGATTCTCTTTGGTTCATTCTCTATTTACAAACAAGCACAAAGTCGCAATACTCTGTTTAGTCTTTGCAGATAGTGAAAAATCGTGAAAAATCGTGTAAAAAAATAAAATTAATCGAGCAAAATCAGTAGGCCACTAATTGGATCTCTTTTTGACCTCGCTAAAATAGAAATATTAGGAACAACCCTTCATGAGAAATACGAAAATAGTGAGATGAACTGAGCTCCACACCATGAGGGCTGCAAGACAGCTCGGCTCCGTCACCCACCCCGCCCAAAATAACGACAAACCCTATGCAAATATTAAAAATATATACAACACACCAGCAAAGAAACAGGGTAAAACATTTTATTAAATAACTATTTACATAACTATTTTATACTTTTTATTGCCCGATCCGGCTAGCTCAATCGATCGAGCATGAAACTCATGCACTCTGATAGCAAGCGTTGCAACTGATGCTATGCAGACCAAAACTGGTTTTCAGTTTGTACATTTTTCTAGATTTTTCCATCCAAGGTTGGTTGAGTTTGTAGAACGATGGCTTCAGATTTTCAACATACGGTGTGGTGGCGCGGACTGGGAGGGGGCGCTTCGCTCCTGCCCCCTCCCTAAGTAAGATTTTCATACGTGAAAGTACGTTAATGGTTTTGGTCCCTGAGTTGCTTCGATGTCACTGCCATTCTCAAATGGCATAAGTTCTGGATGTTGGGTGCCATAGTTCAGAGTTCTGAGCAGCGCTTGTAACACTGTCTGAAGCTTATTTCCACCTACTGCAGCTTCACTATTCTCAAAGTAAGTGAGGGTCGTTTGTGGACCTGACTGCATTTGAAAACAATGTGATATGGTACCTCCCTAAACCGCTTGACGGAGGCCCCCGAGGGGCGGTGTGATGGCACGGACTCGGAGAAGACGCTTGGCTCCGACCCCCTCCCCAAGTCTTATAGCACCGGTTTAGCCTGAGATCGCCCACGACATAGGCGGCCGGCTCCCGGGGTCCGGTGGAACTTTTTGCCTTTTGATGACTCTTCTATTCTGGACCTTGTCCCACAATCCGTTTGACCTGAAGACACGCTGTAGTGGGGCGCCCCTTTACCGTTTTAGTTGCCATTCCGCCCGCTTTTGCTACACTGTGCCTCTTCCGCCATTCAGCTGTTTACCGCCCGCTCTTGCGACTACAGCGTCTCGCTCACCATGTAGTTGAGTTGCTCCCGCTCTTGCGATGCAACGATAAGCGACTGCCACAGGACTCTCAAAATGGCGGCCGGCTCTTCAGATTTGGGCGTGGTCCACTAAAATGGCCCTGGGACACCTTGGAACTCGGACGCTTCCCTGATAGGGCTTGGGTCCCATTCTCGAAAGCGTCCCCTCAGCCGTGAAGATTCTACAAAAGTCTTGGGGGCCCCCGACTCCCGCAGGCTTCTGGTGGGGAGCGGCTGCCATGTTTGCTTGTGGAATGGCCACGACGGAGCTACGAGATGGTAGTGCTCTCATGCTGACGCCAGCTTTAGTCTGAAACATCCAGAAACACTGTAGACTACCAATTCGATCAGTTCTGGTAGCGCCCCAACATGACCCGGTAGAGAAGAACTTGCCCTCCCCTCTTTGACTGATGGTTCTTGTTGCCTGTCCCCTCTGTTGTCATTTAACAGAACTTTTTGGACTGCTGAAAGGGGTTGTGTTCCGAACGCTGGTTGGTGGAGACATTTTGACTATATTCTTGACCTACGTTGTCGCGTAATGCGTTATATGACACGCCGCGTTAGCGCACACGGAAGTGATCCGGGGCGCGGCGCGCAGCGCGTAACGTAAGCATAACAGGTCATGTGACTTGTTAATAAAACTTTATTTTGGTTCATTTTACTTTTGTTATTTTAATAATGAAAAGCTTGGTCATATGACCTAAAAAATACGCTTTTTATTGATTTCGAACTTTTTTTTTTTAAACATATATGTTATAATGTTCCAGGCTAATGTACTTTCCCGGAAAATTTAAACTGTCCTGCAAGTAAAATATATTCCTTTTTCGAGAAAAAGGGCGTTTCTTCGTCCCATGACGGGGCCGTTGAGTAAAAGAGACTCGGCCTGCTGTCTTAGTCGCCGATACGCCTGATTATCAGATTCTTATCGATCACTTTATGTTGCAGGAGTGGAAAACACAACTGCCCTTGACCATTTATCTTTACTTCGTTCCTACGTATTATACCTTTTATCCGTCATGTAATTGGACTGCTTTATTTCACTTGCCTTTTACTGATTCGAAAACAGTGACTAAAAGTAAAAACTTTACCAATGTAAATACTACTACCATGTTTTGTTTTAAAAACCTTTATTGTGAAAATGTCAGTATAAAAATACGGGCCTATAACCACGTGGGCCGGCCACGGAGCAAACTGAAATCGTATATGATGAGGAGACATTTACATTATAGAGGAACGTAACGAGCGGGCCATTAGGTTGCAAGAACTAAGGTGTCTAACAGTTGCGGAATCGGTGGACGTACATTTTGTAATTAAATTACAACAGGGCCACTTACAAAAAAATCATCTAGATATACATTTGCGGGCAAGTACCATGGGTGACGTTAATTCGAACTTTCAATAGTACAGTAATCAATAACACATCAGAACTTAATATCAATAGGGATGTCAAAATATTCAATCAATTCTCGTCCCCGCCCGCCATGAGCATCAAAACTGCATTCATATCTCGTGATATCAAGGTTGTTCAACCAGTACACAACAAGGAGTTACGAGTCCCATTTATACCGGCGCCATTTTGGGTGAGGCCGGGCAGGTGCAAGATATAGTCAAAATGTCTCCACCAACCATCGGCCAGACCAGAACCCATTTCGGCCCTTTATGCTACAAGATGGTGTCTTCCATTCAGAAAATATTGTTGGCAGCATTTTGAAAGGAAAGATAAACAGCCGTTCTCCTAGTGAGTCTCACATTGTTACATTTAGGAAGAATGTTGAAGAGTAGTATGTGGAAAATCTGAAGCCATTTTTCTACAAACTCTCAATCAGCCTTGGATGGAAAAAAAATCCTGAAGAAGGTACAAACTGAAAACCAATTTTTGTCTGTATAGCATCAACAGCAACGCTTGAGTCAGCTTTGGGTGAAGCCGCCATTTTGATTCAATCAATAACGTCCCCCTGCACACATTCAGGGACCTGGTCGTGTCTTCAGGTGAAACGGATTGTGGGACAAGAAGCAGAAAGGAAAAGGAAAAAAGTTCCGCCGGACCTCGGGAGCCGGCCGCCTATGTCATGTGCGATCTTTGGCCACACCAGGGCAATAGTGAAGCTGCAGCAGGTGCAAATAAGCTTCAGACAGTCTTACAAGCACTGCTCAGAACTCTCAACTATGGCACTCAACATCCAGGACTTGCCATTCGGATCTTGGCGCCTTGTGCTGGTTCCGACCTATTCACACATCGGTCCACTACTGACATCACCTCATAAGCCAACGGGGCACCCCACGCCGACTTTCGGCGCAGCATTGTAGGATGGCCACACCAGTGCGGCAACTTGCTGGACACCACCTCGGTGCCATCCGGATCTCGGCGCGTTCGAGTCACTGTACCGCAAGAGTGACCGGAACTCAGCTGGACACGCCGTCTTTCGGCGCAGCATTGTAGGATGGCCACACCAGTGCGGCAATTTGCTGGACACCACCTCGGTGCCATCCGGATCTCGGCGCGTTCGAGTCACTGTACCGCAAGAGTGACCGGAACTCAGCTGGACACGCCGTCTTTCGGCGCAGCATTGTAGGATGGCCACACCAGTGCGGCAACTTGCTGGACACCACCTCGGTGCCATCCGGATCTCGGCGCGCTGTGCTGCCTTCGGCCTACTGTAGCCGCAAGTGCGGACGCAACTCAGTTGGACGGCGAGTGAAACGCTAAGGGGCGCCGCACTGCAGCCGAGGAGCCTCCATCTTGGGGGAGACGCACAGCCCCCACTGACTGACGCGACCTTACAGGCCAACGGGGTGCCCCGCGCCGACTTTCGGCGCAGCATTGTAGGATAGCCACACCAGTGCAGCAACTTGCTGGACAACAACTCGGTGCCATCCGGATCTCGGCGCGTTGT
The DNA here is from genome assembly GCF_964263255.1 of Lissotriton vulgaris. Taxonomy (NCBI): domain Eukaryota; kingdom Metazoa; phylum Chordata; class Amphibia; order Caudata; family Salamandridae; genus Lissotriton; species Lissotriton vulgaris. The sequence continues at coordinate 589,878,718 of NC_141691.1, forward strand.
GCTGCCTTCGGCCTATTCGCACATCGGTCCGCTACTGACGCCGCCTCACGTGCCAACGGATTTTCTACGCTTTTTGAAGCCCTATGCCGCATAACAGGTCATGTGACTTGTTTATAAAACTTTTCATTGGTTCATTTTACTTTTGGTTTCCTAATGATGGAAGGCTTGGTCATATGACCTAAAAATAACACTTTTCATTGGTTTAGAACATTTTTTTTCCCAAACGATGAAAGCCCCACCTTGTTTCTGGATGTTTCAGACTGAAGCTGGCGTCAGCATGAGAGCACCACCATCTCGTGGCTCCGTCGTGGTCATTCCGCGAGCAATCATGGCAGCCGCTCCCCACCGGAAGCCTGCAGGAGTCGAGGGCCCCCAAGACTTTTGTAGAATCTTCACGGCTGAGGGGACGCTTTCGAGAATGGAGCCCAAGCCCTAGCAGGCAAGCGTCCGAGTTCCAAGGTGTCCCAGGGCCATTTTAGTGGACCAGGCCCAAATCCGAAGAGCCGTCCGCCATTTTAAGAATCCAATGGCAGCCGCCTATCGCTGCACCGCAAGAGTGGGCGCAACTCAACTACATGGTGAGCGAGACGCTGTAGCCCGGCAGAGCGGGCGATAAACAGCTGAATGGAGGTTGAGGCACAGTGTAGCAAAAGCGGGCGGAATGGCAACTGAAACGGTAAAGGGGCGCCCCAGTACAGCAGACGAGCCTCAACCTGGGGAGGCCCGTTCACGCCGCCTCTCCCACGCCCCCCCCCCGGGCGCCCCACGCCGTTTTTCGGAGCAGCATTGTAGGATGCCAAAACCAGTGCGGCAAGTTACTGGACATCACCTGGGTGCCATCCACATCTCAGCGCGTTCTGCTGCCTTGGGACTATTCGCACAACAGACCGCTACTGACGAGGCCTCCCCCCGCACCACCCGGGACGCCCCACGCTGTTTTTCTGAGCTGCATTGTAGGAAACCAAAAACCAGTGCGGCACCCAGGTGACATCACCTGGGTGCCGTCCAGAACTCAGCACGTTGTGCTGCCTTGGGACTATTCGCACAAAAGACAGCTACTGACCATTGTTGCTTCTTTTTGCCAAAAAATGTTTAAATGTATTTACAGTTTTTGTTACGTTCGTTATATTTATAAAGTTAATAAAGTTTTATAATCCTACTTTGTTGGAGTACTATATATTTTTTAAAAATCGGGTGAATGGGGCCTTGAATCGGGTTATTGTCATGTGTGGGCTTTGGAAGTGTGCTGCTACAGGATCGGACATTTCAAACTCAAATGCACGTTCTTTTTCTTACCTTTCCGAAGCATGGAGCGCAATAGCAGGCAGAGAAAGGGTGATGCAAGTGTTGAACACTGCCTGGCCTGGCAAGTTGCTGGCAGTGCCACCCCCCCGCCCGCTCCTGAAAGAGGGCACACACACACCGCCGCCCCGAGTACTTCACATATCTTTAAAAGACCATGCGCTTGTTAATGAGGCTTAAATGGTTTATCACCCCTTCTAGAGCCCCTGCATCGGCCCTCTGACGTTTCCTGGAAGAATTAGCACGTAACACAATACCAAGCCCTGTCAGCTGAAACCCCCGAGGAATCGGGTTTTTGCTTGCAGGAATCGGGAGGCGGGAGACTAGCACTGAAATCGGTAGTCTCACGCCTGAATCGGTAGGGTTGGCATGTCTGGATTCTCTGCAGCTGGGGCCATAAACTACATCCGCAGGGCTAGGTGATAGCCTGGGACCGGCCTGGACAATCGGACAGAGAGGAAGAGGAGTGTCAGAGGGTGCGGTAGTGAATAGGGTGAAAGGGAGGTGTCGGGCGGGCACAGGGTGTGATTCTCAGGGAAGAGCAGCGCAGATGGGGGGAAGTTTATGGCCCAAGCATGAGAGAGAGAGCGGGGGTGACCAGTGCGTGGGGGAGATGCTTGCGAGGGTGGGGAGCCGTGCTGAGAATCGACGGCGTGCAGAGAGTGGGTCTGGTCAAGGCATCTAAAATGGCTGCCGTGCACGACAAAATTGTGCCATTGGAAAAAAGGCAAGATGGCGCATACAATGTTTATCAATAAGGATTCATTTATAACAAAATATGTTATTGCAGTGACAAATTGGCGGTCAACACTTCCTGATTTCCATCGAATCGAACGTTAACAGACGTCACGCAGCAAAAAAAAAAAAAAACGCTCACGCACAGCCGCTGCAAGACATGTATCAACATATATGAGCCTCCTCAGCCACCCTCAGAAAACATAGGGGATCAGGATACGTCTCCCGCACCCCCTTATACCTAGTAATTTAATTAAAACGAAACACAAAATGGCGAATTCCCGTTTCGCTACCAGTTTGCGGCCCAGTTCGCGGACCGAGAAGCGCTTCTACCGTGAAAAATCAATTTTTTTTTATTTTCCCCACGGGACCCTTTAATAACCCCAACATCATTCCTAGGGGGTCAAGAAGGGTCTACCTTGCCCCCTTTCATTAAATTCCCCCTTCGTTTTTCACCTCTTCTTCTCTCTCGATCCTACCGAGATATTAGATGGCGGCCGCTCCGGACTGTTTAGAATGTTGACAGACACCGGAAAGCCAATCAGCTTCGCATCGCAAAGTTCCGTTTCGCGAAAAGTAAGCGGACCGGAGCGCTACCAGTTTGCGGCCCAGTTCGCGGCCCGAGAAGCACTTCTACCGTGAAAAATCAATTTTTTTTTATTTTCCCCACGGGACCCTTTAATAACCCCAACATCATTCCTAGGGGGTCAAGAGGGGTCTACCTTGCCCCCTTTCATTAAATTCCCCCTTTGTTTTTCACCTCTTCTTCTCTCTCGATCCTACCGAGAGATAAGATGGCGCACGCACAGCCGCTGGAAGACATATATCAACATATATGAGCCTCCTCAGCCACCCTCAGAAAACATAAGGGATCAGGATACGTCTCCCGCACCCCCTTATACCATGTAATTTAATTAAAACGAAACACAAAATGGCGAATTCCCGTTTCGCTACCAGTTTGCGGCCCAGTTCGCGGACCGAGAAGCGCTTCTACCGTGAAAAATCAATTTTTTTTTATTTTCCCCACGGGACCCTTTAATAACCCCAACATCATTCCTAGGGGGTCAAGAAGGGTCTACCTTGCCCCCTTTCATTAAATTCCCCCTTCGTTTTTCACCTCTTCTTCTCTCTCGATCCTACCGAGATATAAGATGGCGGCCGCTCCGGACTGTTTAGAATGTTGACAGACACCGGAAAGCCAATCAGCTTCGCATCGCAAAGTTCCGTTTCGCGAAAAGTAAGCGGACCGGAGCGCAGCCCGGAGCGCTGTTACAGATATATATCTTGTTTTGAACGTTAATTTCTCAAAATCCACTGGAGCACATATATTGAGACCTAGCAAAGGCACATCGGGCTAACAGTCCCTACAATTTTGCCAAGTTTCGTGCAAATCCATTCAGCCGTTCGAGCTAAAAGTGAGGCCAAAGGCCCTATAAAAATTAACATGGGAAAAACGCGTTTTGGGACCCCCCTTTTTTCTCGGCTCCCCCTTGACGAAACCCCCCCAAATTTTCAAGGGCTGCTCAGAAACAAAATGTGCCATTTTCCTGAAAATTTCAGCCGATTCCGTCCATAAACGCCAAAGTTATTAGACATAGAATTTTCAAAAATCCCATAGGGAAAAAATCCTAACTATATATACCTACTGGCGACAGCCAGTAGGTAATATATATATATATATATATATATATATACACACACACATGAGGGGGGTAGGTTTCCACAGGGCATTAGAGACTTTTTCTTTTTTTTAAATATTGTTTTGCTGGAGGGGGTTTAAGGCACCTATCAGAGAGATAGTGGAATGTTTGTAGCAAGTCTCCTCCCAAAAGTATGACATTCCTGCAAGTATTATCTCAAAGAGCAAGTCATCTTCAGTGTGTCTCCGCCTCTGTTATAGGCATATAGATTGACTCATTCCTTCGGCTGTACAGTGGTGGCTCGCACAGCAACTTAGCACTGGGTGAACGTCACACGCCTCTCGCAGTGGTGGTGGTGGACAGGGCTGGACTGGTCACTCCCACTAGTAGTGGCTGCTCACTGCACTTACTCGCTACACACCATGTGTGGGCTGGTCTCACTTTTACTTTGATCTCTCTGATTCACTACTTGTGTCTATTTTTGATACACTCTGAAAGAATGTCCATGGGTACATATGACTATGACTGGGTCGGTAACCTGATGTTCTTTAAGGTCATCATCTACTATTTATTGTGCTTTGAAAGGTGATACAATTTGAATATGTAATGAAAAATGTGCTGTAAAATTCACCATTTTGGTCTGTATTTTTCCAAAATTTTCGTGGGGGGAGAACCCCCCCAAACCCCCCTAATAGCTGTCGGGCATGCTCGCTGCGCTCGCTCGCTACACGCCGGGCAGGGTCTGGTCTGCCAAAATTTGCCAGGGCTGCTTTCAGTTCCCAGTCCGGCCCTGACCATCCCTACAGATAAACCCACATTTCGGGTGTTATATGTGCAGCATTATGATATAGAGTTTTATTTCCCAAAATGCATGTGTATCGAGGGAATGGCTAACAGAGATGATGAAACCAACTTCCAGCCATCTGTGCTGCTGTGGCATTAAAGTGTGAGGTCAGCCGGTAGCTGGGTATTCCTCATGAGGCCCTGTCCCCCTCCCTCCTTCCTGCTGCAAACAAAGGTCGGATTTCACTGTAATGGGCTAGGGAGAGATGAAAACTGCCTTCAAGGCTAAACCCCCCGTGTCCATGCAGACAAAGAGGCAGGAAACTTTCGACCTGGAGGAGCGATGTAGGCACGCTCTAGAGGCCGTCATGGTGCAAGAGAAGGACCCGCTCACTGTCCTGCCTGCCACCCCAAGAGCGCTGCTGGCTGAGGCGGCTGTGGACATCTAGTACGGACACGAGTTATGACAAGGTGGATCGGTCATGGCAGCGTAATGACCGCTCTTCTCGTATTTCACCGTATGTGAGTGAATATGTGTCTATTGCTCTCTCGTACTGCACAAACTGATGGGCGTCCCACAGACAGAATTTCCATATTTAGCAGTTTAGGATTAACTGTGATCTTTTAATTTTACTTGCTCGTGATCCTGCAGTAAGGTCTTGCAGAACCATTGACAGACTGTCAGTAAATGCAATACACCTTTTGAAACCTACAAACTTTGACCATAGAAATGTACAGTTGCCACGTTGGCTGACATGTCTTAGTTGTGTTTTCTAGTGGCATCAAACCAGAATATTGGGATTGCGTTTTCCTCCTTTTCCATTGTTAATATTAGGTCTGTATTGGTACTGATATCTGTGCTAAGAAACCACATGTGAAACTAAATTTGTAATCTGGAGTGAGGACAAAAATATGATGCATTTTTACAGAGAGTGTTGTTGTTATAGATAACGATCAGAAGTAGTAAATATACAGCCATATGTAAAATTGCTTAGTTCATGTGACACAACAGCATATGACGCAAGAGACATCTTAGTTTCTCTTTTAGTCTGTAACAAGGAAGAGGGGAAGGTGTTCTGTGTCTCCCTTGATGCTGCACCCCTTGTAAGAATTGCAGGCCTACCTCCATCATTATGTAGTGCAAATGAATAAAGGAGACTTGCTCTATATCACCAACAGATGCCCAATTCAGCTTATACAAAAAGTTAATTCAGGGCAAATAGTATTGACGCAAAAACGTAATATAAAATAGAACATTATCCCTTCTAATAGATGCACAAACCTTCTTTACAATTATCATTGCACAATTGTGCATGCAACCACATTTAGCGCAACTCAAAACCAAATTTCTGTTCTGAAGCGGGTTCACCCCACTTCTCATTTCAAAGTGTGTATGTGTGTGCTGCAACATCACGAAATAAAATGATGAACGAAGTGTTGAAACTTTTCAGACACTCACCACCAGTCACAGATCTGGGTTAAATCCATCGTTATTTTGCTCATCACGTCACCCTAGTATGGACACAGCCATATGCAAATAAGTCTTGAGCCTGCCCCCCATGAGAACATTACAGCCCAAACTGCCATGCCAAGTCCTCCCTGGACCTGAAACAAGCATCATGGGACCGGTTTCGGGGTAACACCACTCATCAGCCAGGCTAGCTTGAATTAAGGGGGACTGCGAGCAAGGGACCCACGTCTGGGGATACCCTTTTTTAGAACGAGCCAAGCTGCAGCACACATGCGCTGCTCGCTCTGCGAGACATGCAATATTCGAGTATGCTGAGTAAGCCTTGCTTTCTCTCCGCCCATATTTTTGATTGGCTGGTGTCATTGTCCTTGGTAAATGCTGGCCTCTGATTCGTTATGAGGCTCGTTAGTCCCCCTTTGTTACCGCCTTGTCTCCATATTTTTTATTTTAACACTGAGTGCAGCCCCCGCTTCAAGGACAGGCACTCAGTGTTAAAGTTTAAAAAACAACAACAACAAAAAGGAGCGCACTGTCATTGATGCAGCGCCACACTCAGTTTTACACTTAAACACGTATTTTCAATGCAATAGGTCTCGAATTTACGTGAGTTTAAGCTATTGGCATTGTAAATGACAATGCCTTTTATTTACGTTTTAAACCAAAAATAATAGCCATTGTCATCTACAATACCAATAGTTTAAACTCGCGTAAATGCGACACCTATTACATTGCAAATGGTTGTTTGGCACAACATTCTCTCACGAGGCAGCTGGCTTGATTAAAAAATGCTTTGCTGGAACTGTGAAACTGATGTCTGCCACAGCTATGAATTTGTCTTCTTCTCTTGCCAGTATCTCACATGCAGTTTGAATTTTACACATGGTCCTGTATTATGTTTTTCCACCACTTACTCAGTAATTGCAATCCAAGTAATACAAGGAATGGCCATATTCATCCATCCGCCTCTCTAACAGAATATTGTAGAGCTGGTGTGGTTTATCAAGAATGGATGCGGTCCCCTGCCTGTCCCCCAATACATTGATCTCTCAACCCATGTAAATATCAGACTGGTATTTAAAATGCAGTGGGTAAAAAGAGTCAAGGTGGAAATAAACCATGCAAAAGTTCTTGTATCCATTCTACCGTCCTGTAGTGTTCACAGTAAATGTAATGTTCTGGGTTTTGTTATAGCAGTACAAATCAGACTTACTTTTCTATTCCTAAACATATACACAACACTTTAACTCTAACTCGCCAAAATGACTGTGACTCATCATTACAGAAAGTGGGTGCGTTCTAGTTAGCCTCCCAGCTAAAACGATAAAGCTGGAGAGCTGAACACGATAGAGCGTGAAAGGTAAGTCCATTACATCAACCTCCAGTGATTGGAGAAATACAGTAACAAAAAGAAGGGAAGAAGAAGAGGCAGAGACCTTCCAATCTGGATCTAACTCCTTAGGGAACGAGGAAAAGGGAAAACACAACAAAAGTGCTGGGACACTAAGCAAGTGAGAACAGGAGTGATGTAGAGCAAATCCAAGAATCACTGGTGCCAAGCATCGAACACTGACTCTGTTGTTATTTTAACTGATGGTACCTCTGCTGCCCCAGAAGTGATAACTATGACCGTGTATTTAGCACTCATGCTTCAGAATTATTAGCATTTCCCATCATCAGCAGCAAACAGGGGCATTGCTTCAGAGGGGGTGGGCTGGGGGGGTTTGGATGTTACACCCCCAAATAAATGCATTGTGTGATAAATAGTTGGGTACTGGTGCTTTCAGTCAGGGATGGTGAGGTGTCTGTCAGATTTCACCTGGAACCTTTACACACACAGACTAAAAATGAACACACACACTGTCCCTCTCTTTATTTGGAAATAGAACGAACAAATATGTTGGTTATTTCCCCAAATAACTTGTTTTCTTACTTACCCCTACCATTATGCTCCCTTTTCACTGCCCTTATCCCCTGCTTGTCGTATGTTAATATTTAAAATTATAGGGTATATTTACTAAGATTTTGCGCAAAGTTTGCATAACAAAAGTGACGCATATCGATGCAAAATCTTTTTTTCCCAATTTACTTCCAGTGCAAATCTTGTTTTGTGCAGGAAATGTGTTTGAAAGTAATGTAAAGTAGAGCATAGAGCTTATTTGTATTACTTGGCGCCGAATGGGCATTCCATGGGTGGTACATGGGTGTTCCCATGCAACCACCTATGGTTTTTGACACAAAACCCTATTTACTAAAATAATTGGAGAGTTTTGCGTAAAAATATAACACCCATTTCAAATAGCCACTATCAAGGAGACAGGCTTTAGGGGGGCGTGGCCGAGGTAGCCAAGATGGCGGACGTCTCTTCGTGAGGCTCTGGCTGCTGGCCGGCGCCCGTGGCTACCAGTGTCATTATATGGGTCTATAAGTGTTGCAAAACCAAGCGACTGACTCCGGAAGGGGTGAGGCATGCCCCGATGTGCCTAGTTCCCGGCTGGATGGTGTGAGGGAGCCGGGAGCTCTCTGTCGGCAGCGCCCGCGATCAGCCCTCTCAAGATGGCGGATACGCGAAGAACTGTCGCGCAAACCTAACAGCGGCCGGGGCTGGAGAGCCTGAATCGGAAGGAAGCTGCCTGATTAGGTCGGCTGTGCCTGGCGGGAGCGATGCAACAGTGCAACATTTGCGTCATGAATCTGCCAGAAGGGGTGGAGGGAACCGACCCGATCAAGTACATCACGGACTGGATCGCAACATTCACGCCTTCCAAGGATCTAACCCCCTACTTTTCCATTGAACGGGCGCATCGGGTCCCCACGAGAAGGCCCAGGCCGGGCCTTCCGCCCCGACTGTTCCTACTGAAGCTTCAAGCTACTTCAATTACGAGATCGGGACACCGTCCTACGCGCCGCCAGGGCGCACGGTCGCCTGCAGGTGGAAGACAAGCAGGTGATGCTACTTCCGGACTACTCCCAAGCAGAGCTACTTTTCAGGCTGTTAAACGTACCCTGCGTCAATGGAACGTGCAGTATGTTTTTCTGTTCCCGGCCCGCCTCCGGGTCGTCCACGGCGGGAACACGCATTTCTTCACGGACACAAAAGAGGCGGACTCATGGATAGAACAACATCTGCAGCACCGAGACAATGCCTCGTCCACGCAACACAGCCGGACGACGCGCAGAACCAGACAACAGCCTCGGAAAATTACCCTGGCACAACTGGAGATACGACCCGGCCCTTCCGGAACGGGCTCCCCAGATCTAACGCAAATTATTGCTGAGCGCCGGAAAGTCCTTCGAGCGGTGGCCGCCTTAGACTCCGAGAACAGAGGATCCGACCTGGAGGAAGGCCCCCATCTGTTCAGCTCAGATGACGAGGGCAGTGACGCACCTGTGTCCCAGGAGGGCTCGGTGACACCCCCCTTGGTAACCCACAGACAGCTGACACTTTGATCTGACGAACTACTAAAAGATTGGGTCACCTGACGTGGTCGATGGAGGTCGTGGGCCAGGCTGTGCTTCACTATAGAACTATCCCGCTCATTGGAACCCGCAGCCTGGCGATAGTTGGTCTGCTCTACTGAGTACACGACGATCGTGGACGCCACAGCCCAGCCATACACATGAAGGACAGAGACGACATGAGTGGACATCTCTCAGCAGTGATCATTGGCCGCGGAGCTGCGCTGGCGACGGCCGGAGCGATACCCATCCACGACCCTGTGATAATGAACTAAAGTTTATTCTTCTATGCAATCCAGTTTGGACGCACTGCCTCTGGCAGTGGGTCCCCGATGTTGGGATCATATCCCAGAGTTATGGTTTTCTATCCCCCCTCTTTCAACCTACTTTTTCCACTTTACCCTAGACGGGCGAGGAGAGGACGGAGTGCGCAGCGTGGACCTCTTGGATGGCGGCAGGCGGGGTGGACTGGGAGGGAGAGGGACGGGTGCGGGAGAGAGACATACAGCAAGGGAGACACACAGACTACACGGGTGACACATGGCCTATAAAGCATCGAATACCGATTACAAGTTCCCCACCCTAAACGTCAGGGGCATGCACACGGCCAGGAAGCGGTATTCAGTGTATGCCTACATCAAGCGACAACAGGCCCAGGTGGCCCTCCTACAGGAGACACACCTGACGACACAGAAAGTGGATCGATTACACAAGAAATGGCGGGGAGTGATATGCGCCACAGGGTACTCAGCCTTTGCCAGGGGTACACTTACATGGGTTAGGCCGGGGGTCCCCTTAAAGGAACATACCAGACTCATTGATAGGGAGGGTCGATACGCTATCTTGACTGGTCTGCTAGAGGACCAGCTGAGACTAATAGGATGTGTGTACGCCCCCAATACAAACCAAGATCACTACTGGACTACCCTCACAGGTGTACTGGCCCGACACGTAGGGATCCCATGGCTCTTAGGGGGGGACTACAATACTGTTTTAGATTTGCAATTAGACAGATCACATCCCCCACCAGTACACTCACTGGCACACAAACAGACAGATCGTCTGCGCCGCTGGTTGGATCACTGATCTCTGGTAGATGCATGGAGGATACTACACCCAACAGATAGACTATATTCCTTCCATTCCATCCCGCATGACCTGCGAGTCAGACTGGATAGGTTCTTGTGCTCCACAGACCTGCTACCCAAGTTGCAGGACACAGATTATCTGGGACGAGTCATATCAGATCACGACGCCCACGTAGTGGTCCTCCGATGGAGGCCTCCCGCCTCCCTGTCCCAACATGGAAACTACCCCAGGAGTGCCTTACAGATCAAGCTTTCCGTCAAACTCACGTGGATTATATCAGGGAACTCTTCATGTGTAACGCTGGCACAGCCTCCTCCAGGGCGATAGAGTGGGACGCATACAAAGGTAGTGCCAGGGGCCATTGCATCCAACAGGTGGTGGGGGTGCGGCGGACATTAGAACAGGTGCTGGGTGAAGTGGAGAAGGCGCTAGCGAAACTCTCTTGCAGCGTGGACCAGGAAATAGCCACACTAGCGCAACTCTCAGCAGCGAAGCTCGTGCATGCAGAAGCCATGGGAGACCTGCGCAAGTATAACTTCTGCGCATACGCTGCTAGGGCGCACAGGGAGGGTAACAGAATGGGCGCGCTCCTAGCCTGGTTGATCAAACAGGACACGATGCCCCACCCCGTGACAGAACTCATGGACGTAAGCAGACAGCTTAAGCAGTCCCAACTTGACATCCTACACACATTCCGTGACTACTATGCTGAGGTGTATCGTGCCCCGGCGCCGGCAGCGCTCCGTGATCTTGCTCAATTTTTAAGCCTGTCGCACATGCCCGCAATCTCTCAGGCGGACAAGAAGGACCTGAAGAGGCCCTAGCCGGAGGCATGTTACCAGAATCGTTCCGTGAGTTGCTAATTGTGACCTTCCCGAAGCCACACAGGGTCCCCACACTCCCGGCCTCTTATAGGCCGATCACATTGTTAAATGCGGACTGTGAAATTCTGGGGAAGATACTGGCCGACCACTATAGTCAAATCCTCCCGACCTTGGTACATCCCGACCAATGCGGTTTTGTGCCCAGACGCAACACCTCCCACAATCTGCGCAGGCTGGCTCACATACAAGACAGTGTCGCAGACCGGTTTCCGCGAGCGGCCTGCCTGATCTTTGACTTAGAGAAGGTTTTCAATACCCTGACCTGGCCCCACCTCTTTGCCATCCTGCGGGCAATACAGATAGTCCCCACACTGATGGCGCACACCCAGCTCCTTTACAGAGGACTCACCTCCAGGGTGCGGATCAGGAAACTTGTCTCGACCCCGTTCCCAGTGGAGAGGGGAACCAGACAGGGGTGTCCCCTCTCCCCCCTCCTGTTTGCGCTGGCAGTGGAACCCCTGGCCATCCGGTTGCGGAGGGAGGGAGAGGATTGGGGCATTCCGTTAGCGGACGGGCTTCACTGCGTCTCCCTCTACGCCAACGACTTGCTTGCATATGTCCGGGATGCGACGGGAGATCTCACCTCACTCTGGCACACATTGCAGGACTTCGGAGCCCTGTCAGGCCTCAACGTTAATTAGGGAAAGTCGACAATCTACCCACTTGGCCCGGATCTGGAACCCCACACAGACCCTGAAATCAAGCGAGGCGGTCCCCAGATACCTGGGAGTGCGCCTATACCGCTCACCTGAGGACCTGTATGAGGGAAATCATCGTAGAGTATTGGCTGGCCTCCGCTCTGCGGTCGGTTTTTGGAAGACGCTCCCATTGGCACCTATAGGACGGATAGCCGTAGCCAAAATGATAATGATGGCCAGACTATTGTATTATTTTACAAATCTACCGGTGATTCCACCCCGATCATTTTTTCGCAAATTGGACACACTTCTCACGACACTTATCTGGGGGGATGGGCGACGTAGAATAGCCTTGCCCACTCTACAGCTGCCCACAACGGAGGGGGGCCTGGGCGCCCCGTCCTTCGAATCATATTTCCTGGCCGCGCAACTCCAATGGCTGTCTGACTGGATGGCGGAGAGACACATGGGCGAGACGGTCAGTGATGGAGGGAGACTGCCACTGCCCGCTATCAGGCGGCTACTATTGCCAGGCTCCAAACCGGACTGCACGCACCCGATACAGGTCACTGTAGCCCGTAAGTGCATGATGTGGGTCCACCGACTGTCGAAGGGGCAACCGTTATATTCCCCTCTGCTCCCCTTGGTAGGCTTTCCTCGGAAAGAGGGATATTACACCGAGGGAGACCTACGGGCATGGACTGACAGCGGGGTGACGGAAATGGAAGCCCTGTTCCACGAAGGGCAACTGAAAATGTATGACCAGCTAATCGAGTGGTATGACCTCCCGCGGGGACAATTCAGGACACACAGGCAACTGATAGACAGTGGTTGAACATTCTGGGACCTGGGAAGTTGTGAACCCCCTACACATCCAGTACTGCACACAGTACTGCGGATAGGAACGGGTCGACACCTAATGACATGGCACTATAGGGCCACATGGGAACTGACTAAAGTTCCCTTGGACAGACTACGCCAAACCTGGGAGGATGACGTAGGCCGGGTCTTTCATGATAAGGAGTGGGCACAAGCGCTAGAATACCCTAAAAAAGTCTCCCGCAACTCCCGCTTTAAGAATATACAGTACAATATCCTACACTGTGCTTATCTTACACCCGAGAAACTGCAGTAATTCTACCCGGACACGGAATTCCAATGCCCTCGATGCCAAACGCCAAACGCGAATTTCAAACACATGTTTTGGCACTGTCTATCCCTGCATCCGTATTGGACTAAGGTGAATCACACCTTACAGACTTTGGTCCACCTCCAACATGCTGACACATGGGAGGCATGCGCCATGGGGATCTACAGGAAAAAGAAGTCTGAGAAAAAACAATGGCGTTTCGCATCCCTGGTCCTCCTCCTCGCCAAAAGAAACATAGCCATGCATTGGAGGTCCCCTACGGGGCCACCGGAGGCGGCCTGGATAGAAGCGGAAACTAAGTGGGGGGCAGCAGAAGAAGAGACCCTGAGTGAGGAGGAGGTAAAAGGTACATGCAAACACCCAATCTCCATGGAATGGGCGCATCTTCTCATACAATTTAAGTTAGAGACAGCCGTGGAGGACACCCCAGAGTCGACACAACCCCCACCCTGCAGCCCCACTCGGAGCCCCGACCCGCGACCCCCTATCACCGATTGAGTAATGGAACTGACGCGCAATGAGTGGTGGTCTCCATTCAGGTGACAGCCTGCCGATGCTGAGGGTCCGATTTCCCCCCCCCCCCCCCATCACCCTCTCTAGGGCATACACACCAGCCCCCACTACCTGACGACCACTCTACACGCTGATAGTATGGATTGCTCGACCTCATCCACCGCGCTTCCCCTGTCTCCCCCCCCCTCCAATGCCCGCCCCCTTTTTCTATTCCCTGGTTGTTTTTTTTTTTTGTTAGGGAGGTACCCCCCTTCCATCGTTAGTAGCCTAGTTTCAGTCGGCAGTTCAAAGTCCGACTCAGTTACACAAACATAATTCTGTACACGTCCCCACAAGGGTACCACACTAACAGTGGGGATAATAACTTCCTCTGACTCAGCTCATTCACCATTGGAGAGGTCAGGTATATCCGTGACCGACATATAATGATGAGATAGTTTACCGCAATACTCTGGAGTTCATTTGATGTTGTTGAACCATGATCGCTGATGCTGAGCACTGTTTATGTTTATGCTGATAGACCTGTGATTTGTTGTATGTCCCGCAAGTGATTTTGCTTGGACTTGTAAAAAACCCTAATCAAAAGATTTAAACAAAAAAACAAGGAGACAGGCTTTTTTTCTGTTTTGTTTTCTGAGATTGCATATGTGCTTCACTGTACAGCATGCATACAAAGAGGGAAACGTTTTAAAATTAGTCGAAGCATGGTATTTTGCACTGGAAGGACATCCTTCCAGTACAAAATCTATACTAAACTCGCACAGACACCCTTGCACTATAGTGCAAAGGTGTGTGCGTGGTGCAGAGCTACCCGATAGTGTTCCGGTGCTAGGGAGAGGGGAAGAGAGTGCCATCCGTAAATATGGCAGTCTCCCCTTCTCACACAGTGCAGCAATTTTGGCTAGTGCACTGTATGAGAATTTGGTAAATAGACCCCTATGTTCCAGCATGAGTGTTGGGAAATTGAAGCTCACTGCAACACCCCAAACTTTTTGACCAAGCTACGTCCATAGCAGCAAATGTCCTTAATACTTTATTAACCCTGTCTGCTACAGTTTACATGCATGGATAAACCCCTACGAGATATCTTTCTGCAGATACATGTTTTCTGATAAATAGAAAACCTATGACTTCACGGCTCTTGGTGTGAGTGACAGCTCAATAACCCTGAGCATCATTTGCGTCTGTACACTCTATCCTCTATTACTTCATCCATGTTGCTCCTTTCTACCATCATATATGTAGCAGCAGCTCCTCAAGGGAGTGCTGAAGGGGTGGGTCGGGTTGGGGGTGGGGGAGGGTTAGGGTGAGGGGTAGTAAACTCTGGAATAAGGCCGAACGGAGTTGAGTAAATACATAAATAAAACAAATTAAATTGCACGTGCTGCAATGCCAAATCGGCGATGCAGCGCGCAATGTAATTAGTTTGATTTATTTATTTACTCAAATCTGTTTGGCCGTATTCCAGAGTTTACTAGCCCCTACCCTGCCCCTCCCCCGCCCCAACGCCCCGAGCACTCACCCGAGGAGCTGCCACTGCATATATGTGAGATGTTGTAAGTCTAGAAGCCAATAAGTTTGGAACATGAAATGTGACAAATCTGTGAGTGAACGTCACGTGACTGGTGCAACAGAAAAGCAGCTGTGAAATGCAAGCTTCAGTATTTTTATAAATATATATTCCAAGTAATAAAAACAAGAAAAAACCAATGAACATTTGTTGTCCTGCAAAGGGCCACAACATGGATCATCTGCGAACCATCAATATTAAACTATTGTTTTTTTTTTGTTTATTGGGAGAGCTTAAGTCCAGATCATTGTGAACGTGAGCATTCAGTTGCATGTTCCTGCTTTAGAGACTCATTTGAACCTTGTATATTGTCATCTAATATACCATATCTTATCTTATGACTCAAAATGTTACGAAGATATTGTACATCATACGTTTGGCATATTAGCGAAACAATGCATGAACCGATGATTGAGGGTTTTTTGGAATGATGTGGTCTCCAGGTTTCTTTCACACTATTAATTAACACTCATATCTAATTTTGCAAATATGTCACACCTTTAGAACCCCACACAGGCCGAATTAAATATCTTCAGTGCATGCACTAAAAACAATACCTGAATATGCGGCAGTGTCTGTTGCTGAAGAGACAGTATATAATTGGATTTATGGCACTATTAAGGGCTGGTAAATTCTGAATAATGACGGATGCGTAGAAACGCTCTTTGGTCACTGGCAGCATATCGAAGTTGTCCAGTATATCAAATAGAAAATAAGGACTCCAGCAAAGTACAAACGCTGAAAAGTAAGCATAACGAAATATAAGACACAAACCAGTTTCAATACAAGTTCGTCAAGAAATAGCACTTAAGGTCAAAATGTCACCTTTTTTTAACATAGTGGGACAGTAGTGTATTGTCATGTCCTTCTTACCCGCTCTCCCTAAATCTAGGAACATATGAGGCTGAGTTTCTAAAATCAAACATCTTTCCAAGACAGAATTTCAAGATGTATTTTGCCAAAATGTCTCCCTACTGTCTCTTAAGTAATGCTGTTTACTTGATGGTGTCAGCGCTAATATAATTGGAACCATACATTAATTGAAGGAATGTTTAGTCAGTGTTATTCTGGGTGGAAAAAGGGTTAAGCAGACGACAATATTATTGTCTGTGAAGGAATGGTACTTTACAAAGTGATCCCTCAACTAAATCAACCAGGGACGTTACCCCAAAGATAAAGAGAGAAGCCTTATTCAACCCTCAACTCTATAAAAAGCTGCTGTCGTTATGGAGAACATCTTTTAAAGTTACGCAGAACATTGCCACAAGACCAATGGGCAAAGGCACAGACTGTTATTTTTATAAGATATATAACATGTTTAATTTTGCTTTTTTATGTGTAAATTCAATCTGAGACTACAATTGTAAAAATGATAGTGCACACATATGCTTTAGATAAACATAAATGTTAGAGCCCAAAAGACAAACCAAAATGTGTTCACTTATTCACTTTTTGTCATTCCTACCATTTCCAATGCTATATAAAAATCTTCAAGACACTGCAAAATCCCCTAAATGGAATAAAATGATGGCGAGAGCAATTGCAAATGAAAACTGAATATCATTCACTAATAATCTATCAGACAGAATATTTTCTGTTATCATCTAACTCTAAACCATGCTATAAGGCAAATCTTTTTCCAACAAAGACAGAGGGGCATATGTACAATGCTCTACACCATATTAACAAAACGGCATTAATCCACTTTGCGTGGCTTAACGCTGTTTTGTAAATACGGTACCCTTTCAAGCAGGTATCTGCATGATAGGGCCGTGCAATAGGTGTTGCGTGGGCGTTTCACCGCGACACCCATTGCCTTTTGATGTTGCCCCAGATTTACAAGGATTCTAAGGCAGAGCCAAAATCTAACACCATGCAAAAGTAGGTGTTAGATTGGCGCCATAAAGGTATTTCTCCTCGTTTTTGCTATTTCTATAAGTGCTACATTCTGTAGCAATCATAGAAAAAGCAAAACGCCATTAATGATTGTTTATGTGCAGGAAGAGATACCTTCCTGCACATAAACAGTCATCCCTGCAATGCAGGCTTCTTTGCACTTTGGCGCAAGGCTGACTGTGTTGGTGCTAGGAAGCTATTTTTAGTGTAACGAAAAACACTGGTGCCCCTTATTTTTGTAAATATGGCACATCCGCATGTTTTTTAAATGTCTCAGACCTGCAAAATTTGCCACAGCACTGTACCATTTCCTTGTGAATATAAGTATAGGTATTTGCATTTATTAAGCGCGACAGATATCACAGAGCTCGGAATGCTGTATTCTAAAATGAGAATGGAAAATACTCGGGCATCTGAGAACAAGGGTACCTAGGCTAAAAAGGCTGCAAGTGTCAGTAATTACATCCTAGGGAACAACAAAGTTTCAGCTTCGTCCTAAATGACCTATAATTGTACGTAAGGCGAAGATCCAAGGGGAGTTCATTCCAATGAATGGCAGCCAGATTAGAGAAAGAACAGCCCCCTGCTCTAGCTTTCTTTTTTTAAATTTTTTTATTTTTATTGAAGTACTTGACATTATACATCATAGTGAGTAATACACATTGGATAATAAAACTTAAGATAACCCATATAACGAAACTAATAGTGCAGGCATCAGATACAAAGCTTTACTTGTCTTAATCTACTAACAATCAGAGCCACTAATCAAAATATGATTCCCATATTTTTTTTAATTTTCTCAACCTCCCGATCCTTTGTGCATATGCATGTTCACTTTTCCTGACTCTTTTAATTTTTTGAAGCCACTCATCTACGGTAGGAACCGTCTCTGACCTCCAATACTGGAGTACCAATGATCTTGCAACTGCAATTGCGATATACACAAGTTTTGCTAACGGTTCAAACAATTTAAGTTCTGGATCAAAACCATATAATATTAAATTAACGTAGCAGGGAACCACAACCTTTAGATAAATTTGAAGCAAAGCAAAAATTCCCTGCCAAAATATCCTAATTTTAGGACAATGAACCATTATATGGGTCCAATTAGCCAGATCCTGTTGTCTACATCTAAAACAGGTAGATGGAGTGTTAAGATACATTTTAGAAATGACAGCTGGAGTACGATGTAAGAGCCATTTACTAAAGAAAAGCATTCTTCACCAATTGGCGCCTCTCAAAACACTAAAATTAAATGTATTTAAAGTTTTCCAAGTATTAGGAGTCAACTCAGAATTTCCGTTTTTCTGCCATTTCCTAATGGCTTTGGAACTTAAGTCTCCCTCCCTACTTTGCGCTAAGTAGCGTCTCCAATCTCCGGGGTTCTTAGAGCGTGAGTGCAAAAAAAGATCATTGGTCAGTTGAATAGATTGACCGATCTGTACTAGATCAATTTGCACCAGGGATTTATGGATCAAATTATACGAGCCTATCAACAAAACGTTCCCATGGATTAGACTTGCCATCTCATTCAAAGTTAACCATGATCCATTTTTCACAAAATTCATCAAAGTTGAAAACCCAGCTCGTCCCCAATTGGCAACAGTTTCAGACCCAATTTTGATACCTATGAAGGAAAAAGCGCTGCTTACTGAAGTTGTTAAATTCAAGAGAGAGAGTGAATATCTTTGAAGCAAGGCCCCACGTTTAAAAAAAAAACCAAATCAGGACCTTATAGCGAACAAATTTAGGTGATTTAAGGACCTGAAGCGGGGAGGGAATTTCAATCTCTTGACAAATTAAGTCAAAAAAGAAATTTATAAATAATGTCTGTCCACAGACTGGCTGTTTAAATCTTGACAGATACTGTGCAAAGTATGCGTTATAATAATCTTTAAGGTTTGGTAAAGCAAGACCTCCTTGTTCCGTATCCGCATAAAGTGTACTGATTGCAATTCGGGCGTCTTTTTTGCCCAAACAAAGGCTGAAAATAAGAACTCAACTTTTGAAAAGAAGGAGCCAGGTAAAGAACAAGAAATCATGGAAAATAAAAAATTAAATAGGGGGAGCACTAACATTTTAATTAGAGCCACCCTGCACAAGATGGATAATGGCAGTACGTTCCAGCGTGCAAACCTTTTGAATAAGGGGATCAAAATTCAAAGAATACAAATCTCTTACAGAGGCAGAAAAAAACCCTCAAATATCTCTTAGGTCTAATATTAATACAGCTGTGTATATCGGGATGAAGTTCGGGATCTATGCCACCACAAAATAAGATCTCCGTTTTCTTTTTATTGATTCGATATCCCCCCCAAAGCCTCGAATTCTTCGAAGATTAAGAGAGCCTGTGTTTGGGAAAGCATCTCAGGTTTGATCAACAGCATTATATCGTCCGCATATAATTTAATCTTGGCCATGGAGGTAACGGGAGGGGAAATATATGTACAGTTCCGAATTGCGACTGCTAATGGCTCGATAAAGAAAGTGAAATGAGCAGGTGACAAAGGGCAACCTTGCCTCGTACCTCGCTGAACTACAATCAAGCCCACAATAGTTGCATTAATATTAATAATAGCTTTTGCGCCCCTATATAAATTCTGAATTAGATTAATAATTTGTGATGGAATCCCAAAACGCTGTAAAAAAAAAAGTGTCTCCCAAACCACCAAATCAAAAGCTTTTTCCGCATCTAAAAGTAAAACTAAAGCAGGAATCTCTTGAGTTTCAAAATAATCTAAAGCTTCAATCAAATAATGTGTGTTAGTGATAAGTCGGCGACCTGCAATGAATCCATTCTGGTCAGGATGAATCAATTCTGCGGAAACATTATTAAAACGAATTGAAAGTATTTTTGTAACAATTTTATAATCAGAATTTAATAGTGTGATTGGCCTATAAGAATTTGGATCCTTAGGTTCCTTCCCCCTCTTCAAAAAACTGACCACCGTTCCATCTTGAAAGGAGACTGGAATTGGGCCTCCCTCCAGCTTAGAGTTTAATAATAACAAAAATAGTTCAGAAAGAGAACTAAAGAAAACCAGAAAAAACTCAGCAGGGAGTCCATCCGGACCACAGGCCTTACCATGGGGAAGACTTTTTACCACCAGCTCTATTTCTTCCCTTGAAAATGGAGTTGCCATTGTCCTTTGGTCTACTTGAGGAAGAATCGGAAGAGGGTATTTATCTAAAAAGTCATTTAACCTTTGTTGATCTGTGTTATGATACGAGCTATAAATATTCTCATAATGAGATAGCATTATTGACCCTATCTCTCCGGAATCTGAGGTTTCCATATGAGTGATTGGGGATTTTAAGGGGTGAATCATGTTAGCCGCAGCTTTTTGCCTAATCTGCCAAGCTAAAAAAATTTCCAGTAAAATTACTATGTTCATAGAATTTTTGTGATTGCCTGCAAAAAATGTCCTCACTCCTTGCGAAATAATGCGTGCTATGCTCCCGCTTAGCAGCATTTAATTGGTTCTGTACGCTAACAGAAGACTTATAATATCTTTGTTCTATTAACGCCTGTATTTTTTGCTGCAGCAAATTCTTCGTATTCCTAGTGATGGAAGATTCCATTGCATCTTTTCCTATAACGACCCCCCTAATAAAAGCCTTCAAGGAGTCCCAAACGACGTGAAGAGGAGCAGTACCAGTATTGCGTGCAATATACTCTCCTATCTCTAATTTAAGTGATGTTACCCATGATTCATCGGACAGATATATCTTATTAAAAACCCATCGTTTAAGAGTTCTCTTATTCTCCCCCCCCAAAAAACTCGATGATTAACATAGCATGGTCGGAGAAGCCATTATGTAAAGTCTTCTGGTACAGAAAATTAAGTTTTGTAGAAGCAAGAAAAAAATCAATACGAGAGGATGACTTAAATCTTCCCGACCAGCAGGTAAACTCTTTTTTTGAGGGATTCTGCGCACGCCATGGGTCACAAAGATCGAGTGTCTTCACATTGTTAGTAATAGATCTAAATGACTTAGGTTTAGACTTTTTTTTAAATCAGTAGTGGAGTCTAGTTTTAGATTCATAAGAATGTTGAAATCGCCTCTGATTACAATGTCCCTTCCCACCATTAATAAAGACTGAAACAGGTCCTCATAAATAAGGACATTTTCATTTAGAGGAGCATATAAACTAATAAAGGTTAAGGGTATTTGTTTGTTTTTAAATTTACATGTGGCCCAACACCAAGGACCTTGGCCGCCCTCCTCTGTTTGTAAAATTTCAGCATGCAGATTCTTATTTAAGAAAAGTGCAACACCTCTCTGAGACTCGGTAAATAGGGAAAAACCGCGATATGAGGCCCAAGCTGGTCCCACAGGTTCTGGTGTAGATATGAAGACACCGTAGGCCATGGGTTCTAGTCCCATGACCCCTTGTTCACTCGTGTTATCCTTTGGGATGGGAGTGGGTTCCAAGTCCCATGTTCCCTTGTTCTTGCGCTACATTTTGGTGTGGGTTTTAGTCCATGACCTCATCATGTAGTTAGTTTATCCCTGTCTGGGGATGGGTGTGGGTTATTAGTCCCATGTTCCCTTGTTCACGCATTACAGTTTGGTGTGGGTTATTAGTCCCATTACCTCAAAAAGTTTTTAATCCCTGCCTTGGGATTTTATCGTTTTAGTGAGGGGGTTTTTGTCCCACCTTTGTTTTAAGGGGGTTTTAGTCCCACCTTTGTTGTGACTTTTGGGTTTTAGTCGCAAACTGTTTGGCACGTGGGTTTTAGTCCCACAGTGTTTCCTTACAAGAGGGGTGGTGTTTTTATTTACATTTTGCCACAGTGTTCTAATGCTAGAAGTGCTTTCTTTGATTTTGTTTCTCCCATTATGGATTTGTTTGGGGTCTTGTTGTCCCCTCTTGTTTACTTAATATTGTGAGCTTTTGTGAGCTATTAATTTATGCCTTTCTAATTTCAATTTGTTTGTTATTGAAGGAGGAGGATGGTGTTGGTTTAATTCTATCTTTTCGCTTTCTTCCTTCTTTAATAATTTCGATGTCTGTTTTCCCTCTCGTGATGCTTTTTCTTATTCATCCCTGGGTTACAGATTTCTTGGAAGTTTGTATATTCTTCTTGCGCTTAGTTTTCCTTTGCTTAGTCTTTTGTTCTTTTGTTTTCAATTATTAAAGGGAGAGGATAATGTGGTATCCTCATGTTGTATGTATGTTCTTGTATCTAGCTGCTCAGCCCAGTGTGAGTATTCTCATTGGAATCTTAGTGTGGGTGGAATGTTGGATGCATGATAGTTTCAGATAAGGATGGGCTGAGCGGCTAGTAGGTTGCTCCTGATGGGGCTGTTATCTTGCCCATGATACCTGCATCTGAAGAACTAATAAACATCTTCTACATGTACCTGATTTGGTCTACGGTGTCTTCATATCTACACCAGAACCTGTGGGACCAGCCCACTACAATTTCCTGTAGCAATATTACTGCGGGATTCTCAGTCATAATCCATGTCTCTATTGCACGCATTTTCTTCTTAATATTTAAGCCATTCACATTAAAAGAAACAATTCTCAAACCAGTTCTAGTAGACATTTACCTTTAACAAAACAACTTTTATTCCCCCTTAAACAAATCAAAGAACCTCGGCACTCTGTATCTACCAAAAGAAAAACCAATTCTTTGTCCTCTGTGCCTAGCAAAGGAGAAATTTGTAACATCAAGGACTTCATTTTTTATTCTTTTCTCCCCCCAGCACCCGCCGACCAAACCCCAGCACCCCCCCAGCTTGTGGCCCTTCTCCTACTCTGATTTCCCTCCCCCACGCTAGCCACAGAGCTCTATCCCTTAACACTGAGGTGTCGTGTTATTACACCCCTTCAGCCCAACGGCCGCCCCCTCAATTCTCCTCTCCCCCATACTCCAAAAAAAAAAACATGATAATGATATTCAAAGTTAGAATAATGGAATCTTTCAACCTTTCTAACCATCCTCAATCTCTTTAAGCAGCTCCTGCGCTTCCTCAACATCGGACAGCATATAGAACTTGCCCTTAATCAAAACTCTTAGCTTCGACTGCTGAGCTATCATAGCTTGAGCCCCCTTGGCTTTGAATAGGTGGAGAATCTTAACGAACTCCTTCCTTTGTCTGGCCGCAGCGGCGGACATGTCAGAGAAGATTCGACATTTCACCGTTGCATTTACTAGAAACTGCCTCTGTTTAATAGCCTTCAAAAGAATGTGTTCTTTAATCCTAACATCCGCGAAATTTGACAAAATAGTGCGAGGAAGGGTAGAGTTTGGGAATGGGTGAGCTGGAACCCGATGGGCTCTGGTGATAGTTAAGTCGCCTTTAAATTCAGGAATCACTCCCTGTTGAAGGAATGATGTGACCCAAATAAGCATATCAGATTCCTCGATTCCTTTTGGAGCCCCCACTATTCGAAGATTAGATCTTCGATAATAATTTTCTATGTCATCAAGTTTAACCTCCTATGCCCTTGTTGTCTTAAATACTCTTTTAGCCTCCTTTTTGACCTCCGTCATTTGGTCCTCCAAATTAGAAATTCTCTCCTCAGCTTCTGATAGACGAGCAGGAAGGGTGGAAACTAATTCTTTAATTTTATCCATTTTATCCACTCTCTGATGTATAGAGGCCAGTTCTGTTTTTTGGGACCTCTTCATCTCCCTCACCTCGTCTAAAATTAAATTTAACATGTCTTTAACGGACATCCGCATTTCACCCACAGTCTCAGTGTCCATGTCTAGGATAGGGCTACAAGGGTCCACTACATTTCCAGATTTTGCATCATTTACTACCGAAGTACAAACTATACTCGCTGGATCTTCTGTTTTTTGGTCTATGGTTGGTGAACTTTTTATTCCGTGAGAGTGGGTTATTGCAGAAATAGTGTTGGGTGCCAATATAGTCTTGGAATTATCTAAAGACACAGTACCAGCCGGCATATCAGGAAGCTGATCTAATATCGAATTGGAAGGCGTGGGAATCAGGCTACTGGGAGGAAACACCAGTATTTTCTTATCAAACAGCGCAAATTGTTTTGAGGGCTGGGGGGGCCCGGGTGTCTTGACCTTATTTTCCATATTCGAATCGTGATAAGTGATTTGATTAGACGACACCTCTCAAATATTGAATTTCCCAATTTCAACTTTCCCCAAATTATCTCCTGGGCTAGGTTGAACAGGACATTCTGTTAGTGATTACTCCAGCTCATCTGAGCTTGCCGAGGAGTGTACCGAATTTTCTTCCCTGGAGTCCCCTTTGTCCGCTAATTTAGCTGCTGCTTCTTTTGCCAGCTGTCGCCGAGCCCACGCCTTGCTTCGAGCGGTCAAAAGCTTGCCCATGTTACACACTGCCAATGGAGCTCCCTAAGTGTCAACTGTAGAAACAAATGCTGTGTGTTGGACTCGGCCCTTTTTGCAGGGTCATCCCTGAACATTTTGCCTTCCTCCTGTATTTTGTCTGACCTGTTTTTGTTGGCTTTATGACTCTGGGCACTTTTTCACTGCTGATCAGTGCTACAGTGCATATGCTCTATAGCATATTGATGTATGGATTAGTGACTCCATGATTGGCTGGTTTGGTTTACTTGTCAGACCCTAGTATAGCACACTGAATGTGTCCAGGGCTTGTAAATTCAAATGCTGCTGGTGGGCTTGCAACACTGGTTGTGCCACCCACAGAAGCAGCTTGTAAATTGTGTCTCAGGTCTGCCATTGCAGGGCCTGTGTGCAGTCTGGTACTGCCATGTTGACTGGGCAAGTGCACTCACTTGCCAGTCCCTAAACATTCCCTTATCTGCATATTAGTCACCCCTATGGTAGACCCCTGGGCAGGGTGCATTGCAGGTAAAAGGTAGGACAAGCCCTGATGTGTGTGGCATGTCCTGGTAGTGAATTACAGCCATTTTCGTTTTTCACTATTGCAAGGCTTCTGCTCCCCTTAGGCCAGAATGGGCAGTTTGAATATTACATCTTATAATCCTAACTGACTCAGGGAACTAGGTAGAAATTCGAGTTTAGTATGCCTGAACTCAGAATGATAAAATTCATCTTTTAGTGAAGTTGGTTTTAACATTCTGTGTTTGAAAATACCACTTTTAGAAAGTAGGTATTTTACTATCTAACCATCTACCCCTGCCTCTGCTAGGTTGTGTTTTCCATGTCTGGAGTTTGAGTGACAGGGGCTGTGGGTTCCAGGAGACAGGATGAGTCAGCACAGGGCTAAATAGAGAGATATGAATGCAGATGGGAGGTAGGAGTTGCACCTGGGACTTTAATAGGGCCATGCCTTCCCTCCACAATGCTGGCTCGACCTCCCGTGGTGCGTCTGATGTCCCTGCCCTGCACTGTGAAAGGGAAGAAGGAGTCATGTAAACAGAGTGTTCCAAGACTGACCAGAACTGGTTTGGACAAGGCAAAGGCCTCTCTGACTTCAGAGAACAAAGAGAAACTGTTTATAAAAAGGGGGACCAAGACCCCAGAACTTTAGATCACTTTTGGGAATAAGAAGAAACCTTTGCTGAGGAGAGGCACCAGAGAGACTGAGGAGACACTATCCCTAAGCGTGAGGTATTGGCCTGCAGTGGTTGTCTGACTGCCAAAGAGAGGAGAAAGGACTTTGTGCTACTTTTATTCAACTTGTGAAGTAGAGCTTGAGATAGAGCTTGCCTCCTTGTGAACTCTCAGGGACAACAGACTTCAACCACCAGCACCTCAAGATTTCTTTGGAAGCGGCTACAGTTGTTTTGGGCTTTCTGAGGGACTGAGTGTCGCAAGGAGCTGGAAGCGTGACTCACGAAGGAGAAGCGTGTTGCCGAACTGCCGCAGTTGCTTCACAATGCCGAAGCGCATCGCATAGCAGGAGAAGAGGATCGACGTCTCACCAGACACTGCCGCTTCACCGGAGAAGCGTGTCGCCGCCGCAGCCTCTGTCGTCCCATCGCTGGGAAAGCGTGTCACCGATGCATGCAGTCGCATCGTTGCCGAACCGCCTCGCATCGCCGGAGAAGAGGATCGACGTTGCATCAGATGCCACTGCATCACTGGGAAGCGTTGTGTCGCTGCATGGCTGTCGGGCGTGCACGCATCGTGTCCAATCCAAGAGAAGATGCAATTTTTGTTCATTGCACCGGATCTTCATCGCTTCACGGCGTTGCGAGCCACATCGCGCATCACCTCCCCACACCAAGAAGAACCAACGCATCCCCTACGCATCAGGAGGGACCCGATGCATCACCGTTCTTGTGTGTAAGGAACCAAGGCATCACCTTCCCTGCAACACTTTCGTTGTATAGCGTCACGCATCCTAAGGTACATGGAACTCAAAGTTTCACATTTTACATTTAAAGAGAAATAAGCTATTTCTACTATTTTTAAAGTGCAGTATTGTGGATTTTTGTTGTTTGTGGTCTTGTGTTAAGTCTACATAAAAATACTTATTTTTATACTACAACTTGTGTGGTGTCCATCTGTAGTGTTGTCACTGGGTTACTGTATGTGTTCACAAATGCTTTACACACTGCCTCTGAGATAAGCCTATCTGCTCGTGCTAAGCTACCAAGGGGGTGAGCAGGGGTTATTTTAGGAGTGTACCCCCTTACCCTGACTAGACGCAAGGGTCCCTATTTGGACAAAGGTACCTACCTCTGCCAACTAGAGACCCCAAAATCTAACACTGTGTTTTTCACGCATTCCAAGGTGCTCCAGGACACCAGACCAAGCAGGCAACTTGATAACTTAATATAAAGACCTGAGTTACAGAACTATTGTGCTGTAAATAAAAATAACATTGATAATAACTTTTCTTTCCTAAGTGTGTTTTGAGACGAAGGAGTATCGACTAGAGAAATTACCATTTCCATTCAAATAGGACTATGAAAACTTTCAAAACCTGATATCTCACAAGTATATGCAGTTTTCTTTTAAACCTTCACTATATTTACTCATAGTGAAGCTGACACAGTTTTTTAATATGAAAATGAATGGAAAGAGGTCCCTGCATAGCAAGCACAACTTTTGTGCTGCTGCACAGGGCTGGGATAGACAGCCTCTTACTGTGTATTTGGTGTCGCTGCTCTTCTTCTCTGTTCCTCGATCAGGGAAGTTTTCATTATGATGATCATTTCCACTTGCAGTGCTTAATTTGTAAAAGAACAAGAGCCATGGTCTAAATTTTCTAAGAAGCCCACCAGTGTTACTGTCAAATGTTGGGGTTGTCAAATACCAAGGTTTTCTAGTCTTTATTTCATCTCAGGACTCTTTCACCCACCAATATACTCTCCCTTCTCCTCTATCACCCTTTGAGCCTATAAAGATTTGCGAGATATAGGAGTCTCAGGGGCCCTTCACTACATTCTGGAGGGCGAAGGGGCATCATGGTGTCTTACACCAATGCTGAAACCCCATGTCTCATTTGGGTGAGAAATGCAGCTAAAAGGATTGGGAATATTGTAACTATCAAAGGACACTGCAATGGCAAAAAGACAACGCCTTTGGTAAATGTTATTGTCACTTACTCTTCTTTAAATAACACTTCTTATTCGTATTCAAATATATTTCATTTTATAAATATATTATATGGTTTTAACCAGTAAACAACAGAACTAGACAGGAAACAGAACCAAACATCATTTGATACATATGCAAGGACAGAGGTTCAATGGTGGTACATAACATAAGTAAATATGGCACTAATATACTGACACAAATACAGTCCAAAGATGCCAGATTGAAAATTCAAAGCTTACATTACAATCTGAAACTTCACACCTCATGTTACGAATGGCATAGACCATAACATAAGTAAATATGACACTAAGATGCTAACACAAATACAGTCCAAAGATGGCAGATTGACATTTCAAATCGTACATTACAGTCTGTAATTTCACAACTCATCCTTCGAATGACATAGACCATATTCCAATGATTTTTATAAGGGTATTTAACTGCACCTACTGTACTTTTTATTTCACAGCATGAAGCCGTACATTTATGCACGGTATATGTCACATTATGGAAGACTATGGACTGCATATTTCATATTGCATTAAAATCTTTCACTCCACGTAAAGTAATATAATAAGAGAGAGAGGGAGAGAGAGAGAGAGAGCGAGGGGGGAGAGAGAGAGAGAACAAATGTAGCTCAAGTATCCACTTTAATTTTCTAAAATGAATGGTTTGTCCAATTAGTTGCTTCTCGTTAAGTTCAAATGGTTGAGTCAATGCTATCTAAACAGGAATGTCTGTTTTTCAAGGAGACGACGTTCTTACCAAGAATTACCACAATGCTGTACTTGATAGCTTTCACCTTTGCTTTGGATATGAGCCCTCGATGGCTGTAACTTGCAGAGAAATTGATGTCTGTGGAAAACAAGAGCAATGTCAGTGCTTTCAGAACCAATTATGTGAAGGTCATTAACGTCGGGTAGGTTTAGTTCTCTTATTCTCTGATAATGCCCAGTTTGTGGCTTCGATTGCTTCTACCAAAAATCGAAGACACGAGTGCAATCGCTTGCAGTATTTATCAATAATTATCTTTAATGCATGGACCTCAATTTATGGCTCTGTGTTTCGCAAGACATGATCTTTCCCCGGCATAATGGGCAAAGCTATTTCCATAAGCACAGCCTCTTGTGAATCCTTGTTGTGTTGTAGCTGAAAGTTTACCTTGTTCCATATTATAAATAGTAATTCTGATGTCTGTCTCCCCTAACCAGAATCTAAAAGATTGCCCACGGAAAGACAATTAACAGATTCAAGGTAGGGGAAAGAGATATTTTCACATTCGTCCTAATATTTTAAACCTACAAGCAAAATATTTTCCATTGTAGAAACAGTTTCCCTTGCAACTACTGTGGTATTCAGAGACTTCAAATAAAGCTAGGTGTGCCTATATATTTCCATTACCTCGCAATCTTCATTTAGTGGAATGTTACATCGCAGGTAATTGCATCCGGAAGGAAATCACATTGCAGGTAACACAAATGGTTAGCCCTCACACTGTAAGTTAGGTTGCTAATATTTTACATATATATATATACATATATATATATATATATATATCCGACGCCGAGAGTGAAGGGGCCAACCCAGGAGAAACAGGTGGAAACAGACTTTATTCAATCTTCAGAAGGTAAGGAAATATTGTACACCCGCTTGCAAGGCGAATGCATTTCGGATTATGTTCATCCTTCTTCAGCGCCACGGGTGTTTAGGTAAGTCAGGCGGCAGCAAGTATATCTGACAAAATGTCACGCCCCTCCCGATTTAACCAGCTTTGCTCCATCCCCTTTCCAGCCAAAGGCAACGCAAATGTCTGTTGGCAAGTCACGTCTTGTGTAGTGACTACCTGTCCCAGAGTGCATCTTGCTTAGTCACTGGGAAACGTTGCGTGGAGATGACAAAGCGTTGTTGCAGTGCAATTGTTCCCCTCATTGCCGAAGAAGAATACGCTGTCTCCTCCCACCTCAACCTGCCTGTTCCTGGTGTCAAGAAAACGGGGACAAGGCAGACATGCAAGCCCAGTCCAGCGTAGAGCCAAATGACCCCAACACCCCCATAAATGCACCAGACAAGCAGGTGGACTCCGACATATCCCGACAACTCGGGTAACTCCAAAAACGCCACCAAAGCAGCAACCAGTAAAGTCAGAGCCAACTTGGTGAGGCGGGGGGCCCTTGACGCGGTATTGGACTCCGCGCTGATTCATACGATCCATCACCAACAGCCGCTGCCGAGAGTGAAGAGGCCAACCCAGGAGAAACAGGTTGAAACAAACTTTATTCAATCTTCAGCAGGTAAGGAAACATTGTACACCCGCTTGCAAGGCAAATGCATTTCGGATTATGTTCATCCTTCTTCAGCGCCACGGGTGTTTAGGTAAGTCAGGCGGCGGCAAGTATATCTGACAAAATGTCACGCCCCTCCCGATTTAACCAGCTTTGCTCCACCCCCTTTCCAGCCAAAGGCAACGCAAATGTCTGTTGGCAAGTCACGTCTTGTGTAGTGACTACCTTTCCCAGAGTGCATCTTGCTTAGTCACTGGGAAAGGAAACGTTGCGTGGAGATGACAAAACGTTGTTGCAGTGCAATTGTTCCCCTCGTTGCCCAAGAAGAATACGCTGTCTCTTCCGGTCTCCTTCCGCCTCAACCTGCCTGTTCCTGGTGTCAAGAAAACGGAGACAAGGCAGACATGCAAGCCCAGTCCAGCATAGAGCCAAATGACCCCAACATCGCCATAATATAATATATATATATATATATATATATATATATATATATATATATATATATATATATATATGATCAATACAAATCAATTACCATGAAGGTGTAATGAAACCGGGATCTATGATGTACATGTTATATCAATTTACATCCGTGCCCATTGTAGTAAATCAAAAGAAATTGCACTGCCACTTTAACACAGCAAGAATTGGGGGAAAAAACTGGGAAAAAAAGTGTTGGTATAAAAACAGTCAGGTGACTGACTCACATGTCATGTGATCAAGGCACTTCGGTGCTGAAACGCTTTATGGCTGACAAGATGGTAACTGAATAAAGAAGTATTCTGTGCACCATATCGGGTCCGTGCTCCATTCTTTTTGGAAGAAATGACAAGAAGCCTGCTGGCAGTAGAGTTCTTGGAATATATATATATATATATATATATATATATATATATATATATATATATATATATATATATATATATATATATATATATATATATATATATATATATATATATATATATATATATATATATATATATATAAACAATACTCGTCTGGCGTGGCCCGCGCCCCCAATTAGTACTTCAATTGGATTTACAAAAACGAAGATTTGAACCCATTTCTGGTGCAAAAAGCAAAGTGCTTGATTTATGCATTTATATATATATATATATATTTAATATTATTATTTTTTTTCTTTTCATACCAAGAAGGGTCCTTCCAGGATCACCTCCCTCGTCAGGTGGCGCTTTCTTCGGCGAACCCTGTTGCCGATAAAGTTTAATCCAATCCCAAATATGCTCGTAAGCAGATGCGCACTCAGAAGCTGGTTTTGCTGTAAATATTTATTCTCAGGTAACGCTGCGCGTTTCGACACTAACTTGTGTCTTGATCACACAATATCCTTTCCGGCATTACCGGCATGTTAAATAAACAAACATAAACGAGGTAGGGTAGTTTGAAGGTCACATGGTTAGACGGATGGAATTGTCCGCCATTACTAAGTGGTAAAAACACAACCAAAATACATGTAATTGATACCAAACTATACACATAGCACTAGTATTGCGACATATCCGTACGTACTAAAGACATAGCATTGGCTGTCAAATAGGGCGGTCCTCGCTCAAGGTATCGGAAACCCTGCAACATACAACACCAATTCCCGACGAATTTCAGAAAAAACAAGGACACCTTGGGAATTGCACTATACAGATATCACTGACTGCACTAGCAACGCGTTTAAGCTTTCGCCTTGGTCATGCTGAAGGCTAAGCAGCAACACCATCTTTTTATTTTGTTTCTCAAGTGCATAAACATAATAAAAGGACTTTTCCTCTCCAAAAAATGTGAAAATGTAATAGAAATGTAAATGTACAGGAATTTATATAGCGCAAATCACCGAGCGGTTTCTAAGCGCTTGCTTAGGGAACCCATCCTGGTATTCCCCTGTGAGATAACCCCGGCAGGGTATCTGCAAGGTGAAAGCCAGGCATCCCGCCGCGAGGGGCCGTTGTGGAGTGTGAACCCATGAATCGAGTAGGCACCGGAGCGAGAATTGTCGAGTCCAAGGACATTTTTAGGACTCAAGACCCCGCCGAGACGGGAATTGAACCCTGGTCCCGGGCTGACCTCTGCTTCCAGGTCTGCCTCCTCTAACCACTGAGCCATACTTCTCCACTACTTGGCGGCCATCTTATAATTATCATACAAACGCACTTAAGAAGCTCAAGTGGTTCCAGACTAATATAAAACCATCAGTTTGAACCTTTGGGACAATACATCATTTGTTCAAGGCCTGCTTGTACACATATTCTATAACATTTGCTAAATAGCTATAATGGTACAAGCTAGCCAAACAGTCCCCTGTTCACACCCAATATATGTAAACAATTCTGCCCACATGGACGACGTACTTCAATGTATGTCTTGAGCACAGTCAACAATTTGGCCACAGTGGGTCATGGGTTTTGATTCTCTTATGTGTGATATCTGATATGCGCAATCAAGAATTCTGCCCCAGTGGGCGATGAATTCCAATTTCATGATGCGTATACATGGCCTTAGTTAAAGATGTGCTCCCCACCTAGAAAAATATTTGAAAAGCATTAAAAAGCAGACAAATTGTATAAACTTTGCATCTTAAATAATACCTCCACATATATGGTCAATTTCATGTAACCAATTCTTGGATTTTACTGTTGTAGATGAACAGCTAACTCCTCACTTCTCACTTGAGTTTAATCCTAAGGGGGTCATGGTCTGTAGGTCAATTATGTACTTAGACTCAAGTTGGCGTAATGCCAATTGTCTATTCCCACCCCTTGCATTCACTGAAACAGCATCAATCACCACCATTCTTAAAAGTTTCTCATCTTGAAGATGGCAGTCAAAAAAATGACGGACGACAGAATACTGCCTGTTGTTATGGCGTATTGCCCATACTTTCTCAAGTACTCGTTTTTTCACTCAGTGAATCTTACTGCCAATGTAGGCTTTGTTACAAGAGTAAATTAATGCATAGATGCAGTACATAGTATTGCAGGTAAGGGCTTTCTTGATTACAAATTTCCTCTTTCTGCTTGCTGTTTAACCATGCGCCACCATGCTCCCATGGCGATTTTTAAACTGTTCGGGTTCAGTATTACAGGTCTCATTCCTCTGCACTTGGGGGCAGATTTATGTTGAATTTTTTGGCACTTTTGCGACATACTTACATCGTGACGCATCTATGGAGATGCGTCACGGTGTAAGGCCCTGCGCCACATGAAACCTGCATCAGGTTTCATGTGGGCGTTTCCACACGGGGGGGGGGCGTTCCATCACAGGAATGCCCCTGAAAAGTGACTCAGTGAAATCTACAAGATTTCACTGAGTCACTTTCCCAACACTGATGCATCAAAACCCTGCGCCAATTCTCAGTTTCGATTTCAGCACTCTTACGTTAGGGGGTACAAATTAATTTTCAAATATATAGCAATTCCCAATGCCACCGTGAAGATCCCTTCACCTGCAGACGCGCTGAGAGTAACTCGGCCAAACCAAAGCCCGGTGTGGAATCACAGTCCCTATACTCCCACAAAACAAAAATCCACCAATGAATGCAGGGCATCTGGACTACGATCCTCCCACTTGGATCTCTGCCTGCCGTAAACCCTCCAGCAGTAATTCCCGGTAGGTCGGTCTTCTCCTATCGCTTCTAGCTTTTCATGCGGCAGTTCCTGATTAAATAAAACAACACCATTGCGTGGATCCTCCAAGCCACGACATCAACGTCTGGAAAGTGGTCAGCCTCACACACCAATAATATTCTTCCAGAATCCGATGATAGTAGTAGCTGTCAAATAGGGCGGTCCTCGCTCAGGGTATCGGAAACCCTGCAACATACAACACCAATTCCTGACGAATTTCAGACAAAACATTTTCAAATTTTTGGGGGGAATAGTCCTTTTATTATCTTTAGTGCACTTGAAAAACAAAATAAAAAGATGGTGTTGCTGCTTAGCCTTCAGCGTGACAAAGGCGAAAGCTGAAACGTGTTGCTAGTGCAGTCAGTAATATCTGTATACTGCAATACCCAAGGTGTCCTTGTTTTTTCTGAAATTCGCCAGGAATTGGTGTTGTATATATATATATATATATATATATATATATATATATATATATATATATATATATATATATATATATATATATTCACTGAAAAAACCATAGGTTATAGACCATATATAGTTAGGGATTAGCATTTAAAAAACCTTATTTTATTTGCACAAAACCATTGAAATTCCATATATAGTTAGTTGCACTAACTATATATCGCGGACCCGCAATCCACTGCTAATGA
Organism: Lissotriton vulgaris; assembly: GCF_964263255.1. Taxonomy (NCBI): domain Eukaryota; kingdom Metazoa; phylum Chordata; class Amphibia; order Caudata; family Salamandridae; genus Lissotriton; species Lissotriton vulgaris. The sequence continues at coordinate 589,912,911 of NC_141691.1, forward strand.
TGTCACATATTACATCATTCATGACATGGTCAGTGACATCACTGATGACATCACTGATGACATCACTGACATCTCATTTGACATTACTGATTACATCACTGATGATATTATTTATGTGATAATACATCTTCAGACTCTAATATAACCTTAGATACACTCAGTGTAAACAGGCACTCACAGACTGTCACACATCCATGGAGTTACTCACACACCTAGTCAGTCATGCAAAGAATCAATCACACCTCCATTTCCTCAACTATACAGTTATACACACCTTACTTATTCAAACATATACTAACACATATTTACTCTCTTATACAATCCTTGATACAAGTTCACAATGATTCATACAGCCACTCTCACATTCACTGGGTCTTATGTTCAGTTATTTATATATGTCAACTCTCACATGGAGTGTGTTTTACATATGTACTTACTTTGACATGTAGAACTGAGATATCCATTCACTAACCAATATACTCATGCACACAGTCAACTGTCCATACAGCTGTTTCTACATGCACTTTTGAAGCCATACACCTAGGGAATCAACTGCTCACACATCTATGCACAGAGTTATACACCTCCCAGCCACCCACACACATACTCAGTCTCCCATACAAATACTTGGGCAACCATTCAATAACCTATATAGTTACTGATATAGCTACTGATTTAAACATGCAGCAGTTTACAGAAGAACATAAATAATGATTGCCAAATTAAGACACTTTAATCACTAACCCATGCACTCAGTGAGACACATTTAATCATTCTCTCATACAGTCAGTCATGCACCTACTAAATCCTCCATCCAGACACTTATACATCCACTCATTCTTCAATATGTAAGACATATTTTAACTTTACAGAAACATACAGTCACTGGGTGTTGTCATCAGTGATGTCATCAGTGATGTCATTTGAGATGTCATCAGTGATGTCATCAGTGATGTCACTGACCATGTCATGAATGATGTAATATGTGACATCATTAGCAGTGGATTGCGGGTCCGCGATATATAGTTAGTGCAACTAACTATATATGGAATTTCAATGGTTTTGTGCAAATAAAATAAGGTTTTTTAAATGCTAATCCCTAACTATATATGGTCTATAACCTATGGTTTTTTCAGTGAATTTTCAAGGTTTTGTAAATGCAAATTCCTAACTATATATGGTCTATAACCTATTAGCTCATACTACATAACAATCCCTTCCATTCTCACAAATTTCATTGAAATTCCATTTAGCCATTTAGCCTGTAGACCTCTCCAAGTACCGTGAGGTACATTACTTCACAAAACACATCTGAATTGTTGGAATTGACAACCAATGAAAATGTTACTTTCATTTTCTACTTTTATTACCTGACATTTGATTGGTTATATACCTGTATATATATATAAAGGGAGAGAAGGAAACACAGCCATTTTGACTACTACTTCTTGTTGTACCTCCTATTTCAAAAGCTTCAAAAAACTTCAACTTCTTTGTGAAGGTAAGTTATAATTTAATATATTGTGCACTATGACTTAATATAGTAGACTTTTTCTGCTAGATATACACTATCCCTCTGTAGTAGTAATGTATTTAGATAGACTTCTCTGTTATAGTTATCAATGGAGTAAGGCTTGTCTTGGTTAAATCACATACACTTTTTTATAGTCCTATTTCCACTCTCATACTATACACTGCCAAAAGATAAATTCACTGATAAAAACTGCCTATCTAAAATTAATCCCAACAGTGCCCTATCTCTACTAATATATATTTTCTTATTCAAAATTTCAGGCAAAATGGAAGGCGAACAACAAGTTTCATTTTCGATTGAACTGAAGGAGAACAGCCAAGACAAACTTGATGACTTTATGGATGACAGTAGAGACCACGAACTTCTACAATGTGTTGAAGCAGTAGACAACTTGCTTCAAAATGAAAAACAATTACACCCTATAATAAATTATGACATTTCTGACAATGAAATGTTAGAAAATTTAATAAAATATGAAACACAATCATAATAAAAAAAAAATAAACAAAGAAAACAAAAAAAAACAAGAAAAACAACAAACAATTAACATACAGTATTAGAAAAGTCTTTCATTCTTTTATCCATAAAGTTCGCTGCCCAGAAAGCTATCCGGTTCGCGAACTTGGCGCTTACCACGCAAAAAAAATATTTTTTTTTTTGGACCCTCTAGGCCCTTTTAAAACCTCCACATAAAACCTAGGGGGTCAACGAGGATCTACTATGCCCCCTTATGGTAATTTCCCCCTTTGTTTTGGCCTCCTCTTGTCTCTCGATCCTACCGAGAGACAAGATGGCGGCCGCTCCGGACTGTTTAGAATGTTGACAGACACCGGAGGGCCAATCAGCTTCTCATCGCAAAGTTCCGTTACGCGAAAGGTTCGCTAACCAGATAGCTGCCCGGAGCGCTGTTACAGATATATATCTTGATTTAAACGTTAATTTCTCAAAATCCATTGAAGCACATATATTGAGACCTAGCAAAGGCACATCGGGCTAACAGTCCCTACAATTTTGCCAAATTTCGTGAAAATCCATTCAGCCGTTCGGGCTAAAAGTGAGTCCAACCGCCCTATGGAAAATAACATGGGAAAAACGCGTTTTGGGACCCCCCTTTTTTCTCGGCCCCCCCTTGACGAACCCCCCCCAAATTTCCAGGTGCTGCTCAGAAACAAAATGTGCCATTTTCCTGAAAATTTCAGCCAATTCCGTCCACAAACGCCAAAGTTATTAGGCATAGAATTTTCAAAAGTCCCATAGAGAAAAAATCCTAACTATATATACCTACTGGCGACCGCCAGTAGGTAATATATATATATATATATATATATATATATATATATACACACACAAAGCACCTCCTCCAGTCGAAAGACCAGAGACCACACGGGGGAAACCTTAGAGACACCTTTTATAGAGTTTGCATCATAATGCATTTCGACCTGGCACGGCCTTCTTCAGACGCCTTAATGTTCAGGAGGCATTGGTACACCTTTATTTGAAAGTCCTGCAACTTCCCCATTGGCAGGGACCCGCTCCGACCCCTTCCCAGTTCTCGCTCACCATCCCACAGATCGTTGGAACTGCAGGTCCCAGGATGCACCAATAATCCAGGTAGGTGCTGCAAGGGGGATATACAGTCCACATGGATAGGTGGGGTACCGGGCAATCGTCTGTGTTGTTTCATGCCTATTTCCTGCTGTGATTTGATTTCCCTCTCAGGATCTCCTTAGGTCCCCATCACTGTTTCAGCCCCGAAATCCAGGATTTATTTCGGGCAGAGGCTGGAGTGTCAAATGCATCCCACCCTACGTATAGATGCCCTGTGTTAATCCTGGCTGTAGAGGCGGGCCACTGACCATCCGATACCTCGGTCAAAGAAAGAAAACTGCCAGAACAGCAACCAGTAACGTCTGGGCCTACTTGCGAAGCGGGCCTCTGTGCTGCGTCTTTGGCTGACACGGAAAATATCCAAAACACCTCCCCCAGTCGAAAGATCAGAGGCCACACAGAGGACACCTTGGAGACACCTTTTATTGAGTTTGCGGCATAATGCATTTCGGCCTGAGACGGCCTTCTTCAGGTGCCTTAATGTTCAGGAGGCATTGTTACACCTTTATATGAAAGTTCCACAACTTCCCCATTCGCAGGGACCCGCTCCGCCCCCTTCCCAGTGTTCGCTCACCATCCCGCAAGTCGTCGGAACTGCAGGTCCCAGGATGCACCAATAATCCAGGTAGGTGCTGCAATAGGGTTATTCAGTCCAAATGGATAGGCAGGGTATCGGGCAATCGTCTGTGTTGTTTCATGCCTATTTCCTGCTGTGATTTGATTTCCCTCTCAGGATATCCTTGGGTCCCCATCACTGTTTCAGCCCCGAAATCCAGGATTTATTTCGAGCAGAGGCTGGAGTCTCAAAGGCATCCCACCCTACGTATAGATGCCCTGTGTTAATCCTGGCTGTAGAGGCTGTCCACTGACCATCTGATACCTCGGTCAAAGAAAGAAACCTGCCGAAGCAGCCACCAGTAATGTCTGGGCCTACTTCCAAAGCGGGGGCCTCTGTGCCGCATCTCTGGCTGCTGCGAAAAATATCCAAAACACATCCTCCAGTCAAAAGAGCAGAGGCCACATGGGGGACACCTTGTAGACACTTTTTATTGAGTTTGCGGCATAAGGCATTTCAGCCTGGCATGGCCTTCTTCAGATACCTTAATGTTCAGGAGGCATTGGTACACCTTTATTTGAAAGTCCCGCAACTTCCCCATTGGCAGGGACTCGCTCCGCCCCCTTCCCAGTGTTCGCTCACCATCCCGCAGGTCGTCGGAACTGCAGGTCCCAGGATGCACCAATAATCCAGGTATTCATATACATATATATTTTTTTTACCTACTGGCAGTCACCGGTAGGTAGTTATAATTAGAACCTAGTTTCCATAGGAAGAGAGTTTATTCATTTTCTCATAACTTTGGCATTTTTTGAGGAATCTCATGAAATTTTCAAAACTAGTTTGCCACTTACTTTATATGCCATCTTGCAACTTTCGAGGTAAACCATCAAGCGGGGGCCGAGAAAGAGGGGGGTCCAAAACATATTTTCTCCAATGTTAATTTCCATAGGAACATTAGATACGGCTACAGCCCAAACTGCTGAATGGAAGTACACCAGATTTGACAGAAATGTAGCTGTTGGTCCAAAAACTGACCGTTTTGGTAAATACTGTAAATCCGTTCTGTAGTAGCGGAGTTATTTAAAGAAATTTTGAGCTGTGAAATATAGGGACGCAGAGGATCCACAATCCCTCCCAACCTCATGCTGAGATCTGATTGGTTGCCAACACTTCAAACCAGGAAGTGTTGGCAGCCATCTTGTGACTCGGTTTATCTGAGTTGTGAGAAGTTGGCCTGATATGTGACGTCCACTATTCTAGTGGGCACCCTGTATCAGTCCAAACAACCCTTATGGTGATGGTTGTAAAGTCAACCTTATAGACCAGCTATCCTAGTGGTAGCATGGACAAAGCAGTCTTAGGCTAAAACTTCAGAGAGCATGTGAATCCAGTTGTTTTACCATATGTAACCCCTTGAATACCAAATGAAAGGACACCGCAAAGGTTATATATAAAATATATATGTATTTATTACTAACACAACCCCTCTGAATTCTTTATGAGGTCAGAGGCACAAGCACATAACAAGATACTTAATTATCATACAATAAGTTGCACAAAATACAGTAGGGCCCTAGGGGCACGCAAAACCATATACTAAAATAGTGGTATAAGAACCACATCACGAACAAGGAATAGGCCTAGGCCCTAGGTCCTAGAGAATCGCTGGGGCTTTGCTGTACTACCAAAGGTTAGGAAGCAGAAGGCCCACGGCATGCGTGTGCAGTGTCTCTCCTCTGAGGGGAAATCCTCCTCCTCTGAGCAGAGGCATTAGAGCCATTAGAAGCATTGGAGTGGAGTGATTCCCTAGAGTGGGATCTTCCCCTCCTATACCTCTGGTTAAATCCATTTAGCGATCTGTATGGGGCTATCCCATGCTCAGCCCCATGTAGGCTTAGGTTAGCCTGACTAAGTCTCCTGACTAGGATCTGGCTGTCTACCTCTTCCCCAGAATCTTCCTCTTCCAACTCTTCCTCATCTTCTATGACAGTATGGTCAGGGGCATCATCTGTAGAGGGTAAGCCCTCATCTGCATTACCTGAAGGGCCTGGGTTAGAGGCATTTTGAACATCATATCCTTCTAGGAGTTCTGTCTAGTGCTGGAGGGTAGGGTTAGAACCCTGTTTCAACTTCCTGGTGGTACACAAGTGTCTCAGCTCATGGAAGTTGAGTACTTCATATCTAGAAGGTGCCCTTGGAGGGTCACTTCCCACAGGGAGAGCCACATTAGGCTCTGCTGTGGTATACATGATCTAGTGAGGTGCGGTGTGTGCACCTACCTACACTAAGTGTTTTCCTACTAAACCTCTATAGGAGTTGTAGTCAGGGTGTGCTAGGCCCTTTAATCTACAACAGCTAAGTACAATAGAACTTAAGTATTATAAGACTTGTTATATGTACCTATAGGTACCTAATGTGATCTTTCCAATGATATCTTAAGATTACAATTGGTAAAAAAACAGCAAGCTCCTATCCCAACCACTGCACACCAATGTGAGAAGTTGGCCTGATATGTGATGTCCATTATTCTAGTGGACACCCTGTATCAGTCCAAACAACCCTTATGGTCATGGTTGTAAAGTCAACCTTGTAGACCAGCTATCCTAGTGGCAGCATGGACAAAGCAGTCTTAGGCTAAAACTTCAGAGAGCATGTGAAGCCAGCTGTTTTACCATATGTAACCCCTTGAATACCAAATGAAAAGACACCACACAGGTTATATATAAAATATATATGGATTTATTACTAACACAACCCCTCTGAACTCTTTATGAGGTCAAAGGCACAAGCACATAACAAGATACTTAATTATCATACAATAAGTCGCACAAAATACAGTAGGGCCCTAGGGGCATGCAAAACCATCTTCTAAAATAGTGGTATAAGAACCACGTCACAAACAAGGAATAGGCCTAGGCCCTAGGCCCTGGGGAATTGCTGGGGCTATGCTGTACTACCAAAGGTTGGGAAGCAGGAGGCCCACGGGATGCGTGTGCAGTGTCTAAACACACACGCGAGTAACCATAGGGATACAATGGGAATGAAAGAATTGGAAACTAGTTCTTTTAGGACACCTCCGGATGGACTAGGAGAAATCTACTAAAAACTAGGACACTAGGATAGTCATTACCCACAGGAGCACCGGAGTACTCGAGTTACCTCACCCACAGGAGCCGGGTGCATAGGTGTCAAAGTGTGTCAGGTTTTGTCGCTGAATCCTATGGAGACCTGTGAAAAGATGCTGCAGGCGACCAGGAGAGAAGTGTCCGGTTGGATCCAAGGGTGGATCGAGGATGAAGAGTACCTGAAAGCAGAGGGGACAGAGTCTGGGTCACTAGCCAGTGATCAGGAAGGAACCAGGAAGGAACCAGACGATGTCGTGAAGCTTGTCTCTGTAGCCACGTGGACCAGGAGGTGTCAACAATGACCAGGAGCTAGATAAGGGCTGTCCCACAAAGGATCCCGCTGTCGGCAGTGTCGGCTTCCGGATTGGAGTCAACAAACCTTGGCAAAGGCAACCCATGCAGGAATCGAAGATGGCTACTGTTGCAGACCAGCAAATCAAAAAGGAGAGAGAGGACTAGGTAAGCCAGTCCGGGTCCCCTGGTTATATGTAGAGATATCAATATAGGACTAGCTATGTTGTGTTAGAGGAGACTCAGAAGGTATATCTGTAGGCAAACCCTTAGGTTTGGACATGAAGCCCTCACACACCAACCTAGTTGGTGTCATGCTTCATCATCGGGCCCACCACAGTGACACCGAATGTGTCCCGGGTGTGCTGCGACTCCAGATTACTGAGGAGCAGGTATTCTTACTGAGTGTGCAGTGCTGGTGAGAATGGAGGTGAAAGGTTTAAAAGCTATCCAGGAGGTCCCAGTTCCCGAGGGTAAAGGTAAATTTAATACCTGGGCCCCTGTTAGCAAGATAAAAAGGCTGTGGACGTTGTGGAGTATATTAGGGGCTCCTACGTCCTTGTGGTCTACATGTTTCAGCCAGGCCTTTTGATTAAAACTGGCTTTCCTCAGGACCAAATGAGTATGTGTGAGTGAAAATAAACTATATTAAGTGAAAGTGTATGGTAAAAAAGTGTTGCACTCGCTAAGGTGCCGTACGTGTAAGAGGGGGATTCCCTCTGCTTTACTGTACATAAAACACAAAACAGTACAGACATACAAAGAGAGTCATTGAGAATGGTATTAACCAAAACACAACAATTGCCGGCTTCTGGTGTGCGTGAGCGACCTAGAGCGGCAAAGAACTTAGCCATGAGTGTGCCATGGCTATAGTGAACTATGGCGGTAAATTATTAAACGCAGTGGCAGTGGTGGGCTACACAGCGAAACAGGCATAGCGTGAGGTACAGGTAAGTGTAGTACATAATTCCTCACACTTGCTACTTGCTGTTAAAGCCTCATGGGTCACTTGGCAGGGAGGGAAAGGAGACCCTAAACATTTGTAGAGGATTACAGTTAGGATATCACCTGTGGAGAGAAATTGTTGCTTACCCAGAGCGTTGTGCAGAGATCAAGCTTACTCACGGTATTTCCGATCAGCGGTTCCTGCGACCTATCGTCCTGCTCCAGTGTCCCGAGTGAGCTTTGCCAGAGTCAGGTAAGGGCTTAAATAGCCGGTTTGATTGTTATCACCTGGAGAGGGGAGAGGGCGCGGTCGCGTTTTCTGTTTAGGGCGCAGGCGCTGGGAGCTAGCGGTTTTCACCTAGCGCATGCGCAATGTGAGGTTTCCAGCGCATGCGCGGTAGAGGTGAATGCGAGCGCTATGCAGTCGCGCATGCGCCATGGTACTAGGTTGGCAATGGTAGTGGCAAGTGCGCGCGGGTCCGTGCGCAACTGAAGGAAAAAGAAAGGAATAAAGTAAAAGGCCCAAGTGGGTCCCTTATTATTTAAAAAGCAACAACAGGGATTACAAGGTATATATAGGTCAAGGAGGCAATTACAGAATAGGGACAGACCACGAGTCTGAGCGCAGACAGGGATACTGATCAATATCTTACATATGTGTTTTTTATCTCGCCAGAGCATTCCACGGGATGGAATCATTGAGCCCCTCTATATGGGTAGAAAGGCGATAAATCCAGCGTTGCTCTTTGGTGAGCAGGGTCTTCTCATCACAACTTGAAAGTGCGAATTGTTCGATCACCGTCCAGGTGAAATCATTCGGGGTGTGACTTTGCACGATGAAATGCTGGGTCAGTTTGCTGATGTTTTTACCACAGCGCATGGTGCTTCTGTGTTCAGTCATCCTAGTTCTGACCTTCCTAGTCGTCATGCCTACGTATCTCAAGCCACAGCGACAGGTGATTAGGTATACTAGGTTAGATGAATTACAGTTTGTGAATTGTCGTTGTGTCCAGGTTTTCCCAACTTCCAACGACAATGTCTTTGAAGGGGTAGTCAGGTGGCAGACGCTACAGTTGTAACACGGTTGGTGGCCTATTAGTTCTGGTAGGCCCCAGGTGTTTAAAATTGTCTGGCTGGTTTGGTGTGTTTTTCTGGGTCTCGTAGTGACCAGCTGATCCTTCAAATTTTGTGCCCTTTTGTATGCGAAGCGTGGGAGGTCCCAGTTCCTCGTGCCTGAATTGATGATTTTCCAATTTTTGCGAATTATACTGGAGACCTGATTGGAGGCGGTGTTATAGGTGGTCACACACGTCATGGTTGGTGTTTCTGGTGGTCTGACCACGGCCTCCAGAAGGGCCTCCCTATTCTGATTGCGTGCTCGTTTACAGGATTTTGTGATGATTCTGGACGGGTAGCCACGATCTTCCAACTTGTGGACCAAGGCTTTGGACTGGTGTTTGAAGTCATGGAGGTTGCTGCAGTTCCGGCGAATACGGAGGAACTGGCCAAATGGCAGATTCTCCCTCAAAGGTCTGGGGTGGAAACTGTCAAAACGCAACAACGAGTTCCTGGAAGTTGGTTTGTAATGAGTCGTTGTGGTCAGACCCCCCTGATCAGCTTTTATGTTGAGGTCCAGGAACGCCAGTTCAGTAGAACTGCTAGTGCAGGTGAACTTCAGAAAGGGATCAAGGCTATTGATCCAGGTGAGAAAATCTCTCAGTGTCTCCTCATTGCCTTCCCAGACAATGAGGATATCGTCAATGTATCGACGCCAGATTGTTATATTTGCTGAGTAGGGGTTCGTGGGGGCTTCGATGTTTGTCTGCTCAAAGTGGTGGACGTATAGCCCCGCCACGCTCGGCGCAAAGACACTGCCCATCGAGGTACCATTCGTTTGTAAGAAGAATGTGTCCTCGTATTGGAAATAATTCTCTTTTAATGCCAACGTGGCGCAATCCAAGATGAAATGACGGGGTGTGCGATGTTGCCAGTCAATCTCCATCAAGACATCATGGAGTACCTTCAGTGTGGCATCCTGAGGGAGGCTCGTATATAAGCTCTCCACGTCTAATCCCACCAGGAGGTGCTTGTCACTATCGAAACTGACATCCTTAATGATGTTAAGGAGGTGCTTCGTGTCTTTGACGTAGGATGGAGTTTTTTGAACCAATGGGTTGAGGTAGTGATCACAGAACCGCGATAGCGGTTCTAGGAGGGACTTTATCCCAGACACTATGGGTCTGCCCGGTGGTGGGGTGACCCCTTTGTGCACCTTGGGCATGATGTAAAAGTAAGGTACTTTTGCATCACGTGTGTTAAGATATTCAGCTTCTTGTTTTGAGATGTATTCCGCGTCAGAAGCCTCCTGTACTAGTTCTGTGATCTTTTTCTGTAGATCTTTGGATGGGTCTCTCAGTAATTTCCTATAGTTACGAGTGTCACTTAATAGCCTGCGGCATTCGGTGTCGTAGTCGATCTTGTTCATGATGACTATCCCTCCACCTTTATCTGCTGGTTTGATGATGCGGGTAGGGTCATTCTGGAGTTTTTTGATGATTTCCCTATCCTGAAATGACAGATTGTTGAAATGGTTTTGGGGTTGTAATTTCTCAACTTCTGAGTATACTGCCAATTCGAAAGTACTGATCTCTACTGGCACGGTAGCCGGTGGTGGAGTGAAGTTGGATTTAAGTTTCAGCCCTGTTTCATTGGTGTTTTCTGAGTCAAGGGGTTTCTCCTTGTTTTCGAAAAACGCTTTTAGCTTGAGTTTTCTAAAAAACTCGGCCAGCTCGACATGGAGTTTGAAAGTATCTAGTCTGATGGTCGGGACAAATGACAGTCCTTTATTCAGGACATTGGTTTCTTCATTGGTGAGGGGTACGTCGGCGAGGTTGAATACCAGGGTGCCGGTATTGGTTGGTTCAGCTACTTGCTGGGGCCCGCTTGCTCTTTGGCTTTGTTCCTGGTGTTGGCACTGACCGGGTCCTCTTCTGTGGACCACTGTGCTGGTTGAGGCGCCCACTGTACTTGCTGTGGTGGATTCCTTCTCTTGCCGCGGGGTCTGTGGCCTTGGCCTAAAAAAGGATACCGCTGATTTGGGTTGTTCTGGTAGTATGGTACCTGGCCAGGCGGAAATAAAGGTGGATATCCATAATATGGAGGCATTGGGCCGAATGGCGGAGGCCCGAAGTTTTGGAATTGCGGGGGGCCTTGCCATAGTTGTGCTCGTTGTTTTCCTCCACGGCCTCTCCCTCTGGCTTTGTAGGATCCATTGCTGGAGCCGCTAGAGATTGAACTAGTATCACCTGAGCTGTCCGTGTTCTGGCCTCTTGTGGGTGCAGTATACGTGTCGTCAGCATAGGGATAGGTTTTTAGATAGCTAAAGTTTTTTAGATCCTTTTCGAATTTCTTTATCTTGGTTTGGGTTAGGTATTCTTTATAATCGTTCATCTCCCGATTTTGATCTTCCAATTTCTTCTTGTATCCTGTCAGAGTGGTTTTGAAATGGGTCTCAGTCGCCTGGATCTCTATCATCACTGCGTCTGAAAGGCGTTTGGCAGTTTTTATTATCAAGATGAGCCAGTCCCTGGTGCAATGCCAGGCTATCTGAGCCCAGTCTTTCCTGAAGGTGACATCGTCAAGGAATATTCTATATGTCCCTATTCTGTAATTGCCTCCTTGACCTATATATACCTTGTAATCCCTGTTGTTGCTTTTTAAATAATAAGGGACCCACTTGGGCCTTTTACTTTATTCCTTTCTTTTTCCTTCAGTTGCGCACGGACCCGCGCGCACTTGCCACTACCATTGCCAACCTAGTACCATGGCGCATGCGCGACTGCATAGCGCTCGCATTCACCTCTACCGCGCATGCGCTGGAAACCTCACATTGCGCATGCGCTAGGTGAAAACCGCTAGCTCCCAGCGCCTGCGCCCTAAACAGAAAACGCGACCGCGCCCTCTCCCCTCTCCAGGTGATAACAATCAAACCGGCTATTTAAGCCCTTACCTGACTCTGGCAAAGCTCACTCGGGACACTGGAGCAGGACGATAGGTCGCAGGAACCGCTGATCGGAAATACCGTGAGTAAGCTTGATCTCTGCACAACGCTCTGGGTAAGCAACAATTTCTCTCCACAGGTGATATCCTAACTGTAATCCTCTACAAATGTTTAGGGTCTCCTTTCCCTCCCTGCCAAGTGACCCATGAGGCTTTAACAGCAAGTAGCAAGTGTGAGGAATTATGTACTACACTTACCTGTACCTCACGCTATGCCTGTTTCGCTGTGTAGCCCACCACTGCCACTGCGTTTAATAATTTACCGCCATAGTTCACTATAGCCATGGCACACTCATGGCTAAGTTCTTTGCCGCTCTAGGTCGCTCACGCACACCAGAAGCCGGCAATTGTTGTGTTTTGGTTAATACCATTCTCAATGACTCTCTTTGTATGTCTGTACTGTTTTGTGTTTTATGTACAGTAAAGCAGAGGGAATCCCCCTCTTACACGTACGGCACCTTAGCGAGTGCAACACTTTTTTACCATACACTTTCACTTAATATAGTTTATTTTCACTCACACATACTCATTTGGTCCTGAGGAAAGCCAGTTTTAATCAAAAGGCCTGGCTGAAACATGTAGACCACAAGGACGTAGGAGCCCCTAATATACTCCACAACGTCCACAGCCTTTTTATCTTGCTAACAGGGGCCCAGGTATTAAATTTACCTTTACCCTCGGGAACTGGGACCTCCTGGATAGCTTTTAAACCTTTCACCTCCATTCTCACCAGCACTGCACACTCAGTAAGAATACCTGCTCCTCAGTAATCTGGAGTCGCAGCACACCCGGGACACATTCGGTGTCACTGTGGTGGGCCCGATGATGAAGCATGACACCAACTAGGTTGGTGTGTGAGGGCTTCATGTCCAAACCTAAGGGTTTGCCTACAGATATACCTTCTGAGTCTCCTCTAACACAACATAGCTAGTCCTATTTTGATATCTCTACTGTTGCAGACCAGCAAGGTCTGTGGGGCTTCTCCTTTTCAGGGAAGCAAGGGCCAGCCTGGAGCAACCAGACCAGTGGTGTAGATTTGAAGGTTCTTCGTAACAGAGGCCACTAGCCAACGGGCAAGTGACCGGACAGATGCGTCGAGCACAAAAACACTAGCAGGCCCCACGCGGCACTCGTGGAATGTGGCGGGCTGTGCGTCGATGTAGAAGGTGCTCCAGGCTGGGGCTTCTCAATCCCAAATGAACAACTTTGAGGGTGCCTCGGAAGCTGCACAAGTAGCAAGGTGCAGGTTTTTAAAGATGGTCGGTCCCACATCTCTCGGTGCCTCCTCGGGTCTCAGCTTTGCTGTGGCTGTGAATCGGGCTCAAGAAAGTCTGGAAGTCTGGTTCTTGTCAGGCTCTGTGCTCGGGCTCTGGCGGGAGTGTCGACAAGGCAAACCGCAGATCGCTGTATGGTGCCTGTTTGCACAGGTTGGTCACTCCTTGACCACAAGGGAGATTCTTCAGTCTTCTAGTTTCAAATAGAATGTCGAAGGTCCAGAGTTTCATTTCAAGTTTCAGTTCAGGATAATCTAAAGTCTCTAGACTCAGCTCCTACCTTTATTCTGATTAAAGGGGCTGGATTACCTGCTAGGTCCCACTCCCTTTGTCCAGTTTCGTGCCAGAGCTGGGGCTGGAGTGCCCCAGCAACTGGTTTCAACCGGACTATGCATGGAGCACCTTGTGTGCCCCAGGCAGTGTCTCATTTCATTCAGCCCTCCCTGCCCCAATACACTATGGCCTGCCTGGGGTGGTGCTAGCACCTCCCAAGACAGGAAATCTATTGTCCAAGCCTCCCTCGCTGGAAGGACTCCCAGCAGCAGGAGGTCAGACTTGTGTCTGTGGCAGCAGCATCCATTTTGTGATGCTGAGGCTCTGGTTAACTTTAACCGGGATTACTAGGAACAACATGTATTCTCCCTCTAGAAGAGTGGAATGCTACCCCGTCACCAGAACTGGCGAGGGGGTAGTATTCCAAAGCGTATGACACCTTACACAACATGTTTCGATAAAGCCAAACCAAAGTTAGCATTCAACCTCAAGGATGATAATGCACTTAAGAGTATATGGTATGGCTATATCATAGAACAGCTATAAGGACATGGTTCCGAAAGCTGCAGACAGGCTCAGCTCATGCTAGAGCACCATCTCACATAAAACCAAGCACTCTGCCTCCAGGATTGTTAAGGCCTGCCATAGGAGTGACTTATAGGTGCATATGTGTCTAAATATAAGGTTAGATATAGGAATACTATATCTAAGCAAGGGGTGATTACACAACCTTGCCCCAGCTGAGTGTTCAGCAAGTTGTGTCAATGTAGATGGCAAGCCAGGGGTGGCATAATACATGCTGCAGCCCCTGGTAGGCCTTGGATGCACCTCTGCCCTGTGTACCTAAGGTACACTATACGGGGGCTCACAAAGGTGACCCAATTCCCATTTGGATATGTACCTAAAGTACATGGTATGAATTTAGAGAGAGAGCAGCTGGGCTGTGGGTCTGATTAGCAGGCCCACAGCCACATTAAAGTCGAAAACCAGTAAAGCAAAAGCAAAAAGTGGGGGTGAACATAGAAAGCAGACCCTACTCTTCTATACGAGTCACAGGAAAAAATGTAAAAAAAGAAAAGAAGGCAGGTTAGAAACATCCTGGCCTCCTAGGCCTCTAGGGGAGAAGGAGGGGGGGTCCCACAGGGACCTTGCAGAGCCAAAAAATCATTAAAAAAGATTTCCGGCAAGAGTCATGCTGGATCCTCGAATCCCACCCCTCTAAAGAAAACAAAGAGCGGCTCCCACACTTTATTAATTCTTGGCCCTCGGGTGGGCCAGGTCCAGGGGACATTATGCATAAAAGGAGGGGTGCACACCGGCCCCCTCCTGGGGCTTATTATGCCCTGGGGACCACCACCTCCCCGGGGCTTCTTTAAGTATGTGGGGAGACAAATATGGCCTTCCCCACTGCCCCAGGAACCACCAACTCTCCGGGGCTTGTTTCTTTTTAGATGGACGCCTCACTGACCCCCTCAGCCCTGGGGCACCACCTCCCTGTGGCTTTAATTTGAAAAAATGTGGGGGGCCTTTGCTGCCCAGCCCCGCATCCCCGGAGACCAACAGCTCCACGGGGTAAAATTAAAATAGAAGGGGGGAAATAGATGGTCCTGGAACCACCACCTCCCAAGGCTGGCTCCTGCAATGTCCTTGGGCGCCCACCCGTAGGACACTGCAGTTTGCTATGGGTTGGGTGAGCTTTACCGCTTCTGCCAAGCTATAGCAAACTCCTCTCCTCTTCTAGTAAGCGAGGGCTGAATTGTATGTTCAGCAGCTCCCTCTGTCTAAAAGCACTGCCGGCTCATGTAAGATGCACAGAGCTGACAGGGACCACAAGAGCATTCAGGCTCCCCCCACAGAACCCAACAGTGACAAGTTGGTGCCCTGGGTGGATCCTCTGCACCCACACTAGAGGCAAGGCCCGGGGGATAGGTTCCCCTGAGCCAAAATTGGCCTGGGAGGGGAGTAACTAAATAAATAAGTAAAAAGGCTTGTCCTTAGGGGATGGGATTCCCAGGGCCAAAATCTGTTGGGAGGGAGGCCCCTCTACACCCCTCTCTTTAATTTAATTTAGGGAGGGGGCCCACATGCTACCTCCCCAAACTTATTTAAAAAAATATATAAAAAGCACCTGCAAGTCACAGGAGGCAATGCCCCCTTTCTCCACCACTCTTCAAATGCACCTCATGGTGCAGTGCTGGTTGGGGGATGAAGTCCCCTTTGCTCAAGATGGTCCTTGGATGCCAACAATTCCTCTTGTTACTTCCTGTAAGTCCCACAGAGCGTGATTCCCGAGAGGACTTGGGAGGCTATGCCCCGTATTTTCACCACTGTGAAAACGTGCCTTCTGGCACACTGCTGGTTGGAGATTAAGTCCCCTTGGTTTTAGAGTTTACGTGAGGGACCAACAATCTCTCCTATTACCTGAAGTAAGTCCCATTCAGCAGAATTGCTGCAATGTGTGCATAGGCCACATCCTCTTTCTTCACCACTGTGGAAATGCACCTCTTGGCGCACTGTTGAAAGGGGGATGAAGACCTTTTGGGTGCTAAAGGTTTTTGGGGCCCCAGGAGTCCTCCTGTTACCTCCAGTAAGTCCGACACAGGAGCAAAGGTTACAGGGAAATTATAGTTAGACTCAGATTTCCCACATACAGGAATGCACCATATTTACAACAATAGAGAGCACCCTGTGTTTTCCCTTGTGCTGATGCCAAAAATTGCTGCTTAGCACCAACTGAGACACCCCTTGCGCCACAGTGAATGGGTGCCTTTGTTGCCGGGAATTATTGTTTATGTGCAGGAAGGGACACCTTTCTGATCATAAACAATCTTTAAAATCATTTTGCTCTTTCTTTGTGTGCCTTAGAAGCAGTGCACATAGAAAAAGCAAAAACAAGGAGAAATAATAGAATTTCTCCTTGTGGCATCAATCCAACACCTGCTTTTGCGTGGTGCTGGTTTCTGGCGCTGCTTCAGGTTTAGATACTTGTAAATCCGAGGCAGCCTCAATTAGTAATGGGTGTTGCAGTGGAACGCTCCCAGCATCACCAGTTGCATGCCTCTTTCACACAGAAAGGGTACCATATTTCAAAGCAGCATTGAGAGACGCAAAGTGGCTTAACACCACTTTGTAAATAAGTTGAGGGGCATTGCACCACTGTAACGTGGTCAAAAGTGACACTCTGATGGCACAATCCCCTTGTAAATATGCCCCTCGGTGTGCTCGTAGAGGAGGATTAGCCATTAATAATGTTTGAAAACATCTGAAGGTTGGACTTGGTTTCGCTTTCCTTTACTAAACCTAACACTGTAGAACATCTAGGGAACTGACAGTTTTTATGCAGTCATAAGTGCCATTGGTGTCCTTAAAGATCTACGGTTTCTGACTCTGCATATGAGAATCGATCAGCTCGAGCCACAGATGGCACTTTGTGCACCACAAGTAAAAAACAAAACGCATAGAATTGTTGATGGCTGACGTTATGCATTGGCATAGTTTGGCAATTTGTTCTTCACATTTCATAGGCCAATGAAACACAGCTATTTGATACGTTTAAAACACTGTGAAAATCATCATGTTTTAAAGGATTATGGCATCCCCAGTCTTGCATATATATTTAGATTCCCCAGTTTTATAACATTTTTTGGTTAGAGATTCCCAACTGCACTTTATTTCCTGCTAATTTTATCTGCATTTATCCATACTCATGTGTTTTAGGAAAAAAATGAAGTTTCAGCTAACGTATTTCCACATTTATTTAACCAATGAAGCTGAACTCTGACTCTAATGCCTGATGGATTACAGTGCTGTCGGAACCACTATATATTGCATCACCCATAAGCAAAACAATAGTTTAGAAACACTAGCCTTGTAGTAGAATCACATGCATAAATAAGTTCACTAAAAAACAAAGGTGTTTATTTACAAGCACCTTGCGCAGCCAGTGCTCCACTTTTTGTGATGCACGAGCAGCACAACCTGCTGCCCCATATTTACAAGGACACATAAAGCCACCCTGCATGGCTTTTTGTGTCCTTGTAAATATGGCTCCTTTGCATGCAACTTTTTGCTTGAAAGGGGCCTGCCAAGGGTGTTGCTGTGAGTGTTTCCAAGCAACACACCTGGCTTCTGCCACATTTCTATATTTATGAGAAATCATAGATCTGGAAATCCGTCAGAATGCTATGCCTTCCCAGGGGGGCCGTAGGGATATGCAATGAAGAGAAATGTTTTCATTTCCCCTCATGTTTTCCTCTTTCTATGCGTGCTGCATTCTGCAGCGCACTTAGGAAGAGGAAATCACCTCTTGTGAACGTTTTTGTGCAGCTTCCTGTACAAAAACATTCATCCCCATGATGCAGACACCATTGCGCTATGGCGCAAGGGCACCTGCGTCAGCACATGGCAGCTAATTGTGTGCCAGCGCAGGGGAGGGCAAAGGGATCCGTCATATTGCTGTAGATATGATGCATCCTTTTGCTTTGGGATTAATGCAGCATGGCACAGCCAAATGGCCTGCAGCACCGCAATGCGTTAATTTTTTATAAATAAGGCCCAAAGTTTTAAGGGCCTGTTAGAAATGGGGGGCCTCATTTATGAGATTTTTCTGTGGGGCAGCTTCACAGAATTTCCTGCTGAGCTGCCCTATGGAAAAGAAAAGGGCAGGAATGAGATGTCATCAATGATGTCATCAGTGATGTCACTGACCATGTCACGAGTGATGTAATATGTGACATCATCAGCCGTGCATTGCGGGCACGCTAGTTATAGTTAGCTCAACTAACTATAACAGGAGAATTTCTAGGGTTTTAGATGAGTCAAATGTTCAACTAACTATAACGTCACTGAAACATTTGTTTTTTTTGTGAATTTATACGTTTTTTTAAAAGCTAATTCCTAACTATAGCGTCTGCAAAACCTATTGTTTTTTCAGTGAATTTCTAAGGTTTTTTTAAATGCTAATTTCATATTTTAATGTTTCTAAAACCTATATTTGTCCAAATTTAAAAAAAAAAATATTTTGGAACTCTATTATACTTCTTTTTTTTAACTTTAAAAATTATGTAATGTTTTAGATCATCCCCCAAAAAATGTATATATTTTTTTGGGGGGGATAAAAAACCACTCCCATATCGGTAGAGTACTAAGCTTCATCACCATGTGAATCTTATCTGCCATATTGATAAACTCGTAAATGATGCGCATTTCGTATCCGACGACTTTGTGGCACCGCATCCCGCGTAACATCATATATACGCTTGAAGTCACCCAAGCTGCTACTTTGGTATCCGACGGGTACACAGTACCAAGCCTCGCGTTACGTCATGTACGTATGGGGTCGCGCCCGCTGCGCATTGCGCATGCGACAATTACACGCTGCCAGGCCCTGGAGAAACTAGAAGAGGAAATTACGCACAAGGTACGCCATTCCCTCATTTTTTTTTTCCTCAAAAGTATATCTAAATAACTTTAAACAGTATATGAGAGCAAGCGATAATCTAAAATATTTCAAACATTTATATATTGCTACCTGTAATAAACTTATATTATGATAAATATATTTTGTCAAAATGGCGTCGGGTGCGGCCTCCTTGCACGCTCAGTGCGCAATTGCTATGTGTCCTTAAAAAAAAGCATTTGATTGCTTCAACATATTTCCAATTGTAACAGTTGGACGACCTCACCCATTTTACTCATTCTTTTTACAGAGTTTGATGAGAGACACCTCTTCTGCTTAGATAGCTTTTTTGAAAAGTTTTTTTGCTCTGTACACATATCTTATACTACACACAGGGCCCGATGTAGGTAGCCCTTTACCGATCGGAATCGGCCGAAAATACAGATTTTCGGCCGTTTCCGATCGGTAAAGGGCTATCGAGATGTAGGGGCACATTTTCGGTAATTTTACTGAATCGTTATCATTACCGAATCGGTAAATTTACCGATTCGGTAATATTTACCGATTCGGTAATGATAACGATTCGGTAAAATTACCGAAAATGCAATGTAGGTTGCCAATGTTACATCAGCACATGGCTTACAGAATCGGCATTTTACCATGGAATACAAATCCATGGTAAAATACTGATTCCTGTGTACATGCACATCTGTGCATGTACACATGTGCCATGTGACAGACAGAAGTGCCCTTAGGCATGTCTGTGTGCCACATTGCACACATGCCCGTTTTGGGGGTGCTAGAGGGTGTCAAAGTGACACCCCCTGCACCCTTGCCAAATTCGGTATTTACCGATTCGGTAAATACCGATTCGGTATTTGACTTTAATCCTATGGGCTTCAAAGGCCCATAGGATTCAATAGCAAATACCGATTCGGTATTTACCGATTCCAGATGTTGGGACCAACATCCCATTTACCGATTTTGAAATACCGAATCGGTAAAATTCGGTATTTCAAATTCGGTAAATGGGATTTACCTACATCGGGCCCACAATGTATTCCTTGACTGTAATGAGTGTTATCACTGTGTATGACGTAGCCTCACTGCTGATCCTCCCTCCATCTGACCACATTCACATGTGTACGCTTCGCGATAGCAACACTTTCAATAATACGGCACACCATTGACATGAGTGTCTGCGCATATCCACAACCTTGACAACGACATGTAATGTTCACCATTCAATCTTTTCAAACACCATCTCATTTACGATAGTATCCGCCCTCCCGACACATGCTACACTAATGTAAATTGCACACTCTGCGAGGTCAAAACTACAAAACAAACACACATAAGTACACTTCCTGCCCAGACAGGAACTGAACAACGCCCAGGTTCCCGGAATAATTATTCACACCCCTACGCTGGCCTAGTGTATGCAAGCCCAGCCCACGTTGCGTACGTATAAAAAGGATAACCATGACAACACACGTCCCTCTTCTTCCACACTGCCTCAGGTGATATGGCCACATCCACTTTGCATACCACAATGCGCAAAGTAAAAAGAAGAGATACATGAGGTATACACCATCCTGGCAATCAACACGGGCTCAAAATTGTGACCCTTTCTGCCCGTCATCTACAAAAGGCATCCATGAGGTGTACACCATCTTGCAATCATCACTCCACCTGAATTGTGAGCACTGCTGCCCGTAGTGTTTGCTCACACAACAATGACAGCAGGTAAGCAAAGCGGCCTGCGTACACAGGGCCTCCAATTGAGCACGGTGCGGCGGGACGGGTGGGGTGCATTACCCTGGCTGCGCAGGTGCGAACAAACAATGTTGTCGTGCGTAATGAGGTGATCTCTGACCTGATTTAGTCTCATGTCTGTCTCATTTTAAAGACCTGCTAGACCGTGCTGTAGGCCTGAGCCAGCGGCAGCACTGCCCTACAGACACCTGTTGAGCGCGATGCTGCTGGAGGGGTGGGGTGCATCAGTCTGAGTGCGCACGTGCAAATAAGCGATGTTGCCGTGTGTAATGATGTGATCTTTGACCTCATTCAGTCACAACTGTCTCATTTTAAGGACCTGCTGTAGCAAACTGTAGGCCTGAGCGTGCGGGCAGCGCTGCCTTACAGACACATGGCGTTGGCTTTTAGGGCACTGTAGTGAGCTCGTTACTAAGTGTACATGCACACAGGCTTCCGCCACTGTATTACACGCGCACATTGTGCTTCTAGCATGTGCTCTGTTCCTTTCTATATGAACCTTTGTATAACGTATTATTATTTAACATTGTGAATTCACGAGCACTCCAACTCCTCTTTGAACCACGATTACCACTAACAGTTGGTAGATCATACTTCAAAAACAAAGAATGCACTCAACTTCTGTTTTCTATCAAGCTTGAAATAAATCTCCATTTACCTCCAGACGTTTACACCATTAAATTATTTCTCCCTTTTCAGACATTCAATTGATTGGCTCAAGAAGGGCAGAGCGGGAGCTGACCCCGTAATGATGCCCTGTGCATTCTGACACCTTCCATCGTGGTATCAAGACACCGTCCCCAACCGGAGACCTGGTCTCCTACCGTACAAAGGTACCCCGGACTCGGAGCTTGCACCAACACGTCGTGGGACACCCCAGTGGTGGCAGGTGAGCAGTGAATCCTCGGTGTGCAAGACCTACAATTGAGCACAGTGTGGGGGAAGGGGCTGGGGTGCAGCACCCTGGGTGCACAGGTGCATGCAAGTTGTTTTCCCATAGCTAATAATGTAGGACTATATTATCAAAGAATGGCGATAATGAGCTTGTTAATATGGCCTTGTGAATTCCCATAGAAGGCCAGGTTCACACCACAACCTCTGTTTAGATCTAAACTTAAGACCTACCTTTTCAGACGGTAGTTGGCTGCGCTAGCTGTCTTACTGCTTACCCCACTATTATAGCGCGGGGACACGCCTGCAGGCGTACACCAGGCGCTCTACAAATGCCCCTAATAATAATAATAATAATAACCTGGGCTTCTATGGGCATTCACAAGGACATATTATCAACCCCTTATCGCCGTTTTAGCAGCAGTTTCCTGTTGCTAAAGAGGCGATAATGTTATCACTGTTCCTTGATCATATGGCCCCTAATCTCTGGCCCCATGTGTTTCATTTTAAGGGCTTGCTGAACCACACTCTTTCTCACGGACTCCAGTATCCTAGACAAACAGGTGATGGTAGGGTAAACACAAAGGGCTGGATGCAGTAGGCCAACGCTCTGTCTCCTCCCTCTCTTCTTTTGACTCTTCCCCCCTTCTCCCACTCCACCACTCCCCTTCCTTCCACTCTCACTATCGTCCTTTCATTCGGACTACCTTTCTTTACCTCTTCCATATAGAACACATACTTATGTTTAATTGTTGTCTTGCAGGTTTCCTACCCTGCATCCACTGGAGTCCAACCCTTGTTTTTTGTATTATACTGTTTGTTCTATTAAACATATGTTTATATTTATTTGTTTTTATTAAAGGTTCCTTTTTTCAAATAAATAACTGTGTGTATATGTCTTGTTTTTCTGACAACACTTGTCTATTATTTATTGTGAAAATCATCTGTTTATAGGAGATTTTAAGGGCAAACGTTTCTAATATTACAGTGCACCTACCAAACATAATCTAACTGACGAATAAACAAAGGAAGCCTGGGAAATTCTACAACTGCAAGAGGTCTATCACTTTATAACACCATAAGTACTGCCCGTGTGATTACAGAACAAATAAGGCACTGCCTAGGACCACCGAGGCTTCAGGGCCTGCCGAGGCCCACCCTGCACATTTAAATAAAGCCTCGGAGTGTGGCGATCCACGGACTTCAGTTGGCCTTGAACCCCCCCGAACAATTAGTAAACAATACCCGGGAAGGTGGCGGTCCCCTAGGCTGCAAATCGTCTCTGTACCCTTCTTCCCCTAATTTACATGTGACATTAATATCCCCAGTCCTACAGAGACCCTGCAATATATTAATTGGATTGGCCATGGAACATTACCCACCAGGAGCCTCATTTAAAAGAACGGGGTGAGACTGCACTTTTTTTTGTTTCCTTTTTTCTCTCCATTTTTACCATCTGCATCCTCTTTAGGAGAATAGATAAAGATAAAAGGTTTTCCTCCTCTCGCTTCAAGTAGTCAAACAAGGATTTGCTATCATAGGGTGAAAGCCATGCACCAGCACTCTAATAGCAAACACAAATGTCCTGCGATGCACACCCTGGGACATTGTATGAGCTGCGCCTGACATGTCACCCTCCCTTGGGCCATGATGCATTTGGTAGTATAAATGCATACTAAAACTATTACACACGTGTAGTACAGCAACCAGAATGTAGTGAAGAAGCAGAGGAAGCGCAAAATCTAAAAATATAAATCCTACCAGAAGTCGGATGACATAGTTCAATGAGCCGACGACCCTGGCATGAGTAGAAACAGCCACACAAAGAAAACGGGTCTTCAGCACAACGCAAGCAATTTTGAAATATTGGTGGGTGCTACTTTCTTTTTACCTTCTCCTGCTCATTGCCAATTTTATGTAGTGAAGAGGCAGACAGCAGTGGATCCAATAAGTAGATTTATTACAGAAAAATAAGACACCCGAAACAGCCACCAATAGGAGCAGACAGCAAGGCAACCATCTTCTCCAGCACCATGTACAAACTCCACCAGGTTCCCCTCATGACAGTCCTACATTCTAACATTACATACTTAGATTCTAGTAGAATTACATACTAACATTCTACTATGACTTACATTGGAATACTACACAGAGCACATGAATTTATATCAATGAGCTCATGGTTCCATCCACGAGTCTTGAGACCGGGAGGGGTAAGTATTTTGCTTCCCACTCCCTATATTGTATAAACGCAAACTAACACTACTTCCACAGGTATGCTTCAGCGCCCAGAGCACATCACTTTACAGCAACGAGCTCACAATTTAGGCTCCCGGTTTAATTCCCGAGTCTTCACACCAGTAGGGGTGAGTTTTTCGTTTCCCACTCCCTTTATAGTATGAACGCATACTAACACTAATAACACACTTATACTACAGCCGTTAGTATCCTACAGCACCCGGAGCCCATCACTTCACAGCAATCAGCTTGGTTTGATCCCCAAATCTTCATACCAATAGGCATGAGTACTTCGCTTCCCACTTCGGTATAGTATAAATGCAAGGTACCCGTCAATAGTTTGCTTCCCCTCCCTGTATGGTATAAACGCCTACTAACACTACTTGCATCCATATACTACAGTGCCCAGAGCCCATCCTTTTACAGCAATCACCTCGGTTTCATCCCCAAGTCTTCACACCGGAAGGCGTAACTACTTCTCTTACCCCTACCGGTATACTATCAACACACAGTAGCAGTCAGTAGTTCGCTTCCCACTCCCTGTATGGTATAAACACCTACTAACACTACTTGCACACATATGCTACATACACCAGACCACATCTCTTTACAGCAATGACCTCACGGTTTAGACTCTCAGTTTCATACCCGAGTGTAGCTCCATATCATATCAGCACCATGTCACTCTGAGCAACACCGCACTTTCAGACCAGTAACAGTGACTACTTTGCTTCGCTTCACACTCCCTCACAAAGCTTACAGTGCTCCTACCCTCCTTTCCTACTTTTTTCACCCTTTTTTCCCCTTACTCGCTTCAACAGAATCACAAAATAGCGGCCAACACTTCCTAGTTGCAACACCAACACAGCCAATAAGCAGCAAGCTCCTGCTCATAACGCCTCAACTAATCAGATGGCAGAATTCCCAAATATCGATATCTGTAAATTTTAATTTTTTTCAAAAACTACTGAAAGGATTTACATCAAATAAACAAAAGCGTGCTTTCTACACCAAGACCCTTCTCCCTGCCAAATTTGGGGTAATTCCATTCACCAGTTCCACCTGTAGCCTTGTCTGAACTTTTCTATGGAAATTAATATGGAGAAAACATGTTTTGGGACCCCCTTGACGAATCACCCCCAAACTTTTAACATAGGAGCTGATATGAAGAAGGAATTAGTTTTCAAAATTTCATGAATATTCATCAAATGACACCAAAGTTATAAGCGAAACAAAAAATACTCTTCCTATAGAAACTCGGTCCTAACTTTATAACTACCTACTGGCAACCACCAGCAGGTAATAAAGAACAAATTAGAATAGTTCCTTGATTCTTTTAGCTTTCAAAACTTCTCTCTATTACTGTCTTTCTCATTTAATTAAATATTATTATTAATTATAGTCAAGTACACATAGAAGTCGGAAATGCAAGGTATTCTATCAACACACTTTCTAAAACATTCTACAACACGTGGAGGTTAAAAGTTCATCAATATTTTCAAACCTAATGATTTTTTTTGGAACATTTTCTCAAACATTTAACGGCATGTCCAGGTTAACAGTTCACAATTGTTTTAAGTTGGAACACTGCATTCCAAATGCAAGTAGCAGGTGTGGTTGAGTTGATCAGATTTTATCCTATAATATGTACTCCACGTTCAAACTGCCTTTTCTTAACCACAAAGATGCTTTTCCACAAAACGAATGTGCACCCTACTTTTAAAAAACAATGTTTTTCATCTCCCAATCAGGTACCGTTTTACATGCGAAAAGAAACTAGTTCCCCATCTTTAACCCCTTCGATGCTCATGACGGAACGGTTCCGTCATGAGCGTCGGTTGGCCTGTGCTCATGACAGAACCGTTCCATCATAAGCCCGTTGGCTCATTAGAACCTTCAGCACAGCGCGAGAATTCGCGCCGCGCTGAAGGTGTTAAACATATCTCTAATTTTACGAAGGAACTGCATGAGCTGCAGACATCTTTTCATACCTTCCAGCCATACCTTTAAAGTGCTAGTGTGGATCGTAGGACATAGCTATGTTTTCTGGTGCAAGAGGTGTGCAGAACAGAGATGTATCGACTTAGACCTAGGTTTACAAAATGGGGACATTAAATGGTTTGGACAGGATTGAAATGGCACCAATTGTTGCCTTTGTTTAAAACCTGTTTGAATCTCCAACACCCCGACCTCATGATTGTGCACTGTGGTGGAAACGACCTAGGCACATTGACTGGGGAGGGTTTGGAAATGCTTTGGACAATTGATGTTACTTTTGCCTCAAACTGTATTTGTATATTCCAATATATGCCAAAGACAGAAGTGGAAATGGTCCAAACAATGTAGTCCTCAGATTGAAAAATCTCTTTAGAAAGTCAGCAAAGCTGTGTCTGCATCCCTCAGAGATCACAAAATGGGCTTCATCTACAACAACAACATACGTTTTGATATAGCAGATGTATACAGAAGTGATGGAGTACACTTCACAGATCAGGGAAACCAAGTTTTACTGAATAACTTTAAGCTGTGCATCCACACTTATATGTAGCTCCAACTTATGAACACAAGGGCTCTTTTTGGAGCCACCCTATAATTTACAACTTAGGCCCGCTATTTTAGGGCAAGATACCGGCAACTCCCGGACCCTCGCCAAAATGTATCCTCCACACAGCTTTGGCGCAGGAGCCAGACCATCCCACTTTGCAACACAGACCTCTCGCTTTGATCCCCGGCTCTACTCACCCATAAGGGTGAGTGGTTTGCACTTTACAAAGACCGTATTGATTTAACTTCGCACTCCCTATACAACACCACCTAAGCACCATATACAAGTTGAACACTTGTGGCACAGCGCCAAGAGCACATGACTTCACAGCATAATACACACAGTTTAGGCTCAAGGTTTCATCTCAGAGTACAGCAGCAGCTTAATTTAACAGCATGACACTCTATGCCAGGGGTCTCCAAACCGGTCCTGGAGGGCCGGATCCATGCCAGATTTTTAAAATAACTACATGTATCTCAATGGGGATATCCAAAAAATCTGGCATGGATCCAGGACCGGTTTGGAGACCCCTTCTCTACGCAATACCTCACTTAATTTCCATACCCCGCACTTTCAGACTGGAAGGGATCAGTAGTTCAACAGTTTTAACCCGAGTCCGTCAGCAGCTCTGCTTACGCCCCCAGCGCCATCAGCCCCGTAGGAGTGAGTAGTTATCGCTTCACAAATAGCAAATTGATTTGATACATGCGTATTTACCTTCACAGTCCCTCTATAACACCCACTAAGCACCATACACAACCTACAATGTTCGAAACAAAAGTTCATCAAAGTAGCTATAACTACATGCTCATACTTGGACAGGTATGGCACAGCACCTAGAGCACATGACTTCACAGCATAGCACACACAGTTTGGGCTTATGCTTTCATCCCCGAGTCTGGCAGCAGCTCAGCTTAGCACCATGAGACTCTAGACAATATCTCACAAATATTCTGTACCCCAGGACTTTCAGACCAGAACGCTTCAGTAGTTCGTCCTAGTAGGTATAAACACATGCTGACACTACTTCCACAGGTGTAGTGCAGCGGCCACAGCACATGACTTCTCAACATAAGACACACAATTTGAGCTCACTAAATCCTTCATCCAGACACTTATACATCCACTCATTCTTCAATATGTAAAACATATTTAAACTTTACAGAAACACACAGTCACTGGCTGATGTCATCAGTGATGTTATTAGTGATGTCATTTGAGATGTCATCAGTGATGTCATCAGTGATGTCATTTGAGATTTCATCAGTGATGTCATCAGTGATGTCACTGACCATGTCAAGAATGATGTAGTATGTGACATCATCAGCAGTGGATTGCGGGAGCGCGAGTTATAGTGAGTCCAACTAACTATAACGTGGAAATTTCAATGGTTTTGTATGAATAAAATGTTCAGCTAACTATAACTGGTGTGAAACCTATGGTTTTTTCAGTGAATTTCAAAGGTTTTTTAAATGCTAATTCCTAACTATAACGAGTGTGAAACCTATGTTTTTTTTTGTGAAGTTCAAAGGTTTTTTAAATGCTAATTCCTAACTATAACGTTTGTGAAACCTATGATTTTTTCAGTGAATTTCTAAGGTTTTTTAAAAGTTAATTCCTTGCAATTTTGAGTTTGTAACCTTCGATTTTTAAAGTGAATTTTTAAGTTTTTTTAGTTGTTTTTTTATAACTATTAATTATTATATTTTTTACATATTTTTTTTTATAATTAATTTTCCAAAGTATTTTTCATGTTTTTTTTTTTTTAGCATTTTACCCCGGAGCGCTTAAGGTGCGCGCACCGGTGAGCCCACCCGGGAGCGTAGCGAGAGTGCTATTTCCACATGCGGAAAAAAAAGTATGTATTTAAAGTAAATAATAATGCAAGACATTCAGTGGCATACTTATAAAAGTAGTATTTTTGATTTTAAATAACCATATTTTAACTTTAAACGCATTTCTGAAAGTCTAACTTCATTTAGGCGCGCCGCGTAAGCGCCCCCGGAAGCGCCCAAATGTGCCGCGTAAGCACTCCCGGAAGCGCCTACGTGCGTGCCGGGAGTGCCCCAGGAAGCGCTTCGGTGCGCACAGCATAAGCGCGTCAAGTCATGTGACCTTAAAATAACACTTTTCATTGGATGTTAACAGTTTTTTTTTCAACTAATGAAAACCCCACCCATTTCCTTCCCTACCACTTTCACTTTGGAGAGAGCAAGACCTATTCTCTTCTTGTCTTCAAATCTTTCCAAAGAATGGTTGCAAGACCATCAAGCAGCAGTGATGAGTCTGATGGGTTTCTTGAGGAGGTCCCTCCTCAGCCAAAGGTGAAGGAGCACTTCATATGGAAATTTTTTACAATACCAGAAGGGGAGAAAAAGGTAAATGCACCTAAAGTGGAGTGCAAGATTTGCCAGACTGTTCTTTCTCGTGGTGAACGTACCACAAAATATAGTTTTGGGAACTCCAAGATGATTCGGCATGTTCAAAGGAGGCACCTCCAGAACTATGCCCGGGAGAGTGACCTGGCACGGAATGCCCCAAGAGATGGTGCCTCAACTTCCACTGGAGGACAAACATCATCGGGGAGAGGAAGATCAGTGGAGCTGATTCCCAACATTCAGCCTGTTTTCAGTGACATCAACATTCGTTGTAAGCAGTGTAATGAACTGCTTTGTGTTGGAGAGCAGAGTATCCTCCTGATTGTTCGCAAAAGGGAAGAACATCGCTGCCCTCCCCAGCCCTAATTTTTCCCCTTTTTTGCTTTAGTTGAGCAGTTTGGCAATCCCTATTTTTGTTTTTGTTCTGATAAAAATACCGAAAAAAATGTAAAAGCATTCAGAAAAAGAAAAAAAAAAAAACTAAAAATGAAGAAAAAAACCAGTTCTTTTTAGAACTACCTCAATTCTCCAAAAAGAGCTATATTCTTTACAAATTCAAAAGGAGTTAGTGAAGTCTTTCACTGTTTTACCCTGTGGTGCGCTCAGGTGCGCGTACCGGTGAGCGTACATGAGAACTGACCCAGCGCTTACCCCGCGAAAATTGCAAAAAAAAAATATACTTTTTTGTCCTTCAGGGTCGTTCTAGGCACCCCTCAGAAAACCTAGGGGGTCAGGGGGTGTGTACCCTGCCCCCTTTTAAACATTTATCCCTTTTTATTTTCACCTCTCGTGTCTCGATTCTACCGAGACACAAGATGGCGGACTCTCCGGACTGTTTAGAATGTTGACAGACATCCGACAGCCAATCAGCTTTCCGCTTGCGCACTCCCGTAGCACTCCGGGTGCGCTCCCCGGTACGCGTACCGGTGAGCTCTCGGAGCGCGCCTATAAATATATATGTGTTTTTGAAGTTCATTTTCAAAAAAAACACCGGAGCAAATTTCACCAAATATAGCAAAGGCACATCTGCGTACCAGTCCCTACAATTTTTGCAAAGTTTGGCGTAATTCCGTTCAGCGGTTCGGGCTGTAGCCGTGTCAGAGCATCCTATGGAAATTTTATGGGGAAAACACGTTTTGGGACCCCCCGTTTTTCTCTGCCCCTACTTCACGAATCCCACCCGCATCGGTGCTTTTGCATAAGTGAATTTAATAGCAGGAAACAAGGTGTTTCGCCATGAGGCTTGCTCACGTCTCGGCGAAACGCGTTGTTTCCTGCTATTAAATTCACTTATGCAAAAGCATCCTGAGGTGTCCGGGTACGTTTTGTGGACAACGAATGCTGTTGAAATAATTTTTGGGCTTTCCGGTGGCCCCACCTAGACCACCCGCGAGTTTGTTTCCTTTCACACCCTAGCTGTTGCTGCCACATATGTGTGTGTATATATATATATATATATATATATATATATATATTACCTACTGGCGGTCGCCAATTGGTAGTTATAGTTAGGATTTTTTTCAATGCAAAATCTCAACATTCTATTGGGAATAACATTGGCGCCGGTTGAGGAATCTGCCTGAAACTTTCCTCAAATTTGCCTCACGGCGCTCCGGTCCTTCCCTGAAAATTTGGGGGGGATTCATTAAGCGGGGGCCGAGATAAAATGGGGGTCCCAAAACGTGTTTTCCCCATGTTAATTTCCATAAGGCGGTCGACCTCACTTTTAGCACGAACGGCTGAATGGATTTCCACCAAACTTCGCAAAATTGTAGGGACTGGTAGCCCGATGTGCCTTTGCTATGTCTCAAGATATATGCTCCAGTGGTTTTTCCGAAAATTAACTTTGAAAAAATATATATTGGGCTACATTGGGCTATATATATGTTAGAGCCCAAATGTAGCCCAATATAGCCCAATGTAGCCCAATGTAGCCCAAAGATGGCCACCAGAGACAAAAAAAAACAAATGTTGCCCAAATATCAGCCAGATGTAGCCCAACTATAGCCCAATGACAGAATGTCCCAGAGTGTTCTAAAGAACAACTAGAGCGCTAACAGTCTTACTTATGACAAAAGTATGGCACACCTGAAGCCATCTTGATTGGAATAAAGTGTTAACACTTAAAACATTTAATTTGCAAAGGAACAAAATGAGGGGGTTCATTTTGCCATAGAAATTATGATTAGTGCTGAAGAAAGAAAAATTAGGGCACATTTTGAGTGACTTCTCAAATCCTCTTATATTTCATAAAAAAATTCTGATATGCAGTCTCCCAAGATGGCCACCAGAGACAAAAAGAGCCCAAATGTAGCCCAAATATCAGCCAGATGTAGCCCAACTATAGCTCAATGACAGAATGTCCCAGAGTGTTCTAAAGAACAACTAGAACGCTAACAGTCTTACTTATGACAAAAGTATGGCACACCTGAAGTCATCTTGACTGGAATAAAGTGGTAACACTCGATACATTTAATTTGAAAAGGAACAAAATGAGGGGTTTCATTTTGCTATATATATATATATATATATATATATATATATATATATATATATATATATATATACATATACATATATATATATATTTTTATGGAATTCATTCCGAGATTGGGTTTTCATGTACAAACATTCATATTAGTGTATACATAATGCATTTATGCAGAAAATGATTTGTTCTAATTTCTTTTATGAACATTGACTGTGATAGTCTGTGTTTTCCCTATCAAGTTGGTCACATGACCATTTAGGAAGAAGGGCTATAGGCAGGGCACTTAAGCACTTTAAAAAGCACAAAAAATGCACTAATGTGAACAAGGGCTGCAAAGCCCGAAACGCGTCATGGTTGGTTGGTCAAGAAAAATTCTGGAAAAATAAAAAACTTACCTGGAAAAGCTGTGGTCTGTCTCCTGCTTCGCCGGTCCTGTGGGATTGGAGGTGGTATTGCGGAGTTCCTGTCGATACGATTACAGAAGTTCGGCTTGCTTCTGTCAACAGACCCCCTCGTCGAATGTGGCGCCTGAGTTTCAAACCGACTTGTAAATGTTTCCGAAAACGGAATCTCTAGCAGGTGCCCCCTATCATTCACCACCGGTACGAGACGGCGTTGCAGCGCAGAACAGTCACCGGCAGGGTCGGCCGACTCTGCTGCCTGATTGGTGTACGGCTGCGCCACGATCTAACTCACGGCATCGGATAGGTGGAGAGGTCATTTAAACAGTTGTGAGCACTCTGGATATGCAGCCGTAGCAACGCTTTACGAACGGTTTGCAAAAGTGCTTTCCAGTACATTCTGTGATTCCCGAACCAACCAACATGTCTGCAGAGGCTTTCTGTGTGAGGGAGGCGGAGGCGGCGCAATTGTTTGACAACATCGCCGTAACGAGTGATTCCACATAAAAGGTCCCGGCTGGGACGGACAAAAACAGTGAGGGTGACATTAAGAATCTATATAAGACTTTGGAAAGGCAAAGGCGTTTGGAAATTACCAAATGGTGGGAGCACTACACACTAACCAAATACGCAGACGCTGGTCGTGTTCCAAGAGGACTCCGCATCATGCTGGCACCCAGCTTTGACCGCCCCAACCCTATGATGCTTAAAGAATGGGGGCAAAGCAACCTGGCTGGTTCGATGAACTTAGTTCATATTCTGATAAAATATGCTGCCATCGACAGAGCTGAAATACTTCTAAACATCGACAAGCTCAAGAAGAAATCAGGAAATGCAAGGAGTCAGAAGTGGTTATAAAAAATCTGGAAGAAGCAATGAGTGGACAAGTGTGGCTCACTGGTTAGCTCAGGCAGACCCTGAAGCAGAGGTCAGACCCGGGACCAGGGTTCAATTCCCGACGCGGCAGGGTCTTGAGCTCAAATGTCCATGGACTCGATAATTCTCGCTTCGGTGCCTGACCTAATCATGGGTTCACACTCTGCAACTCTGGGCATTAAGCTTGCTTAATCTCCACAACGGCCCCCCACGGCGGGATGCCTGGCTTTCACCTTGGGGATGCCCTGTAGGGGCTATCTCACAGGGAAAAAGCCAGGACGGGTTCCCAAGGCAAGTGTGGAGATACCCCTTCGGGGGTCGATTCAGGTGCTATATAAGAAACATAATAATAATAATAATAGTAATAATAATAATGACCGCCTGAAGAAACATGAAGACAAAATTAAGGCAAGAAAGGTCAGCAAATTTGCTCGCGACCAGGCAGACTACGCACACGGGCAAATTTTTACCTTTGCCCGGAAATACAGTGCAGCAAAAAGACAGAAATATAGTGGGAATTTAAAACAGCAAGCAATACCCACCACCTCACGCAATGACCCTGAACATGATGATGAGTTGATCAATGAAGACATAAGCAGAAACACGCCATCCACGTACAGTGTTTCCAGTGATGATTCTGGTAGAGACCGGCAAGCAGCACCTATTTTGGATCTGGCTGAAGAACTTGATTTTTTAGTTGCAGAAAGACTGAGAACATTGCGCCCTCGGCTCGACAGTCAAGGGCAAATCAAAAAACCAAAAACCAAAAAAGACGAGAACGAAGGAAACAAGCAAGAAAACAAAGTGCAAAAGAAGAAAACCAAAACACAATGGCAACGAAGGAAGGGAGCAACAAAAAAGCAGTAATCAATCTTTCCAGTGTGGTCCTGGATAAAGCTGAAGAACAACTGCTCTCTTTGGGGCTCAACTTTTGTCCGGCCCAATCATTCGATTATGCGGTGACCCGCATTGATGTGTATCGTTTTATAAGAAAAATGAAGCTGCGAAAACATTTTGCCACCCAAAACTTGAAAACGGCTATTGGAACTTTTGCTCCGGATGATCTCAACACCCCGGATGGGGTGCCAGAGGTAAGAGCTGCTGATGTCTCTACTTATCTAACTCTTAATGACCTTTGCCAAGCCACACATTTCCAGCCTTTCAGCACTGATACTGAGAGCAACACTGAAACCAGACTGTCAAAAATTAACATCATTCAAAAGGGGGCTGGCATCACGCCTTTTAAGAACAAGTCTAAATTTGTCCCTTTAATGGTTAAAGATGCCATTGACACGTCCCATGACTGCATAACCAACGAAATTAAGCAATTACATATTAAATCTTGTAAAAGGAATAAAACTAAATATGACCATCAACAAGCAAATTACATAGCACTTATGAAAAAGCTCACCGTTAACCCAAATATAGTTGTAAAGACAGCTGATAAAGGTGGCAACCTTGTAATTTGGGAGAAAAGTGATTATGTTGCAGAAGCTTTGCGCCAACTCAATACTACATCTTGCTATAGCAAAGCCAATAAGAAAGAATATTTCAATGCTAAAATTTCACTGGAAAAACTTTTGAGTAAGTATCGGCGAGTGGGACTGATTTCAGGAGAGGAATATAAATTCATGTATAAAGAGCTTCCTGTCCTCCCTGTTTTCTACCTAATCCCCAAAATACATAAGAATATCTTGCCTACTTCCGGAAGACCGATCATTTCGGCGATCAACAGTGCCGGAGAAAATGTGAGTCGCTACATTGACTGTTTTTTACAAGAACTGGTCAAAATATTGCCAAGTTATGTGCGCGATACTAGCGACTTCCTGTTAAAAACTAAAGATTTGGAACGGCAAGAAGATATGCTGCTCATTACATTGGATGTAGAGTCCTTATATACAAGCATTGGACATACAGAGGGACTAATGGCCACTAAACATTTTTTGGATACCCGATCCGCTGACTTTTATGAACACAACAAAGTCATTTTGGAATTAATGAATTGGTGTCTAAACAATAATTACTTTGCCTTTGGCAAAGATGTATGGAGACAATTACGTGGCGTGGCTATGGGTTCCTGCTTCTCCCCCAGCTACGCGTGCTTGCACATGGGCTGGTGGGAGGAGCAGGTCCTGGGCTACACGCATGCAATATGGGTGAGAGAAAAAATTGTCAAATACCTAAGGTACATTGATGATATTTTTATTCTGTGGCAGGGCAGTGAGGAAGATGCGAATTTGTTTATAAATGAAATCAATGCTAATTCTCTTAACCTCCATTTTACCTCACACATCAGTGCTCGCCAGATAGAATTCTTAGATGTACTGTTATATGTGGAAGCCAATCGACTTACATCTACGTTACATCACAAACCCACATCTGGCAATACCCTTTTACACGCCTCTAGTATCCATCCTAAGCACACCATTTATAGTATCCCTCTGGGTGAAATCCTAAGAATCAAGCGTATTTGTAGCTCTACATCGGATTTTGATAAATGTGTCAATGACCTCAGAACCCGTTTTTTAGAACGCGGTTATTCGAATCAGATTTTTAACCAAGCTTTGGCTAAAGCAAGGTTAAGAAGCAGAGAGAGTTTGTTACAGATGCCTGACCCTGACAATGTTGAGTTGTCCACACATTCTGATACACTTTTGAATACTTGTCCCAGGTTTATTACGGCCTACAGTAGTGATGAATATGCCATTATAAAAGAATTATCCCAAAAAATTGGCCCATCATTTTAACTGATAACATCTTAAGTCCTACTTTACCAGCAAAACCCATCATAACGTATCGTAGGGCCAGAAATATGGGTATTTCCCAAGATGTTAACAGTCCAGAATTAAAACAGAAGGACAACTGGTTAAAGGCCAAACCTGGGTTTCAGAAGTGTACTCACTGCAGGGCCTGCAAATTTGGTGAAAACAAAACACACTTCCGTACACCATTTTGCCCCAATTAGATTCCAATCAAGGGGTGCTACGATTGTAAAACGGATTTTGCAGTTTATGTTCTGACTTGCACCTGTGGACTACATTACATCTGAAGTACCAAAGCCCAGGTGCACGTCAGAATTCTGCAACATCTTAGGGCAATACTACATACGGATCCTTCCTATCCTGTAGCTCGCCATTTTGCAGCTAAGCACAACAAAGATCTTAATTGTCTCAGGTACTATGTGATAGGATCAGTATTGCCCCTACGGAGAGGAGGCAACAGAGAGTTGTTATTGCGACAACTCGAAACACGTTTTATTCTAGAGTTCGACAGCAAATGGCCGAATGGCCTTAATAATACTGAAGATTTTTACAATTTCCTGTAAATAAGCTACAAACTCTTTACATTTGTCTGATATGATTCATTTGCCCCTCTCCTAGTAGCAGCCGTATGGTATATTTTGAAGTCAGTCTCTGTTATGCATACCTCTCTAATTCAATGAGTAGTCAGGTTCCTTGTTGCTCATTAAAACATGAAGTATATGGTGATGTATTTATTTTCTACAATTTCATGAATTGATAGATAGTCAGGTCCCCTGTTATCTATCAAGGTTTTGACACTTATGAATATTTGCACTTTATTATGTACAATAATTTGAATTGGTTTAATAATTCTGTGTCATTTTTCAACTTGCATCCCTTCTTGCCATTTTAAGATCAATGGTTTGTTTACTCTTCCCTCTTTTTATCCACATGTTATCACTATCTAATTCTTATATACACTGTCTGATATGTTCTTTTAGGAAAATAAATTTATAATGAAATCAATGTTTTTAGAAATGCATTTTTAGAATGAAAAATAGTTCCTGATTTTATGACGGGTAACTGATTGTTTTTTCATAGTGCATTCTCTTATATTCAATAACATGTATTTCAATGTCTTTTAGAATATACAGCATGCACTTTATTTCTAGCCTCTTTGCACACTAGGCAGGGTTGTCCTAGCTTTTTTGGTTGTTATTATTATAATACCGTTTGGCCCTATATTTGTCGACATGACTCAACTTCACCCTGACTTGATGTCTACATATGTTAGTAAACAGACTTACGCTATCTACAGTTTATGACATTGTTATATTAATCAATGTTTACATGATTTACTGGATTTAACCAGTTATGTTATTAATTTATGGAATTCATTCCGAGATTGGGTTTTCATGTACAAACATTCATATTAGTGTATACATAATGCATTTATGCAGGAAATGATTTGTTCTAATTTCTTTTATGAACATTGACTGTGATAGTCTGTTCTCCCTATCAAGTTGGTCACATGACCATTCAGGGAGGAGGGCTATAGGCGGGGCAATTAAGCACTTTAAAAAGCACAAAAAATGTACTAATACCTTGCATCTGAACAAGGGCTGCAAAGCCCGAAATGCGTCATGGTTGGTTGGTCAAGGAAAATACTGGAACAATAAAAAACTTACCTGGAAAAGCTGTGGTCTGTCTCCTGCTTCGCCGGTCCTGTGGGATTGGAGGTGGTATTGCGGAGTTCCTGTGGATATATATATATATAT
The DNA here is from genome assembly GCF_964263255.1 of Lissotriton vulgaris. NCBI lineage: Eukaryota > Metazoa > Chordata > Amphibia > Caudata > Salamandridae > Lissotriton > Lissotriton vulgaris. The sequence continues at coordinate 589,950,092 of NC_141691.1, forward strand.
ATATATATATATATATATATATATATATATATATTTATTTACTGAAAAAACCATAGGATTCACACCAGTTATAGTTAGGAATTAGCATTTAAAAAACCTATTAAATTCACTGAAAAAACCATAGGTTTCACACCAGTTAGTTAGATGGAAATTTTACTCGCATAAAAGTTAGTTGGACTCACTATAACTTGCGCGTGCAATGCACTGCTGATGACGTCACATATTTCATCACTCATGACATGGTCATGAGTGATGTCACTGACCATGTCATGAGTGATGTAATATGTGACGTCATCAACAGTGCATTGCACGCGCAAGTTATAGTGAGTCCAACTAACTATAACGTGTAAATTTCAATGGTTTTATGCGAGTAAAATTTCCACCTAACTATAACTGGTGTGAAACCTATGGTTTTTTCAGTGAATATATTTTATGTTAAGGTATTTTACTAACGATGAATTGTTATCAATGGTATTAATACTTCCCCAACAAACCAAATGCACAATGATTAAATGTATTTTACGGATATTTATTGTGATTGAAACATGTAAATACACGAAATGAAATGGTTAATGAAGACCATAGAAAGCGTCCGGTACTTTCCCCAAGTATGTCTTCCCTTTCTATACACACACACATTTTTTCAGCCCTGACACGTGATGTGATGTGAAACAATCTCGGGCTCTTTAATTAGACTGAGCAGTATGTGTAACACTGTCATGTGAACAAGGCTCGCTGAGAGCCGAAACGTCATGCGCCAATATTTGAGCTGAATAAATATTTGCACAAGAAGGTCCATGTCTGCGTCTCCGTGTTCAGGGGGAGAGCCTGAGTGAAGGGAGCAAGACGTGGCATTCTGGATATATATATATATATATATTCCAACAACCGCTCCCAGCTATTCCTCGTCTCGTAACACGGCGAGCCTGTGTGGGTGCCGGACACCCTTAATTTCATGAACAAAATTCCCCCACTCAGAAGAACGGCACAGGCTGCCTTTGGATGCTTCAAAATGTATTTATTTAAGGCACAGAATCGGCAGCTCCCTACCGACGCGTTTCGCCACTAAGGCTTGGTCACGGTTACTGTGTTCATTTCATGGTGCTATTTACATAGTGAAAACAAAGTGCATAGAAGAGGGACTACAGTAGTTCCACTCGGCCGCTTTTGGCCGCCATATTTGAGTGGTACTTTACAATAAACATATATTGTCATGATACTGTGTTTATGCAAATGAAGTATAATACAAAATTAATGATAAATCTAGCCACATTTGGCTGGTTATAAGTAACTTATTAGTGAAATCAACTTCGAGGGTCGGCTCGTGTTGGCGAGCTATAGGACCCGTTTTGGCCACCATCTTAGAGTAGTGTTGACGCACCACATTGAATGTATAAACAATAACAATCTAAACAATAAAGATTAAGTTAAGTAGTTCAAAGCGATGCTATTGATGTTTTTGATGTTTTTGAACGGAGTGTTACTAGAGATTTAAAAAACTTGAGATATAATACCAAAGGTCTAGCTAATCACAATTTGACCAAAGAGCAATGTAACGCACTTGACTCCCTTAGAAATGATGATTCTATTGTAATACGTCAATCTGACATGGGAGGGAATGTCGTGGTATGGGGAAAAGCTGAATACTTATCAGAGGGGCTTAAACAGCTAAGTGACACACAATGTTATTGCAAAGCAACTGTTGAAGAGCTAAAAACTTCGTATGAGACATTCAATGAGATGTTAGTAAATTGGTATGAAAATGGTATACTGGAAAAGGGGGAGTACTTGAGCTTGAAATGCAAGTATCCAAAAACACCGGTCCTATACCTCCTACCTAAACTGCATAAAGATCCACTAGTTCCACCAGGTAGACCAATTGTGTCCTCCATAGGGTCACAACTAGAAGTAACATCTAGATATATAGATCACTACCTGAGACCTTTTGTAATGTCCCTACCAGCTTACCTTAGAGATACAATGCACTTCCTGAACCTAATTCATGATTTAGCCTGGGAACCAGACTACCTTCTAATTACGATGGATGTGACAAGCTTGTACACTTCCATCAAACATGAAACAGGTATCTTGGCAATTAGGCACTTCATGAGAGCGAGATCCATCAATAATGTGACACACACAGAGATGTTAGCGGAAATGACACATTACTGCCTGACCAATAACTTTTTTTATTTTGATGACCAGCTGTACAGGCAGAGACAAGGGACGGCGATGGGCACTTGCTTCGCCCCCAGCTACGCGAATTTATTCATGGGCTGGTGGGAGGAGCAAGTGTCCCGTAGCCAAGGTGACCAGGGTGAGAGGGTGATACTACGGACCCGTTTCATAGATGACATTTTCTGCATTTGGAAAGGAGATGAGGCAAGTGCTAGAGAATACATCGCTAACCTTAATAACAACGAGGTAAATATTAAATTAACCTCACAGATTAGCAGAGAAAGAGTCATCTTCCTTGACACACAAGTGGAGGTCAGGAATAACAAACTAGTCACAAGCCTCCACAGAAAAGAGACTGCAGGGAACAGCCTATTGTTTGCCACCAGTGCACATCCATACACTCTTATCCAGAGCATCTCCTTTGGGGAGTTGTTAAGAGCTAAGAGGAACAACAGCAGTAACAGTGACTTTGAAACAGAGAAAAATGTAATGATAGACCGTTTCAAAGAAAGAGGATATTCAGAAAAAACTATCCATCAAGCTGTTGAAAGGGTAGACAAAGTAGCTAGAACTGACCTATTAGTCCCCAAACAAAAACCTCAGAGTGAGGATGATGAAAAAGTAAGGTTCATTACCACATACTCAGGTCAAGCATACAGAGTGAGAAACATATTGGAGAAAAATTGGCCAATTTTGACAACTGACAAGTTTCTGAGTAATTATGTGAAAGAACACCCACAGATTACTTATCGAAAGGGTAAATCACTGAAGGATGATTTGAGCAAAAATATGGTCACACATAAAAAAACTGTATACAACAAGAATCTCACTGGCTTTGAATGCTGTATGAAGTGCAAAGCATGTAAGGGAAGCAATAATTGTAACAAAATCAGAGTGCCTAACAGTTCCAGATTTTTTAACATGAGGGGTCCATTTGACTGCAACACCGAATACTGTGTGTATTGCCTAATCTGTCCCTGTGGAAAATTCTACATTGGAAGTACCAAACACAGGGCCAAGATTAGGATACTAGAACACAAGCGAGCAATTAGGAACATCAATGAACAGTACCCCGTCGCTCGTCATTTCAACACACCACAATCAAAATGACAACCTGTTGAAATATGTGGTGTTAGATGCAGTCAAATAGAATGTGAGAGGAGGTGATAGGCTGCAACAATTGAGAATCTTGGAATCAAAATTCATTATTGATTTCGAGACACTGCACCCTGTGGGGATGAATTGCAGTGAGGAACTGGCAGTTCACCTCTGAAGATATTGAACATATATGATCTGATATTTCCTTTCGTTTGCTTTTATGTGTAAATAATCTGATTCGATTGTTTTTAAAATCACTAATTTTCTTTTTACATAGGGGAACAAGACTACAAACAACAACCGGCTTAATGATTTAATTATGGCGGAATTGTCACAACTGTTTAGCCCACTGGGGCATCACCTGCACAACCACTAGAAAGTGAAATCTGGGACATTACATTAGCCCACTGGGGCGAGACTTAATCTTTATTGTTTAGATTGTTATTGTTTATACATTCAATGTGGTGCGTCAATACTACTCTAAGATGGCGGCCAAAACGGGTCCTATAGCTCGCCAACACGAGCCGACCCTCTAAGTTGATTTCACTAAATGTGGCTAGATTTATCATTAATTTTGTATTATACTTCATTTGCATAAACACAGTATCATGACAATATATGTTTATTGTAAAGTACCACTCAAATATGGCGGCCAAAAGCGGCCGAGTGGATCTACTGTAGTCCCTCTTCTATGCACTTTGTTTTCACTATGTAAATAGCACCATGAAATGAACACAGTAACCGTGACCAAGCCTTAGTGGCGAAACGCGTCGGTAGGGAGCTGCCGATTCTGTGCCTCAAATAAATACATTTTGAAGCATCCAAAGGCAGCCTGTGCCGTTCTTCTGAGTGGGGGAATTTTGTTCATATATATATATATATATATATATATTCACTGAAAAAAACATAGGTTTCACACCAGTTATAGTTAGCTGGAAATTTTACTGACATAAAACCATTGAAATTTCCATGTTATAGTTAGTTGGACTCACTGTAACTTGCACGCTTAATGCACTGCTGATGACATCACATATTACATCACTCATGACATGGTCAGTCACATCACTCATGACATCACTGATGACACCATCCAGTGAATCTGTGTCTTTCTGAAAAATAAATATGTTTTATATATGTATATGTAAAGGTCGATGGAAGAATAAATGGTTAATTAAGTGTCTTAATGGATATTTTCTGTTTTAAAAATGATTGGTTAACTAGCTTATTAAGTGTATCATAGTGAATACATATATTAGCGAGTATTATTTCAATATTTAAATGTTTGTATCAGTGTTTCACTTTGTATATAAGTGGGTGCATAGGTTGGTGAGTAGCTACATGTGTGTTTCTATGGCTTATTAGATGTTTTTTTTAGTATCAGTATAAATGTCTGTATGATTTGGTGGGGGTGTTACTTAGCACACTGATGCATCAATGACTGACTCACTGTTTGTATGTGTTTTAAAGACAGCATATGTGCCAGACTGTATGGGTGAGTGAGTGTGAAGAAGGTGAATTTTGGGAAGGAAAGTAAGGAGAAGAAGAGTGAATATAGGGAATGTTGATATTCAAAGAAAATGTTGAAAAGGAACGGGGGTGTGGAAGGGTAAGAAAAGATGCATTGCTGGAGTTGAAGGCCTCATTTATGAAGCCATGCGTCACCTTAACACCACCAGAGCGTCATATTTACAAAGTGGTGCATCTAGGTAGATGCGCCACTTCGTAAGCCCTTGCGCCACATTATTCCTACATCAGGTGTAATGTATGCATATGGGACGTATTGGCGCAAGAGAGGGTCGTAGAGGTGACGCAGTGAAATCTATGAGATATCACTGCGTCACTTTTAAGACGCTGTTGCGTCCAAATATTACGCCTGTTTCACAGCAGGCGTGCAGGCCCTTTCACATGGGGCTTGGGTATTGGCGCAAGAGAGGGTCGTAGAGGTGACGCAGTGAAATCTATGAGATATCACTGCGTCACTTTTAAGACGCTGTTGCGTCCAAATATTACGCCTGTTTCACAGCAGGCGTGCAGGCCCTTTCACATGGGGCTTGGCCCCATGTGAAAGGATGCATTGCTGGAGTTGCTTCATTTTTGTGACACACTCCAGCAATGCTTCACTTTTGCGCTTACAGATAAATCTGAAATACTAACATATCTAAAAGAACTTCCAACATAATACGTCATAAATTTATTATGACGCATGAGTAGAAGACTGAAGGACTCATTTATGAGGCCATGCGTCACATTAACGCCACCGATGCGTCACTTTTTGTGACGCACCAGTGCTGTAAAAAATGCACCTTATTCAGTCATATTTACAAAGTGACGCATCTAGGTAGTTACGTCACTTTGTAAGGCCCTGCGCCACATTATTCCTACCTCAGGTGTAATGTATGCAAACGGGACGTATTGACGCAAGAAAGGCCCGGTATGCGCCCCGGTGCGCGTACCGGGGTGCGCCTATAGATATATATATTTTTTAGAACCTAAATTACTCAAAATCCACTGGAGCACACATCTTGAGACATAGCAAAGGCACATCGGGCTACCAGTCCCTACAATTTTGCCAAGTTTGGTGGAAATCCATTCAACCGTTCGGGCTAAAAGTGAGGTCGACCGCCCTATGGAAATTAACATGGGGGAAACGCGTTTTGGGACCCCCCTTTTATCTCGGCCCCCGCTTGACGAATCCCCCCCAAACTTTCTGGGAAGGACCGGAGTTCGAAGAGGCCACTTTGAGGAAATTTTCAGGCAGATTCGTCAACCGGCGCCAAAGTTATTCCAAATAGAATTTTGAGATTTAACATTGAAAAAAATCCTAACTATAACTACCTACTGGAGACCGCCAGCAGGTAATATATGTATATATATATTACCTACTGGCGGTCGCCAGTAGGTAGTTATAGTTAGGACCTAGTTTCCATAGGAAATCCTCAACATTCTATTTGGAATAACTTTGGCCCTGGTGGATGAGTCTTTGCGAATTTCTCAAAGAAGATGGCTCGGTCCGCTGCGCTCCTTCCCTGAAAGTTTGGGGGGGATTGGTCAAGTGGGGGCTGAGATATAAGGGGGGTCCCAAAACGTGTTTTCTCCATGTTATTTTCCATAGGACCTTTAGACTCGGCTACAGGTCGAACGGCTGAATGGATTTATAAGAAATTTGCCAAAACTGTAGAGTCTTGTTCGCAGATTACGCTTTTTTTGGAATGATGTAAATCCGTTCAGTAGTTGTTGAGAAAATTAAAGTTAAAGTCAATTATATATCTATAGGCGCGCACACGTGCGCGCACCCAAGCGGCTGCTCGTGAGCGGAATTTTTTTTTGCTGCGTGATGTCTGTTAACGTTCGATTCGAAGGAAATCAGGAAGTTTTGTCCGCCATTTTGTCACTGCGAGTAAATATATTGTTCATTTCAAAGCGTTGAAACATGGAAAGGGGAGAAGGTAGAGATTGTCTTGCTGCGTAGGTTTTCTCGGGGTGTGTAGTAAGGCCCTTAAACGCAAAAAGATGCAATTTTTTTTCGAAAAAAAATTACGGGGTGCGCGCACCCGGTCGCGCACACCTATTTACAAGAGTGTGGAAATGGAGATAAATTAGAAGTTTGAGTGCTTAGATATAAGGTGGCTCTGAAAAGAGCCCTTGTGTTAATTGAGTGTTTTCTGCATTTATAAGTAAGTACCGATGCAGAGCCTGATGTTGCAGAGGAAGATTCTGTTTCCCTCATTCGTGAAATGAACACCGTCTCTCCTATAGACGTCTTGCATGTGGTATCGCAAGTTGGTGTGGTAAATAGAACCCATGCTATAATCTCTGAGGAACGCAGAAACAGATTTATTTACATGTCTCCTTGCTTTCTCAAATTGTGCACAATGTTGATTGGACCAATTCCATTTCTGTCTTTGGCATATATTGGACTATACCAAGGCAGATCGAGGAAAAAGTGTCATCAATTGTCGAAAGGTGTCTTTTAGAAGCATTTCCAGACCTACCCCAGTGATTGTGCCTAGATCGTTCCCACCACAGTGCACAATTATAAGGTCTGGTTCTAGGAGATGCATAAAAGTTTTCACCAATGGAATCAATTGGTGACATTTCAATCCTCTTTTGGAAATCCATGTTATGTGTACATTTGGTAAGCCGAGGTTGCAAATTCGTCTGCTTACTGCATATTTTTCACTCCAGTGAATATAACTGTGTCCTATTAGCCAGACCTTCATTTTCAAGGGATTTGTAGTCGTCCTCCGATCGGTTCTGGAAGTGGAATGGTAGTTAGAAGTTGAAATTCTAAATAAAGAAAAAGGAAGAGGCTGGGTGTGGTTTAAAAAATAAAAATGATTGGTTGATTGTAACAAGTGGAGATTGATTAATGTTTATGTTAAACAAAAAGTACTATTGGGTGTGAAAAAACAAGATATGTAACAGAGCTGTGTATTGGCTGGTGTTTCTGGAGGGAAAATAGTGTTCTTAGTTTGTTGTAGAACGTTAAGACATGAACTTTTGACCTGTGCCTTCAGCAAGGTGCAGAATGAGGTGTAACCATGGAAACAGCCGGAGATGGCAGTTGGTGATGGGTTCACTCTTTGGTGCCTCTGCATCTGAGTCTGTTCTCTGGTGGCAGGCGGAGAACTGTTTGTTATTGTGGAGATGAAAGGGTGATAAGGAGAGAAATACGACATAGCGTCTGGCCGGTAGAAGCGTGGGAGCAGTGATTAACTCTGAGTAAAGCGGAACTGTGTCGGTGCTTAGTAACAGTAAAAAAAAAATGTTAACAGTGGTATAACTGTCTTTACGGTGCGCAACCTACTAAGAAAGAGTTCACGGGCCGTAATTGGCTTGCAGGTTCTAGTATCAGTAAGTGAGGTCGAGAAAAGAGAACATTCAGGACTTTATTTATGAAGGCCTTGCGCCACCGGTGCGTTACTTTTTCCCATTTTAAAAAATGAGGCACTGGCGGCGGAAGGTCTTTATAAATAAGGTCTTCAGTGTCTACAGTTAAGGTTATGTTGAACCCATGAATAGTTTTTCAATATGAAATCATTTCAGTTGAGATTATGGATTAAAAGAGAAACCGTGAATATTTGAAATGTTTATTTAGAAATGTACTGTTTTAAAGCCAAATCATTATGTAATATGAGTACAGAAATTGCAAAAAACACAGTAATTGGTATTGTCAGTAGTACATGGAATACAAACGCTATAGTTGAAGAAAAATGAATATAGTTGGAAAAAAACATTGTACACTCTTATAAGGAAGTATATTATATTTTAACAAATGGAAGAAGGTCTCTGGCCTTTCAGTTTAGGAACGATATATGAAAATGCAAGTGGTTATACATCATTACTTTATGAATCAGCTGTCAAACAACACGAAATCATAATGTCCACTGTTAGTAAAGCAAATAGGTCTGTTCTTCAAAAGAAAATATGGAAAAGAACGTGAAGAATATAGAAAACCAAAAGGAAATGAGGACGTCAATGGCTTGTATGAGAGTTATTGAAGCATTGTTTAGGCAAAATAGGTAGCTTCTGCTTGTAACAGGAAATCAGTTTTATCATTTGAAAGTATGTCAGCTATCCAATGAAAAAGAGTAAAGCAGTACTGATGATCTGTTATAATCGGAGCCTCTTTTACCATCAGAGTGCAGGTCGGTGGGTTTTCGATGTAGCTCGCTGTTAGGAAAGAGTTAACCGTCCATTGTGTAGGCAAAGTATGCAGCAAGTGCCTCTAACATGAAATCATTGTTATCATCTGAAAACATGTCAGCCATCCAATTGAGAAGATGAAAGGAGCATTTATGATCTGTCATTATTGGAGCGTCTTTTACCATCATAGGGCAGCTCGGTGGGTTTTCGATGTAGCTCTCTGTTAGGAAATCTTGCGCCGCTGCGAATATATTCCAATGACCCAGAACTCCTTGTATCGCTGCAAAGGCCATAAACCCTCCCTTGTAACAAAGCTGTTCATGATCAAGTAACGGATTCATGAGGTGATTGTAATTCGGTTCAGGAGGTACCAAATTGCAGAGACATAAATCCAGGGCCCACGTGAAATCACAGCTCAGGCAATGAAATACAGGCTGCACACAGGTGAAATACGAATATCGAAATGATAATCGATATGAAGTATTCAAAGTTGAGAGTGGTAAGGTGCCGTAGTACAGAAGCATTCTCTGTCGAAATAGTTCTAAGTGGTCCGGCTCGTTTGCGAAGGCAGGAGGGACATCCATTTTGAATTTCCCAAGATGGTAAAGGAAACGGCGCAGCACCGCTGGTTGTATAGCAACTCCACAGAATTAGGTCGCCGGCTATGCAGTGGAGAGGAGCAGAATGACTTGATACATTTTCTAGGAGTCTAGTCACTTATATATTGCTTAGTAGTTATCAAAAAAGTAGCTTTTTTTTAACTGGAGGATGCGTTAAAAAATAAGGGAGTGATTTGAGGGAGTTGTAAAGCAAGGTCAATTTTTTTTTTACATCAATGCTGTTTTCTGTGAATGTTAGCTTAGTGAAAGATATGTGTGTGAGCAGATGCAACGTTCAGTTTTAAATGTGACAATGGCGGTCTTGTTCATGTCTTCCGATTCAAGGTCGGTATTCGCTGCCAAATACAAAGATCAAGAAACGCATGCGTGGGGTACATAGTCTGCATTCTTAAAGGAAAGCAAATAAAGGGTTATTTTTACCGCGTTAGCATTGTCGTTTAAAAAGTTACAGTGATTTCTATTATATGTTAAGAAAGTGTCACTGATGAAGACTGAAAATAAATCCTTATAAATGATAGGGACTGGTGTATTTTAGAAAAGGTGTGTAACATTACATGAATTGTGAAAAAAAAAATAATGTAATTGAAAGTGTATGGTTTGAAAATGAAAAGTAGAGGTTTATAGTTCACGTTTTGAAAGCAGTTCTAGAGGGTCAGATGAAAGTGTATGGTTTGAAAATGAAAAGTAGAGGTTTATAGTTCACGTTTTGAAAGCAGTTCTAGAGGGTGAGATGCATGATAGATTTATAAAAAATAGAACATGTTTTTAAATAGTATCATGGAAATAATATGTGCCTTTATGTACTATTTACATTATCTGCCTGTTGCGTATTCTTTGAGTTTTAGTAATCCTGTGTCTTATAAGTTTTCTAGGGGCGGTTTGAGGTTCATGGTGGGTTTGGGCAGGGAGGGTAGGTTGGGGGTTTGTAATAGGGGGTCCGGGTGGGGTGGAGTGCGGAGTTTAGTGAAAAGTGAGGGGGGCGGGGAGTTACGGTGTTTGGTAATGGAGCAGAGTCAGAGGACGCCACATTTGTGTTATGGGGTGCCACGGAAATATGTATTTATTCTCAGAGGTTTATTATATTAAGGATATATATCAACATGGTGGCTCTTGTCGTTTTGTGGTTCTGTGCATGTTTATAATGCTGGCCCTGTAGTTTTTGTTTATGGACCTTATTACGACCTACACAGGGGAGCTACGTTGCACAGTTGGAGATCAGAGACTTAGGAAATAAAACGTTATAATTGTAAGGGCTCTAAGCGATACAAATCGCCCGTTCTCGGTGTAAAAAAAATCACCGCTATTGGTGGTATTTTCTACGGTGTTAGTGCTCGAAGGAGAATAGTAACATATATGTGAAAGCAAATTGTGTAACAGGCTCAGCATTTCACATTATCGCGTGAAAACAAAAGTTGCTTTTACATAGCAATAAGTCTCTTATAATTAAGGGACGGAGTGTATATAGTGCTATTTAGTACTCTGCTATGTGATTGATGTCGAATATTTCATAAGAGGAGGCTTTAAAAGTTTTTCGATAAAGTGGTTTTCTAGGGAAGTGGGTGGAGTGTTCCGTGTAAATTGCAGAATAGAAACTAGTAAGAACCAATTGGAAGTGTTGTTTTAAAGTCACATGACTGCACATGCGTGTCTCGACGCCTGTACGCGATAGGTGGGTGCGTGCACCCGGTCGCGCACTATAAGAAAGCGGCAAAAAAACATCTCATAATATGCTCTTGGAGCACGTTTTGGTAGAAAGATTTAGTTCTGAAAAGAACTTTTTTTTTATTTTTTTTTATTTTTTTGGAAACAAGTGTTATGATGCTTTTGATTTCTTAAAGTTGCTACGGCATTTCTCAGTATGTTATACTATCCAAATAAAGTGAAGAAATTTAACTTTTCTTGGAGCATTTATGACTCTCAATTTTGTGTTTAATTAGAGTAAAGCTTTGCTCTCCGTATACAAGAACTTCTCCACAGTTGTTGCATTTTATGTGCACGTTCGCCAGACATGGTTTCAAGTCCATTTCAGCACTCGATGGAGATACAGGTCGTCCACCGGAAGATGTGCTGATTACTTCTGATGGTAATAGCGTGGCCTCCGTTTTTCTTGTCAAAGGTGGTCGCTCATTTCCTTCAGATTCGGAAGATGAATGCGGAACGTTAGCCATTGCAGCGAAGTCTTCGGGAAGATGTTCGACGTTGTTTTCTCTTGAGAGTAGAAAAGAAAGTGATGGAAGTGGGTGGAGTGCTGCGTGTAAATTCCAGAATAGAAACTACCAAGAACCAATTAGAAGTGTTGTTTTGAAGTCACATGACTTCACATGCAAGTGTCAGGTCCTGTACGCGATAGGAGGGTGCGCGCACCCGGTCTCGCACTAAAATAAAGCGGCGAAAAAACATCTTATAATATGCTCTTGGAGCATGTTTTGGTGGAAAGAGTTAGTTCTGAAAAGAACTTTTTTTTTTTTTTTTTTTTTGGAAACAAGTGTTATCATGCTTTTGATTTCTTAAAGTTGCTACGACATTTTTCAGTATGTCATACTATCCAAATAAAGTGAAGAAATTTAACTTTTCTTGGAGCATTTATGACTCTCAATTGTGTGTTTAATTAGAGTAAAGCTTTGCTCTCCGTATACAAGAAGTTCTCCACAGTTCGTGCATTTCATGTGCACGTTCGCAAGATATGGTCTGAAGTCCATTTCAGCACTCGATGGAGATACAGGTCGTCCACCGGAAGATGTGCTGATTACTTCTGATGGTAATAGCGTGGCCTCCGTTTTTCTTGTCAAAGGTGGTCGCTCATTTCCTTCAGATTCGGAAGATGAATGCGGAACGGTAGCCATTGTAGCGAAGTCTTCGGGAAGGTGTTCGACGTTGTTCTCTCTTGAGAGTAGAAAAGAAAGTGATGGAAGTGGGTGGAGTGCTGCGTGTAAATTCCAGAATAGAAACTACCAAGAACCAATTAGAAGTGTTGTTTAGAAGTCACATGACTTCACATGCAAGTGTCAGGTCCTGTACCCGATAGGAGGGTGCGCGCACCCGGTCTCGCACTAAAATAAAGCTGCGAAAAAACATCTCATAATATGCTCTTGGAGCACGTTTTGGTAAAAAGAGTTAGTTCTGAAAAGAACTTTTTTTATTTTTTTTTATTTTTGGGGAAAGAAGTGTTATGATGCTTTCGATTTCTTAAAGTTGCTACTACATTTTTCAGTATGTAATAGTATGAAAATGAAGTGAAGAAATTTATCTTTTCTTGGGGCATTTGTGACTTTCAATTTTGATTTAATAAGAACGAGGCTCTGCTCTCCATACAAAAGAATTTCTCCACACTCGTTGCATTTCATATGCACCTTCGCAAGATATGGTCTCAAGTCCATCTCAGCACTCGATGGAGATACAGGTCGTCCACCAGAAGATGTGCTGGCCACCTCTGATGGTAATAGCGTGGCCAGAGCTCTTGTCGATGCTTTTGCATAATGCTCAGGATGCCTTTGTTTAACATGCCGCTGCATGGTGTGTATAGAAAAGGAATATTTTTTATTTGGATTTCCCCTTGAGAGCTCCCAATTGCATATTGTGCAGGTTACTTTTGGCGCATTCACTTTCTTTTGATCTTCAGGATAAGTAAAAAATTGCCAAATGAAAGATTCCTTTTTTCTTCTTAACGGTGGTCGCTCATTTCCTTCAGATTCGGAAGATGAATGCGGAAGGGCAGCCATTTCAGCAAAGTTTTCCGGAAGATGCTTGACGTTGTTGTCTCTTCAGAGTAGAAAAGATTGTGAGGAAAGTGGGTGGAGTGCTTCGTGTAAATTCCAGAACAGAAACTACTAAGAACCAATTGCAAGTGTTGTTTTCAAGTCACATGACTTTACATGCGTTTCTTAGGACGTGTAGGCGGTGACACTATCTAGTTACGAACGTGATTTCATACTTAGGAACTAGCATTCAAAAAACCTAAGAAATTCACTGAAAAAACCATAGGTTTTACACAGGTTATAGTTAGGAAGTAGCATTTAAAAAACCTATGAAATTCACTGAAAAAACCATAGGTTTGACACCAGTTATAGTTACCTGGAAATTTTACTGACATAAAACCAATGAAATTCCACGTTATAGTTAGTTGGACTCACTATAACTTGCGCGTGTAATGCACTGCTGATGACATTACATATTACATCACTCATGACATGGTCAGTGACATCACTTATGACACCATCCAGTGAATGTGTGTCTTTCTAAAAAATAAATATGTTTTATATATGTATATGTAAAGGTGGAGAGAAGAATAAATGTTTAAATTATTGTCTTAATGAATGTTTTTTTTAAAAGAAATGATTGGATAACTGGCTTATTAGGTGTATCTTACTGAATACATATATTAGCGAGTAATGTTTAAATATTTCAATATATGTATCAGTGTTTCACTTTGTGAATAAGTGGCTGCATGGGTTGATGAGTACCTACATGTGTGTGTATATGGGTTATTAGATGTTTTTTTAGTATCAGTATGAGTGTCTCTATGGTTTGGCGGGGGTGTTACTCATGATATAGATCCATCAATGACTGACTCACTGTTTCTATGTTTTTTGAAGACAACATATGTGCAGGACTGTATGGGTGGATGAGTGTGTATATGTTTGTTTTAGTAAGTAAATGACTGTCTTATTATTGTGTTTATCAGTAACTACATATGTTTTAATCTAGTATATGTGATTATTGATGTATATAAGTGAGTATATGTGAGAGTGAGAGATTGAAAGAGTTTCTGTTTAAATAAGAATATGTTTCTATAAGTGATTGTTTAAGAGAGTAAGTATGTATAAGTTTCCTTAGAAGTAACGTGGTAGTGTGTGTATAGTTGTATATGGAAATAAATGGATGTTCAATAGTTTATTTGCATGTGTGAGTATGTGTGTGAGTAACTTTTCGATGACTGTCGGTGTGTAACAGAATGTATAGGTGTATCACTACATTTGATGAGTGAGTATATGTATGAGTGACTATATAGAACTGTTGGTGAATGACAGAATGTGTATATAGATCGTGGAATTACTGAATTGGTTGCTGTAACTGGTATGGGTATCTCCATTTTTTGGAAAATGTTAATTTCTATTTTCCAATATGTGTTTTAAGGGTTACATTACACTTAAAGGAGGTCTGTCATCAGTGATGTCATAAGTGATGTCACTGACCATGTCATGAGTGATGTAATATGTAATGTCATCAGCAGTGCATTACACGCGCAAGTTATAGTGAGTCCAACTAACTATAACGTGGAATTTCATTGGTTTTATGTCAGTAAAATTTCCAGCTAACTATAACTGGTGTCAAACCTATGGTTTTTTCAGTGAATTTCATAGGTTTTTTAAATGCTACTTCCTAACTATAACCTGTGTAAAACAACCTATGGTTTTTTCAGTGAATATATATATATATATATATATATATATATACATATATATATATATATATATATATATATATATATATATATATATATATATATATATATATATATATATATATATATATATATATATATATATATATATATATATAGATTTATATATTTCTCCTTACCTCGCCCAGCAATCCAGAAGTTTAAGAAAAGACTAATGCACCCCCGTTGTTTGGTGCAATGTAGTTTATTGAGGGACGCCCTGCACCACCGTCAATATGCGTTTCGACCAATGAGAGGCTTTGATCACATGACAACCATGTGGAGTGCCTTCCCTTTTTTAAAGTGCAAGTGCTGAAAACGTGATAGAGTTCAAAGGTAATCATAGACATAAACATACAAACAATCGTAATCTGCACGATCATCCTGTTTGAAGTCATTTTATAAATACAAGATAGTTTCAAAAAGCAGAAAAAATAAATACTTATGAATACATAAATATTTGAAAGGCATAGCATGATTAAAATTCAATAAAAATGCTAAAAGAGCTAAAAAGCAAAACTGAAAATGACATGTAACAATAAAAGCAAAGTGCATAAATCTGAAATCACGTCAAAATCAGTTAATTAAGCACGTGTGCCTATATCCAACTCCGCAGTATAAATACTGCTCAGAATACTGCTCGGATGTAATGCTTTTTAAATTTGTATGCATTGATTAGATCAGTACTGCTCTAGTGGGCCCTGATTACCTCCTATGGCTATTACATAAAGTGCAAGTGCCAACGTGGCCAACAGTACAAGTGCTATCACCCTAATGAATCACAACAGTGATATATAAAGTGCATTTGTGAAAATGTCTTTACAGTACATGAAAGCTAAAAAAAAATATTAAAGGCAGCAATTTAACCAGCTATATAAAAAAAGAGACTCAAATTCAGAACAGTTAGAGAGTAAAGCCCTCAGTGAAGTTGAGGCAGGGCAGCGTTTTACTATCTTATTCCAGTATATACCTGGTTTCAAGCTTCATAAGCAGTGCTTCCCGGTTAGCTCGCCATCTCAGCAGGAGGGCTGCGTCCACAACAAAATATTTAAGATTCTCCAAGTTATTGCCGTGGGAGTCTTTAAAAATGTCTAGCAACCGGGTAGGTCACATCACTGTTGGTGATAGCCCTAATGTGCTGGAGTATTTGTTTGTGGACCTGCAACTTAGTACTTCCCACGTACTGCAGGCCACAAGAACACTCCAGCACAGACACTGCATACTCCGTTTTACAATTGAGCATTTTGTTGATGGACACTGCCATGGGTTTAAAGGGAGTTACATATGTGGACTTGCTGATCCCATATTTGCAAGCCCAGCATGTGGTACATCTGATAAAAACCTTTCCTAGCACTCAGCCATGTGTTGGTGGATCTAACCTCTGGACTACTATTCACCAACGAATTGCTCAATGAGCGAGCCTTTCTCAAGTTAATGTTTGGGGTTTTGGTGAGTTGTCTCCTAGTACTGGATCGTTTTGAATCAAGGCCCAATTCCTGTTCACAATTCTGCGCAGGGTTTTGTGTTGTTGATTAAATGTCAAGATAAATTGTGCTGATTGGTCAGATTGCTCTTGGTTAGGTGCTTTGGGAGTAACGTTACTTGCTAGTGCCACAAACCTGTCTATTCTGTTGGTCTTGTCAATGGCATTTTTAAGTACCACTTTAGAATAGCCCTTGGCTAGGAATCTGTCTCTACTTTCACAATGGGCCCGAACACTTTCACTATCTGTGCTGCAAATTCTGCATATCCGCAGCATTTCCCATAGGGAATGCTGTGGATAGGATGATTAGGATGGTTACTAGAAGCATGTAGTACTGTGTTCCCTCTCGTAGGTTTTCTGTGTAGTCTTGGTTCCAACTTGTCAGTTGCTACAAAGACTTCTACATCAAGAAAGTAGATTGACTCCTTACTCATTTGAGCCGTGAACTGTAAATTGAGGCTGTTGACATTGCTCTGTTCTATAAAATGTCAGGCACTGTCCTCTGTGCCTTTCCAAATTAAAAACAAATCATATACCTGTACCAATATAAAAAATTATTCAATACAATTTCACCATTAGCAGCTATGATGACCTGTTCTGCCCATAGCCCCGTATGTAGGCAGGCGTAGCTTGGTGAAAAACAGGCCCCCATGGCAACTCCTCTAATATGATGGAAAACTTGATTTTGGAAAAGAAAGAAATTATTTTTTAGGTAAGTTAAAATCATGGTGTTCAACATTATGTTATGCATGTACAGGTGCATAGATTTAGTGTTAAAATAGTACTCAACATCCTTAACTCCGTCTTGGTGGTGGATGCTAGTGTACAATGACATGATGTCTAGGGAGATGAGTGCACAGTCAGCCTCCCAATTTACTTCACATATTTTTCTTTAAAAATCACCAGTGTCTTGGAAGTAAGACAGAAGTTTCTCCACATGCTCTTGGAGGAAGAAGTCGACATATCGAGACGTTTTCTCTATCAGACTACCTCGAGCTGATATAATGGGACTGCCAGGTGGTTTGGACTGGTCCTTGTTGATCTTTGGTATGAAGTAAATCACGGGGATAACCGGATGGTCAATTTTTAAGCATTTAAATACCATCTTTGCTCAACAACCCTGCGGTTTTCCATGCAAGGAGTTTGGTGTAAAAATCATGAACTTTGACTGCCTGCATGGTACTCCTTCTATAACAATCCCTATCATTCAAATGTTTGAGGGCTTCCTCCATGTAAAGACCTGCATGGTACTCCTTCTATAACAATCCCTAATCTTTCAAATGTTTGAGGGCTTCATCCATGTAAAGGTCATGGGCCACAACACCATGTTGCCCCCTTTGTCAGACTGGCAAAAAAATTATATTGTCACCAGCTTGTAATTTCTTTATTAATTGATAGTAGAGATTGCCCTGCTTGGTGTACTTTTTTGGAGCTCGTGTTATAGAAGAATAACTTTTATCAATTCAACTGTGACTTTGTCAATAAATAAATCCAGGTTGTCATGCAGCATAACTGGACAAAAGGTGGACTTCGCTCTGAATTTAGTACTCACTTTTCCACCAAGCTCTGGGTCGTCTTGACTGGCTCCGCACTCAACAGCATTATGTTCATTATGAAGTTGCTGAAGTTCAACATCCCCTGCTGTTAATACGGAGGGACTACCAATCTCCGTTGATGGTACCTCCATTGCTTTTCGGTTGTATGTTCCCTGTGTGAGATGGTATTTTCCAGTTTTAGTTTGCGTACAAATCTATACACACCAATGCGTGTTTGGGTATAGTCAAAATTACATTCCGGTCTAAATTACAGTCCTAGAGCTAACATCTTTCTTTCATATTCGTTTAGTGTTGTATTGGACAAATTATTCACTGTTTGGGAGTCCATGCTTGTTGCCTGCGTTCCTACTTGGGCCTCCATCTGTTGTTTGCTGGATTCTTGTTTGACTGACTGCTGGAGGCATCGCTGGCATCTCACCCTTCGTTTTTTTATTTTTATTGTTTCTTTGTTTGTGTTTGCATTCTGTGCACAGGGACGCAGCGTTTGCCTCCTATCCTGACGGAGGTAATCCACTTCATGGGCTAAGGAAATCTTTATAAAGCCCAACCTAAGACCAACTCTTGTTTGTTCATTGTCCAATTCGCTGTCTAGCACCGAAGTAAGGTCTTATGTGGACATAGACACGAGTGCATTACCACTTGTGCTGGTTTGTGCCCTGGGGAGGGAAACATCCTTTTTTGCTGCTTTTACTCAGTCATACTTTTTAGAAAAAGTAAACACGCGTCCTTGCTCGTAATCTAACTTATCAAGTTGAAGTTTAAAGGCTTTGCACTTTTTGATGACTTCCTCCTCCCTCTGCAAGTGAATCAGAATATCATCCCGATATTTTTGAATCACAGCAGTGACTTCCATTTTACCATTTCCTCATTTAATTAGTCGATTTTGACCTGGAGGACTGCAGGACCACTTATAGCATATTTGACAAGGATCTGGACAAATTTTCGTGATGATTCCAAGTTACAGACTGCCCACACAGCGAGCATGTAAGGGTCAGGATTCTCGTAGCTAGGTGCCAACATTATTCTTAGCCCTTTGGTGATTCCACCAACTCCAGATACCTTGACAGAGATTTGTGTTCCGACCATTTCAACTGTTCTGATTTTATATGAGTTTCCAGTCTTTTAAAGAGACCCTTAATCCTCGGATTCCCTGGTTGTATGGCACTCGCTTGTGCGCTAATTGTTGTCTCCCCACAGGAAGAATCGTCAAACATCTCGCTGGCTGCTGCCTTGAGACTCTGCAGCGCATCGGCGGACTTGGTGCATTCGTTAGGGCGATCATGTCACAGTTCGGAACAAGCAGTTAGGTGAATACCATCACCTGTGCCTGTCGCACTCGTTCACAATACTCTTGCAAGTCCTTACCTTCGTAAGGTACCTGAACTTGCTCGCGTCTTCTGACACTGTCTTCGTCTTCCACTCTGATGGCAGGACTATTCCGCTATCCAGGGGCTGCCACGGCTACTCCTTGTGGGAGGTAACTAGTAATTTCCGGTACAAACCAGAGAAGTGCTTCTTGCCATCTGGCCCAACTTGAAGGAGGGGTCTGCAGTTACTGAGGAAGCTGGCTCGGTATACTTATTTCTCTTTACTTCGCCCAGCAATCCAAAAGTTTAAGAACAGACGAATGCACAGCCGTTGTTTGGTGCAATGTAGTTTATTGAGGAACACCCTCCAACACCGCCATTTTGCGTTTCGACCTACGAGAGGCCTTGATCACATGAAGCGCATTTGGAGTGCCTTCACTTTTTGAAAGTGCAAGTGCTGAAAACGTGACAGAGTTCAAAGGTAATCATAGACATAAACAAACAATCAATCGTAATCTGCACAATAAATTTGTTTGAAGTCATTGTATAAATACAAGATAATTTCAAAAAGCAGAAAAAACTAATATTTAAATAAATAAATATTTAAAAGGCATAGCATTATTGAAATTCAATAAAAATGCTAAAAGAAAAACACCACTGAAAAGGACACTTAACAATAGAAGCAAAATGCATAATTCTAAAATCACGTCAAAATCAGTTAATTAAGCTCTTGTGCCTATGTGCCTATATCGAACTCCGCAGTATGAATACTGCTCGGAATACTGCTCAGTATTAATGCTTTTAAAATTTGTATGCAGTGATTAGATCACTACGTCAGTTATATATATATATATATATATATATATATATATATATATATATATATATATATATATATATATATATATATATATATATTACCTACTGGCGGTCGCCAGTAGGTAGTTATAGTTAGGATTTTTTTCAATGTTAAATCTCAAAATTCTATTTGGAATAACTTTGGCACCGGTTGACGAATCTGCCTGAAAATTTCCTGAAAATGGCCTCGCGGCGCCCCGGTCCTTCCTTGAAAGTTTGGGGGGGATTCGTCAAGCGGGGGCCAAGATAAAAGGGGGGTCCCAAAACGCGTTTTCCCCATGTTAATTTCCATAGGGCGGTCGATTTCACTTTTAGCCCGAACGGCTGAATGGATTTCCACCAAACTTGGCAAAATTGTAGGGACTGGTAGCCCGATGTGCCTTTGCTATGTCTCAAGATATGTGCTTCAGTGGATTTTGAGAAATTAACGTTCAAAAAAATATATATATCTGTAGCCGCGCTCCGGTACGCGCACCAGTGAGCGCTCCAGGCGCGCCACGCGACTTGCGCGCAGAAAGCTGATTGGCTCTCAGTTGTCTGTAAACATTCTAAACAGTCCGGAGCGGCCGCCATCTTGTGTCTCGGTAGGATCGAGACACGAGAGGTGGGCAAAACAAAGAGGGAAATGACCATAAGGGAGCAGGGTAGACCCCCCCTTGACCCCCTAGGTTTGATGTGGGGGCTATAAAAGGGCCCCGCGGGGCATTTAAAATATTTTTTTTTTTTTCGTTTTGCGCGGGGGAAGCGCCCGGTGCGCGCACCGGGGAGCGGCCCTGGGAGCGTACTATGAGGAAAAAAGGTGACAGAGTTTATAAAAAATGAAGTTTTGATTTAGAAATTGGAGGTAGTTCTAAAAAGAACTTTTTTTTTTCTTCTTTTTGTTGTTTTATATTTTTTTGTGTTTTTTGAACTTTTTGAACTTTTTTTGGCTTTTCAAAACAGTTTTATATTTTTTTTGTATTTTTTTAGGGGGAGAAACAAAAAAAGGGAATTGAAACTGGCTCAACTGGAGCAAAAAAAACAAAAAAACCCAAAAATTACTTCTTTTTGGGGCACTTGTGATTATCACCTGCAAGGACGATGAGCTTAACACTTTGTTCCCCATAGGAGATAAGCTTGCCACAAGCAGTACAAGTAATTTTAAAATCAGCAAATCTCGGCTGAATGCAAGGCATCACCTCGGATGTTTCTGGTTCCGAGGAAGTGGGTTGGTTTCTTTGGGAGGGGGTCCTTGATGACTGGGGGAGGTTACTGGCCAGTTCCCGGAACTCTGCACGAGAGTAGTTGTTTGGATGCTTTCTTGTCATGTGCCGAATCATGGTATAGTTACCAAAAGAATATTTCTTATTTGGGTTGCCCCGTGAAAGTTCATCATTGCAGATGAGGCAAGTCACCTTGGGCGCATTCACCTTTTTTTTCCCCTCTGGAATTGAAAAAAACTGCCAAACAATGTATGGTTTGGGTTTGTAAGGTGTATTTTCTTCTGGCAGCCATCTTCTTCTCCCCTCCTCCTCTTCCTCTTCCTCCTCCTCCTGTTCTTGACCACCAATATAATTTGGAGCTGGTCCTCTTGGTGGTGGTGGTGGTGGTGGTGGGGCAGATGCACCAGCTGATGCTACTACTGAAGCCATTATTTGGAGCAAAAAAGTAGAGAGAGCAACAAACAGGTCTTCCTCAGTCAAAGGACAAAGTCAGAATAAGGAAAAAAGGTGGGGTCTTTCATCATTTAGAAAAAAAAACTGTCCTGAACCAATGAGAAGTGTTATTTTCAGGTCACAAGACCAGGGGCTTCATCATTATGAAACTAAAACTGTTATGAACCAATGAAAAGTGTGATTTTCTGCTCACATGACCCGACGCGCTTACGCTACGCGCCCGGGGCGCGCCCGGGGGCGCGCCCCGGGTCGCGCAGCGTAAGCGCGCCGGAAGTTTACGTTGTGCGATCGTATTCGCTCGAGTACTTCCGGGTGCGCTTACGCCGTGCGTATCACGCGGTCGCGGCTACGCGATACGTCACGATCATGTTTTCGTTTGCGATATTGGCGCTCACGGGACGCTCCCCGGAGCGCGCCCCGGGGCGCTTTTTAAAAATACGCTTTTCGGGGCGCTCCCCGGGGCGCGCTCCGGGAGCGCTCTCCAAAAAAATTTTTAAAAAAAAATGGGATAATTGTAGGGACAGGTAGCCCTATTCTGAAGTGGTTTGTAAAAAAACATTAACTTTAGAAAAATATGTATTGTGCTACATTGGGCTTAATATATGTTAGAGCCAAAATGTAGCCCAAATGTAGCCCAAAGTAGCCCAATGTAGCCCAAAGATAGCCACCAGAGATCAAAAATTGTAAATGTAGCCCAAAATTCAACTAGATGTGCCCAACTGTAGCCCAATGACAGAATGTACCAGAGTGTTAAAAAGAACAACTAGAGTGCTAACAGTCTTATTTATAAAGTGAAACTTATAGTTAGAAATTAGCATTAAAAAAACCTATGAAATTCACTGAAAAAACCAGAGGTTTCACACCAGTTATAGTTAGGAATTAGCAATTAAAAAACCTTTGAAATTCACTGAAAAAACCAGAGGTTTCACACCAGTTATAGTTAGGAATTAGCATTTAAAAAACCTATTAAATTCACTGAAAAAACCATAGGTTTCACACCAGTTATAGTTAGCTGGAAATTTTACTGATATAAAACCATTGAAATTCCCACGTTATAGTTAGTCGGACTCACTATAACTTGCGCGCCTGCAATGCACTGCTGATGACATCACATATTACATCACTCATGACATGGTCAGTGACATCACTCATGACATCACTGATGACACCATCCAGTGAATATGTGTCTTTCTGAAAAATAAATATTAGTGAGTTATTTTTAAATATTTAAATACATATATTAGTGTTTCACTTTGTGTATAAGTGGCTACATGTGTTGATAAGTAGCTACATGCGTATGTATATGGGTTATTTGATATTTTTATTAGTATCAGTATGAGTGTCTATATGGTTTGATGGAGGTATTACTTAGCGCATAGATGCATGAGTGACTGACTCTTTGTTTGTATGTGTTTTGAAGACAGCATATGGACAGGACTGTATGGGTGGATGAGTGTCTATATGTGTTTGTTAGTGAGTGAATGACTGTCTCACTAGTGTCTTTATCAGTAACTACATATGTTTTAATCTAGAATATATGAATATTGATGTATATAAGTGAGTATATGTGAGACTAAGAGATTGTAAGATTTCCTGTTTAAATAAGTATGTGTTTCTATAAGTGATTGTTTAAGAGAATAAATATGTGTAATTTTCAATAGAAGTAAGGTGGAAGTGTGTGTATAACTCTATATTCAAATAAATGGATGTTCAATAGTTTATTTGCACGTGTGAATATGTGTGTGAGTAACTTTTGGATGAATGTCGGTGTGTAACAGGATGTATAGGTGTATCTCTTCATATGATGAGTGAGTATATGTATGAGTGGCTATATAGAACTGTTGGTGAATGAGTGGATGTGTATATAGATAGTGGAAGTGCTTGTTGTGACTGATATAGGTATGTCCATTTTTTTAAAATTTCAGTTTCTATTTTTGAATATGTGTCTCAAGGGTTACTTTACACTGAGAGGAGGTCTGTCACTGTGTCACAAGGATGGTGTCATCAGTGATGTCATGAGTGATGTCACTGACCATGTCATGAGTGATGTAATATGTGATGTCATCAGCAGTGCATTGCACGCGCGCAAGTTATAGTGAGTCCGACTAACTATAACGTGGGAATTTCAATGGTTTTATATCAGTAAAATTTCCAGCTAACTATAACTGGTGTGAAACCTATGGTTTTTTCAGTGAATTTAATAGGTTTTTTAAATGCTAATTCCTAATTATAACTGGTGTGAAACCTCTGGTTTTTTCAGTGAATATATATATATATATTTTCGAGCAATTCAAAAAAGACACCGGTGTCTTTTTTGAATTGCTCAAAATTATTAAAGAGTCTTGTCCTTGACTCGTCACCTGCACCAGCTGACCGGCCGCTCCTCCTCCAGTAAGGGACAATTGCTTTGAAAAATATATATATATATATATAACTGAAAAAAACATAGATTTCAGGCAAGTTATAGTTAGAAATTAGCATTTAAAAAAACCATTGAAATTCACTGAAAACACCATAGGTTTCAGGGACGTTATAGTTAGTTGGATATTTCACTCATACAAAACCATAGAAATTCCCCCGTTATAGTTAGTTCAGCTAACTATAACTCGCACCCCCGAAATACACTGCTGATGATGTCACATATTACATAATTCATGAAATGGTCAGTGACATCACTGATGACATCACTGATGACATCTCAAATGACATCACTGATGACATCATTGATGACATCATCCAGTGTGTTTCTGTAACGTTTAAATATGTTTTATATACATCCCAAGGTGTATTGAAGAATGAGTGGGTCTATCAGTGCCTGGATGAAGGATTTAGTAGGTGCATGACTGACTGTATAAGTGAGTGATTAAATGTGTCTTACTGAATGCATGGGTTAGTGACTAAACTGTGTGTATCAGTATGTCTGTTGTTGTGTAAGCTGCTGCATGTGTTGGTCAGTAGCAACATGAGTGTCTAAATGGGTTATTGATTGGTTGCCTGAGTATTTGCATGATAGACTGAGAGTGTGTGTGTGGGTGGGAGGTGTGTGACTCTGTGCATAGATGTGTGAGTAGTTGATTCACTGGGTGTATGGGTTCAAGAGTGCATGTGGAAACAGCTGTATGGGCGGGTGAGTGTGTGTTCAATTCAGTTCTTAAACTTTATTCGATTGTTCATAAAAAACATCATAAAAGTATACAGATTAGAAAGGCACTTATGAATTAGTACAAAAAAGGGGGAATACAATACATTGAAATAGCAAACTCAGATAAGTAGGAACATAGAACATGGGCTAGCAGCGACAAGGTCAGACTAATGCAATATATTCAAAAAAAAAACTTTTCCTTACTGATACTGATTTTAGAATAAAGGTTGCGATAAAAAAACAAATATCCGGGGTAGCTAGTGCAAAAAGAAATTTCATGGCATTAACAGTTGTGGACACAGAGAATTTCTTAAACAGTGGTTTGAGGTAGAGAATACGCAAAGATTTGTACAGAGGGCATATTAGCATAAAGTGCAGCGTGCATTGTTTAATGATTCCGTCACAAGGACAGGGGGTGGCAGAATACATTTTCATCCTCGGGAATGCCACCAAGTTATGCACTATACCTAATCTCAGCCTTGTGAGTACATACTGATGGGGCTGTCTAGTGATAACTTTTAGGTACATAGGAATACCAATACCTTCTTCCTTGTTTGAAAAATAGAAAGCATGGGTTGAATAATGACTACATTGTTCTTTACGCCTATTATGTTTATGCCTAAAAAAGACTCCTTTAAACTCCTGCTCGGTAAGACAATGGCACACTTGGGGTCACCGTGGACATCCAGATCTAAAAGTTCTTTAAAAGATGAGACAACATATTTTAACCACGGAATCAGGTAGGCATTATCCAGGCGTAGACAGTCTTGAATTATTCCCCAGGTAAAGCCAGTTTCATCCTTTGACCAAATAGACCTCCAGGCCATTAAGGGTCTCAGTCCAATTAAGTCAGTTAAATAATCCAGCCCTAGTTCTTTATGGGTCAGTTCAGTAGATGCCGAGGATGGGAGGCAAAGGAGTCTCTTGAGAAATATGTTTTCAGCTATTTGCAAATCCCTTTGGGTCCTGTGTCCCCAAACCCCTGAGCCCTAAAGGGCTATTGATACACACCTGTGTCGGTAAACATTCAACATGTCAGGTATGCAGCGGCTTCCCAATTTAGCAGCAAAACGAAATACACTTGAGGAAGCCTTGCCCATCCTAGCTTTAACATTGTGTTGTTCTGGGGCCCAAGACCCACCGTTATTAAAGGTAATGCCCAGATAGCAAAAATTGTTCATAACCTCGATTCGGTTTTCCTTAAAATAAAATGATCTAAGTTGGTTCACCTTTTTCCCGCAAGCCATGCTAAAGGTTTTGGAGTTGTTAATTTTTAATTTCTTCCCCTGTATAAAATCATAAAAATAGTTCATAAGTTTCTGGAGGCCTATAGGGGTTCTTGAAAGTAAAACGGTGTCGTCTGCATAAAGCAGCACCGGGATAGGTTGTCCCTCGACTTGTGGGGCGTCCGCTGGCACGTTTTTCAGTTCGAGCTCCATGGAGTTTATAAAAAGGGAGAAAAACAGTGGGGCCAAGACACAGCCCTGTCTAATGCCAGATTTAACCCTGATCTTCCTTGTGCATTCCCCCTCATGACCGTAGCGAATCTGGGCAGATAGATTGTTATAGAGTCTTGCCAGAAAATGAATTATCGCTGCCGGTGCTCCCATTTCGAGTAGGGTTGACCACAACAAAGTATGGTCAACCAGATCGAAGGCACTAGAGAGGTCCGCAAAACAAAGGAACAGCGAACCCTGTTTAGCTTTGGTGTATTTTCCTATTAAAAGATCTAAATTGATACACTGCTCAATAGTGCCAAGGCCCTTCCTAAAACCGTATTGGGAGACCGCAAGGATGTTATTAGTTTCGGCCCATTCCTCCACACGTAGCAGTAATACGCTGCTCATGATTTTTAACGAGGAGTCCAGGAGGGAAATAGGGCAGTAGTTCTTAGCCTCTCCTCTATCTCCCTTCTTATACATTGGCAGGATAACATATTCACTCCAAGTAGAGGGGGTAGTATCGTTAACAGCAGCATTAAACACCTGGGTCAATAGGGGGCTCCACAAGGCCAGATCGGTATTGTATAGATTGACCGGCACCCCATCTGGGCCTGGAGCTTTCCCCCCTTTACTGTTTCGAATTGCCATGTCAACTTCTTGAAGGGTAATCCCCAATGATTGATTGAGTCTGGTAGGGTTAACACAGGGTCTATCCTGTGCCTCACAGGTTGGGTCAAAAATTCCTGTAAAGTATAGGACCCAACTGTCCTCACTAACCTGAGCGGTTAAAACTGGGAACTCCTCCTTCTGTAGGAATGGGCTGTTGACAGTGCTCCAGAATAGCTTACAATCCCGTAGTGCTGCCGCCTTGGACAGGTCCTCCCAGGCTTGTTCTCTTAGTTCCTGTTTCCTACGCTTCAACTCGTGTTTATATGTAGCCCTCAAAAGTATTACAGCATCCCTATCTCTCGGGTGGTTAGATAGTGCCCTCTTAAGATCTTGTAGCGCAGACGTACAGGCTCTATCAAACCACCCTAGCGTGGCCCACTTGGTTATGCCCTTGGTGATGGCGAGGGACTTTTTAATTATATTGCCGAGTCCCTCGAAATCGGCTATAATACAACTTGGGGCGGCATCAGCTTCGAGACAACGAAAAAGCACTTCGGAGCCTGCTCCCACAATTTTCCGTAATAATTTATCGGAATTATCTCCACACCATTTAATCCGGATACCATTTTGCCTACAGGGTGTGATCTCATCAACAATCCTACTGGTAAAACGGGTCATAGCACCCCAAGCGAGGATTGACATGGTAATGGCATTGTGTTCGCTAATTCCAAAATCCACAATAATGGGGACCGTGCAAAGGGGGACCATGTGAGCTGATATCATCATGTAGTCAATAACGGATGCGGAGTTCCTCCCTGTGAAAGTCGGGACGATATTACCCTCGTTGTCCAAAGCAGGTTGAAGGATGACCAGATCAAATTTTAACAGGAGGGTATTAAGGGAGTCACCATAGGAGGTGTGGGTAAAATGAACCCGGTTCTCACCATTGTCCCCGTCGTACCCACATACATTAGTGTATGAGTAGGGACAGGATCTAATATTAAAGTCCCCCCCCCCATATAATCTCATATGGCTTATGTGTGTCACTACAGATTTTATTTATAGCTGACTCAAGTTCATCTACAACAAGGGTACTCATGGGGTCGAAAATATTATTGTAATGATTGATCAACAGAGTGTCCCGGCCCCTCAATGTTCTAACCTGAGTATTTGTGAGTGTGACCCTACAATGGAATGGGATCTCACACGTATTGGAAAATGCACAGACAGTAAAATCAACAGCCCACCTTTTGCCCTGCCCATGGTAGATTCTTGCGCTGGGCAATTATAAGAAACAAAACCATCATAGTGAATATCAGTCGTAGACCAGGTCTCCTGTAAGCAGAGGATGTCGAACCTGGAGATAGATTCCCTCCAGCCCAGGACTGACACCCTCTGCCGCCAACCGGCAATGTTCCAGCTTTCCATTTTAAAGCCTGGGGGACTAGAAACCAGTACCGGCACTGCCAGCACAGGGTTAGTTGAAATAACCGGTGTAATTAACAACCCGTCAGGCATACCTAAGGCATATGGCGGATGGTGAGTGTCCGCTTTGTCAACTTGCAGAGGGGGTACCACGAGCAATCTATTGGGTGTTAAGGGAGTTAACAGGCATTCGTCTGGGCGCATTGCATTAGCCACAATTTCCCCGTCCAATAAACCATTAACCATCTCTGGCGGAGAAGACCTAATATCACATGTTGGGAGTAGTCAGTCAACTCCCTCTAGACCATCCAGACAGCTATACCGGTTACTATCAAAGAAGGGATTATACTGGGGGGTATACTGGGACAGCATAGCCGGTCTAGTATCATATCTTCTTTGTCTACCCCTCCGTTCGACCCTTGTCCAGTCTGACCTTCCTCTACCACGGGTTACATAGTTAGGTGGAAAGAAGAAGGACACTGGAAGGGTCTGGATGGTCGAATCAAAAGACCTATTAAAACCCGCACAGATATGGGAGACAGTTCTAGGGTCTCTGAAGCTAACCGTAATGCAATCCCCATTAATGGACTTAGCCGTCTTACCTAGCCAGGGCACCCTCCTTACCATAATGATTTCATTGTGGAGATGGGCCGGAAGGGGTCTATTCCAGTTAAGCCACTTAACAACTTTGCCTTTCAGGGAACTAAAGGTTTCAGTTTCTCCTGTTTCCAGGGTGGGGGCTCCAGCTAAGACTACCATAAAGCGGTTAGCTTCCGGGGAGAGGTCAGGCAGACGTGGTCTATGGGCTCTCGGTTCTTTAATAGGGGACCCTTGTATACCATCATCCGTTGGTCCATATGTGTTAGTATTGCAGGGTTGCAGGCCAGGTGGATGTTGTGGGGGTACATTATTACCATGATTGGATTCTTGGTTGGAATCTTGATGGACTACAGAGGGACCTATGGGGGGACAGGTAGGGTGTTGGGCCTCATTAGCTTGTTGAATGCCTGGGATGGTAGGAGTGGGTTGTAAAGTACTCGAGCTACAGAGTTTGTTGGAGTTGGCTAGAATAGAAGTAGTGGCTTTCTCAATAAAAGACAATCTGAGTTCTATCCTTTCCATTTTGGCCTCAAGAGGGAATAGAATAAATTTAAATAGGGCGGCCAAACTTTCAATAGAGACCTCTCTACTAGACGGGATTGTTGGTGAATTCGTGGGGGGGGGGGTCATGTTGTAACTTTGCTGTTTTTGATTTCCTACCAGCTTTCTTATTATATGATCTTTTCTGTTTAGCAGTAGCCCCTTTTTTAACCCCCTGGGACACTGAATTATTAGAGGTATCTTCGTGTTCAGAAACAATGGAAACATTATTTATATCAAGAACTTGGTTAATTTCGGGCAAATTTCGTTCACCAAAATGTCTAGGTCCACTGACACCTGATTAACAGCTTCGGGTAGAGGGGGTTGGTCAGCCACTACCGTGGTAGCGGTATCAACAGGTCTTTCAGGTGTTTTCGCATTAGCTAATGTCCCCAGAGAGGATCTCTTGATAGACAACAGTTCTTTAGACAAACGTTTCTCGAGGATATTGATTTCAGTGTCAATGATGGTATTCGCCCTGATGAGAAATTTTTCCATACCTCCAGTTACTGGTCCTCCGACAAGCGAGGACTTACTCCGTGTTTCCCGGCCAGCCATGGAATCCCAATGGAGCGTGCAGGTTGTTTAGAAGGAGGGTAAGAGGAGTGGCCCGGTCCGGTCACTACTGGTCACGAACGGGCACAAACGGGCCCGCCCTTGGCCCAGGCTTCGCCCGGCGCCATCCAGCGCGCGTTCCGCATGCGCGGTTGTTGGACTGGATATATACGTGTACGCTGTGGGCGTGGCTACAGGGAGAGCGGGCCAGGTGTCAACAATTGGCCATGCAGGGACTCCCGGTAGATGGAGTCCCTGTCGTCACGCTCGCAGCCCTGTTTTGCTGCCACAGACAAAGCGGGTCCGGTGAACTGTAGCGTTGGGCTCGGGAGGCAAAGCACAGCAGGTTGGTCTCCGTCCGTAGGTCCGCTTTAACCAGGGTGCAGGCGATGAAGAACCCACCGGTGCAAGGATGAAAGCTCTGTTTTTACCAACAGCTGGTGCGCTGTGGGCGTGGCTACAGGGAGAGCGGGCCAGGTGTCAACAATTGGCCATGCAGGGACTCCTGGTAGAAGGAGTCCCTGCCGTCACCCTCACAGCCCTGTTTTGCTACCACAGACCCCACAGAGTGTCCAGGTGATGCGGGACCCGCGAAGGCGGGTCCGGCGAACTGTAGCATTGGGCTCGGGAGGTAAAGCACAGCAGGTTGGTCTCCGTCCGTAGGTCCGCTTTAACCAGGGTGCAGGCGATGAAGAACCCACCGGTGCAAGGATGAAAGCGCTGTTTTTACCAACAGCCGGTGCGCTGTGGGCGTTGCTACAGGGAGAGCGGGCCAGGTTTCAACAATTGGCCACGCAGGGACTCCTGGTAGATGGAGTCCCTGCCGTCATGCTTGCAGCCCTGTTTTGCTGCCACAGACCCCACAGAGTGTCCAGATGATGCGGGACCCGCGAAGCGGGTCCGGCGAACTGTAGCGTTGGGCTCGGGAGGCAAATCACAGCAGGTTGGTCTCCGTCCCTAGGTCCGCTTTAACCACGGTGCAGTCTATGAAGAACCCACCGGTGCAAAGGATGAAAGAGCTGTTTTTACCAACAGCTGGTGCTCTGTGGGCGTGGCTACAGGGAGAGCGGGCCAGGTGTCAACAATTGGCCACGCAGGGACTCCTGGTAGATGGAGTCCCTGCCGTCACGCTCGCAGCCCTGTTTTGCTGCCACAGACCCCACAGAGTTTCCGGCGGGTCCGGCGAACTGTAGCGTTGGGCTCGGGAGGCAAAGCACAGCAGGTTGGTCTCCGTCCGTAGGTCCGCTTTAACCAGGGTGCAGGCGATGAAGAACCCTGTGTGTATGGGTATGTTGGTGAGAGATTGGATGTCTCAGTGGTACATGTCCAAGTAACTATATATGAAAAAGGCAGTGTATGTGAGAGTTGGGGTATATAAATGACTGTACCTGAGAGTCAGTGATTGTGAGAGTGGCTGTATAGATGAGTGTGTACTTGTATCAGTGATTGTATAAGAGAGTAAGTATGTGTTAGTATATGTTTGAATACGTGAGGTGGTGCGTGCATAACTGTATAGGTGAGGAAATGGGAGTGTGATTCATTCTTTACATGACTGACTAGGTGTGCGAGTAACTCCATGGATGAATGGCGGTGTGTGAGTGTCTGTATAGGTGTATGAGTGTATATAATAGTGTTGTATTGATGAGTGACTGTATGTATGAGTGATTGTATGGGTGAATGAGTGGATGTGTGTATAGACCTAGGAATCAGTGAGTGCATATGTAGTAACCGGTATTGGTGTGTCGATGGTTTCAAAAATGGTAGTTTGTATTTTACAGTGGGTGTATCAAACGTTATATTAGAGTATGAGGAGGTGCAACATATTTTCACATGGATGATGTTATCAGTGATGTCATCAGTGATGTCATTTGAAATGTCATCAATGATGTCATCAGTGATGTCACTGACCATGTCATGAATGATGTAATATGTGATGTCATCAGCAGTACATTGCGGGGGCGCAAGTTAGGGGAATTTCCATGGTTTTGTATGAGTGAAATGTCCAACTAACTATAGCGTCCCTGAAACCTATGGTTTTTTTAATGAATGTCGAAGGTTTTTTAAATGCTAATTTCTAACTATAATGTGCCTGAAACCTATGGTTTTTTTCAGTGAATTTCAATGTTTTTTTTTTTAATTAAAAAATATATATTTTTATTGGTATTTACATGTTACAGAAAAAAGAGTGACAAACAATATTTAGCCGGTTGGTCGGGCATAAATGCTAATTTCTAAATATAACTTGCCTGAAACCTATGGTTATTTCAGTGAATTTCAATGTTTTTTAAATGCGAATTTCTAACTATGCCCACAAAGTTAGGACATGTGAAGAAAGAGGAAGAAAAGCGCAGAAAGAAGCAAGACAAATACAGAAAGAGGCAACAGAAGTCCATCTAGACGAAGAAAAGTGCAGGAAGAAGTAAGAGATGTGCAGAAAGAACCAACAGAGGAGCAGAAAGTCCTCCTGTGCCCCCATCTTTTTTATGACGGTTACTGGTGGTAACTGACTCTGACTAACCAGGACCGGAGCCAGTGCTATGCTAAAAGACCCTTAGAATACAGTGAAACCACCTACATACACTAGGGAACACTATGCGTTGGGGTATCCCTGTGATTAGCATGACCTCCTCTGTATTTGCCATTAGTTAGTGCCTGGGTCATTGCATGAGTACATGAGTACTGAGTGGATGATTAGAGTACTGCAAGGAGAGTGCATGGTGAATTTATAAGTGCTTGTGTTTTGGCGTAGTGAGTGGATAAGTACATGGTCCTGGCTGGGTGATTGGAGGAATGTATGGGTAGTGACAAGGAAATGGCTGGACTGCATCAGTAGTGCTCAGGTAATTGTAGCAGTGCATGTGTTATTGCCTGGGTCATTCATGAGTACATCGGTAGTGACTGGATGATTAGAGTGCTGCAAGGACAGTGCATGGTGAATTTATAAGTGCTTGGGTTTTTGCGGAGTGATTGCATAAGTACATGATGCTGGATGGGTGATTTGAGGAGTGCATGGGTAGCGACAGAGGGATTTCTGGAGTGCATGGGTACAACCTGGGTAACTGGAGGAGTTAATCAGTACCGTGCAGGTAGTTAGAGATCTGCATGGGTAGTGAACAGGGGATTGTAGCAGTTTATGTGTTAGTTGCTGGGTCATTCCATGAGTACATGGGTACTGACTGGAAGATTAGATAACTGCAAGGAGAGTGCATGGTGAATTTATAAGTGCTTGGGTTTTGGTGGAGTGATTGAATAAGTACATGGTGCTGCCTGGGTGATTGGAGGAGTGCATGGGTAGTGACAGGGCGATGTCTTGACTGAATGGGTGCAGCTCAGAGTATTGTAGCAGTGCATGAGTTAGTGCATGGGTCATTGAATGAGTGCATGGGTATTGACTGGATGATTAGAGTGCTGCAAGGAGAGTGTATGGTGAATTTATAAGTGCTTGAATTTTGGCTGAGTAATTGCATAAGTACACACATGTCACATCAGGCCCCCCCTCCCTTCACCACTGTGCAAACACGCCCCATGGCAGGTTTGAAGTTGAGGGATTAATTTCCCTTGAATCCTGAGGGTCCCTGGGGGCCAACTAACCCACGAGGTACCTCCAGTAAGCACCACAGAGCAGCGTTGCAGAGTGATGTAAAAGGGGGGGGCATGGCCTTGGACCACCTCTCTGCAACGCAGCTCCCTGCAGCTTGCTGGAGGTAGCTAGTGGCCTAGTTGGCCCCCAGGGACCCTCAGGGTTCCTCAACTTAAAACACGCCATAGGGTGCATTTAGACACTGGTCACATCAGGCCATGCCTGTTGTAAATTGGGGGAGTAAATCCCCTTGAGTCATGAGGGTCCTTGGGGGCCAACTAGCCCACCAGCTACCTCCAGTAAGTGCCACACAGCTGTGTTGCAGAAAGGTGTAAAAAGGGGAGTGGCCTCTGAGCACCTCTCTGCAACATAGCTCCCTGGCCCATACTGGAGGTGCCTGATGAGCTAGTTGGCCCCCAGGGACCCTCAGTATTCAAGGGGAATTAATCGCCCAATTTACAATGTGCCATGGGGTTCGTTTGCACACTTGCTATGTGTGGCCCCGCCCCCTCCCTGCACCACTGTGCAAAAGCAACCCCTGGCCCGTAGTAAATTGGGGGAATAATTCCCCTTGAGTCCTGAGGGTCTCTGAGGGCCAACTAGCCCACCAGGTACCTCCAATAAGCACCACAGAGCTGTGGAAAAGCAATGCCGGCCCGGGACACTGCAGGAGCCGGCCCTGGGGGGTGGCTGTCCCCAGGGCCATCACTGGCTCCAGGAGGGAGCTGTCCACCGTTCCATCATTTCAAAGCCCCGGGGAGGTGGTGGTCCCTGGGGCTGGGGGGCAGCGACGGACCCTCATTTCTCAACATTAAGTTCCCTGGGCGGCGGTCCCCAGGGCAGGGAGGGGGTCGTGTGCTCCTGTGAATAATTTCATAAAAGCCCTCAGGGTGGCGGTCCCCGGGGCTGTGTGAGGGTTGAGTACCCTCCTGCACGTAATTTCAAGTCCCCAGGGCTGCGGAAGCCCCTGTGAGCCCTCACATATATTTCTTACCAATGCCCCCAGGACCTGGCCCACCCAGGGCCTCAATTAAATGAAGCGCCTTGAGACAATACTGGTGAGTAGTGCACTTTACAAATTGTTATTGTTATTGTTAGTTGTATTTGGATAGCGCAACATTCATCCTACAAGGATATCACGGCGCTGCAAAAAATAACAGTAGAACCAAAGCAGAAACCTGGGAGAGAATTAATTATTCTGAAGTGGGGAATAGTGCAGTTTTTAGTTTCTTCTTGAAGGAGGGGTAGGAGTCTGTGAGTCTGAGGTTAATCGGTAGTTCATTCCAGCTTTTCGCAGCAATATGTGAAAAGGCATTTCCGCCCATTCTGGAAAGCTTAATCCGAGTAGTGGCAGCTTTGGCAGAGGCTTGTGAACGTAAGTTCCGCGCTGGGGCATAGAACTTAATTTTATTTCGAAGAATGTAAGGGCCTGTATTGTGAAGCGTTTTATAGGCAATACATAGCATCTTGAACGTGGCTCTTTGTCTCATGGGCAGCCAGTGTAAAACTCTCAGACAACTTGTGGCAGAATCGTACTTTTTTTTATTGCAAACAGCTTTTGCTGCGGCATTCTGGACCAGTTGTAATTTCCTAAATAAGTAGTCCGACATTCCTACAAATAGTGAGTTGCCATAGTCCAGCCTGCTAACTAGTAACGACTGGACTAGGATCTGTCTACATTCAAGTGGGATCCAGGGGAAGACCCTTTTCAATCTTTTTAATATGGCAAATCCTTTTCCACATATTGAAGAGACATGGCTTTTCATTGATAGAGTGGTGTCCATCTGAATTCCTAAATTTCTAGCAGACGATGTGGGGATTGGTGGAGAACCTAAAGAAGTTGGCCACCAGGTGTTGTCCCAGAGCTGTTTGGCCCCGCCAAAGAGAAGAATTTCTGATTTGTCAGCGTTCAGTTTTAAATAATGGCCGTGCATCCAGTTGGATAGCTCTGACAAACAGTTATGTAGTCTACTTTTGGCGTTGTTATCTCCATTTAGGGTAACCATCAGCTGAGTATCGTCAGCGTAGGAGCAGATATTAATGCCCCATTTCTTGCCAATCGATGCCAAAGAGGAGACATATACATTGAACAATGTTGGGCTCAATGTAGCTCCTTGGGGAACTCCATATTTAATCTTACGGGGGGAGGAGGTAAAGTTGCCTAAACAAATAGACTGGGATCTATTGGATAGAAAGGACTCCAGCCAGTTTAGGGCTTTACCTTGTATTCCTTTTGCGGCAAGTATGTGGATAAGCAGTTTATGGGACACGGTATCAAATGCCGCTGATAAATCGAGAAGTATCAGGGCGACCGTTTTGCCTTTATCGACC
The DNA here is from genome assembly GCF_964263255.1 of Lissotriton vulgaris. Taxonomy (NCBI): domain Eukaryota; kingdom Metazoa; phylum Chordata; class Amphibia; order Caudata; family Salamandridae; genus Lissotriton; species Lissotriton vulgaris. The sequence continues at coordinate 589,986,157 of NC_141691.1, forward strand.
TGCATGCGAATGTCGTCCATTACAGCTAGTAGCGTTGTTTCTGTGCTGTTATTAGATCTAAAACCTGTTTGGGAAACATCGAGAAGTTTGTTGATCTCTAGATAACTTGACAGTTGTTTTGTTACCAGCCTTTCTAAAACCTTCGATAAAAAGGGGAGCTGTGAGATGGGGCGGTAGTTTGCTGGGTCGTTTATATCCGCACCCGCCTTTTTTAGTAAAGGAATTACTGCCGATTTTTTCCAAATTTCTGGAAAGACAGCTTGCTCCAGAGACTGGTTAAGCACTTTTGTAACTGCGGGGCCAATTATGGGAGTCAGTTGGGAAAAAATAAAGTGTGGGCAAACATCCCATGGTGAGCCAGATTTAATTTCAGACATGGCTTTAGTGACCTCGTCTTCAGAAAATGGGCCAAAGGTAGAGCAGTTGGTTTGCAGAGTAGGGTCAATCCGATATTCCACAAGGGCCTGTCCATTGTTTATGAAAGAGGTATATATTTTATCAATTTTATCACAAAAAAAATCACTGATTTTTGTGCAGTTCTCTTGTGATGGTGTCAGGTTGGATGTAAGACAGGGAGGATTACACAGTTCTTTTACAATTTTAAAGAGCTCCTTAGACGAATTTTTATTCTGTAGAATTTTTTGAGAAAGATAGTCTTTCTTTGCTTTGCGTATGGCCGTGTGATAAATTTTCAACTGAGTTTTATATATAGCTCTATCATCGGCGTTTCTACTTATTCGCCATTTATGCTCCAGTGAGGTGCATTTTCTTTTTTCAATTTTTAGGTCTGGGCCATACCATTTCTCGGAGGTTTTTGATTTTAATCGATTTGTTGCGCGAGTTCGTGAACAGTGGTCAAGTGCTCTCTCTATGTTTTCTCGTAAGAGACAAATTTCTTCTTCACATGTCATTTCAGAGCTAGAAAAAAAGGAAAAATCTTCCTTAAATTTTTCCAAAGAGAATTTGCTCCAACATTTAGTGGGGTTGGCCGACTGGGCGAGCGATCTGTTTGTTTTTAAAGGTAGGTTTAAGGTAAAATCTATCCTGTAGTGGTCTGACCATGTCAAAGGGGTTATATCCGTAATGTTGGTCCTTGATATGTTTGTAAATATGAGATCTAACGTGTGCCCCGCTCTGTGTGTGGGGCAAGCTATTTTCTGTGATAATTGTAGGATTTCCATGTCTGTGGTAAGTTGTTTAGTTAGAAAATTATCAGCTAAATCGAAATGAACATTGAAGTCCCCAATGACTACAATGTTTTTATGGTTGAGGCAGAATGGAAGGATTTGTTCGAGGAGTTGAGTGCTAAAGTCAGTTGTGCTGTTTGGGGGATTGTAGATGATTGCACATCCAAAAATAACCTGGGTATTGATGGAGATGGAGATGGTTAACACATCGTGTTTACCTAGTTGAGTGACTCTTTCTTGGTGACATGAAAAGCTATCTTTAAATATCATAGCCACTCCGCCTCCTCTCTTAATTTGTCGATTTAAATTAATGATTTTGTACCCAGTAGGAAGGGCTGCGGTAATATCCGGGGTATTATGCTCACCGAGCCAAGTCTCCGAAATGAAGGCAAAATCAGGTCGACTATCATGTAGCATGTCCCATATCTCAGTAGAGTGTTTAGGGAGGGACCTAGCATTAACATAGATGCATGTGTAGTCCTGTGTAGGTGTGATTTCCAATGAGGGTGGCTCCGAGAGGTTACAATTCCATCTACAATAGCGGCAGCTAAAGGGGCCCATAGTGTAGGAGGGTCCAGCTTTGGCACAAAGGGGGGATGTTAAAGAAGTATTACACATAAGCAGCTCACCACGCGAGTATACCAATGAAGGTTTGGCAGGACTACCTGTAGTTGTGGAAACAGGGGTTGTGGCCCCTGGTCCCGGCCTGTCGCGGACAGGTGCAGACGGGCTCGCCTTTGGCGAGCCTTCGGCGCGCATTCATCGCGCCCGCTGCGCACGTCCGCTGCGCCCGCTGCGCACGTCCGCTGCGCTTCCTGTAAGGACACATCTTTTATATAAGAAGTAGATGGAGGGGTGTGTCTCTAGGCAGGGGGCGTGGCCTTCAATCGGCCAATGGCGTTCTCGTTTTAGCTTCAGAGCGAAGGCAATGCTCGTTTGATTAAAATGCTGAAAGATCACAAATATAGTACAATTTTTAAAAAAGAGGAACAGAGGATCCTACTCCCGGCTGTGACTCAGGAGGGACTGCAATTTCGAGCGCAGCGCTCGAGTTCAGCGCGCGCCTTCTAGTGCAGAGGGGCGTGTCTCTAGGCATTTTTGGCTTTTATGGACAATTTTATATATTTTTTTGTTATTTTTATGGGGACAAACAAAAACTGGGAATTGTAAACAGCTCAACTGGAGCAAAAAAAATCAGGAAAAAATTAAGGTTTTTTTGGTCACTTGTGGTTGTCACCAGCACGGTTGATGAGTTTAATGCTTTGCTCACCATAGCTAATTGTCTGACCACAAAAGATCCAAACTATTTTGAATTCTCCAAACTGGGTTTGGATGTTTGGGACCATCTCCCTTGTCTCTGGACCCGATGGAGTGGGTTGCTTACTTTGGGAGGTGCTGGGAGAAGATTGGGGAGGGTTTCTGGTCAGTTCTCTGACCTCTGCCGCAGCATAGTTGTTCGGGTGCCGGCGCTGCATGTGGTGAATCATGGTGTTGTTGCCAAAAGAATACTTTTTGGCAGGGTTCCCCCTGAGTGATGTCACTGACCATGTCATGAGTGATGTAATATGTGACGTCATCAGCAGTGCATTGCAGGCGCGCAAGTTATAGTGAGTCCAACTAACTATAACGTGGGAATTTCAATGGTTTTATGTCAGTAAAATTTCCAGCTAACTATAACTGGTGTGAAACCTATGGTTTTTTCAGTGAATATATATATAGATATATATATATATATATATATATATATATATATATATATATATATATATATATATATATATATATATAGAGAGAGAGAGAGAGAGAGAGATATATATATATATATAGAGAGAGAGATATACATCGAGATATTTAGATATATAAATATAGATAGATATAGATATAACCTACTGGCGGATGGCGGATGCCAGTAGGTAGTTATAGTTAAGACCTCGTTTGTATTTAAAAAGCGTTTTTTCTTTTGCCAATATTTATGGCACCATTTGATGAATCTTTTGAAATTCACAAAACAAATGGATTGCTCCGGTCAGCTCCTGTCCTAAAGGTTTTGGGGTGATTCATTGAGTGGGGGCTGAGAAAAACAGGGGGTCTCAAAATGCATTTTCTCCTTGTTAATTTCCATAGGAAACTTTAGACAAATCTACAGCCCGAACTGCTGAACAGAATGACACCAAATTTGGCAAAGTGGTGTAAATCCGTTCAGTGTTCCTGAGAAATTAGAAAAATAAAAATATTGATATCTGGTGGCCGAGTAGGATTCGCAAACCCTTCCCAGCACAAGATTCATTCTGATTGGCTGCCATCAATCCAAACCAAGAAGTGTTGGCAGCCATCTTGTGACTCGGTAAAACCAAGTCACAAGAAAACAGTATAAAAAAATTAAAAAAACAAGAAAAGGGAGCAGGGAAGAATCACCCTGGACCCAGCCCAAAAAAAGCATAACAAAAATTAATCGGTAAAATTCGCAATGGGTGCGCGAATCACGCCAATTTATTTTTTGGGGCCTTGCTCATAATGGGTGGGAGGCACACGGACCCCGCAACCTTGGGGAGCACCACCTCCCCAGAGCTTTTATTGAAAAACTGCATAGGGAGGATCCTGCTCTCCACTCTGCCATGGGGACCACCACCTCCCCGGGGGCCTCAATGTATTTGAGGCGGGGGGCCTCGTGGGCCCCTCAAGCTCCAAGGACACAACTTCCCCGGGGCTTAAATTTAAGTATGAGAGCTCCTGCCCCCCACACTGCCCGAGGGAACACCACCTCCCTGGGGCACTAATTAAGATATTGCGGGGTTTGTTGCAGCACCCACTGGGGCTTTAAACTTGTTGGGAGGGGGCCACGCAGCCCCCTTCCTGGAGCCCTAGATGGCCCTGGGGGAGGCACCGGCAATGTCCCGGGGTGCCCACCCCAGGACATTGCAGGCGGTGCATTTGCAGAGTGGTGTAAGAAGGGGGTGTGGCCTTGGACCACTCTCAGCAATCCAGCTGTGTGGGGCTTACTGGAGGTAACAGGAGGGCTACTTGGTCTCTGCAGTCCTCTTGCCTCTTTTTGCATCCCTCTTACCTCTTTCTGCACCTCTCTTGCCTGTGTCTGCACCCCTGTTCCCTCTTTCTTTCTGTATCTCTTTTGACTCCTTCTGCACCCCTCTTGCCTCTCTGCATCCCTCTTCCCTCTTCCAGCACCTCTCTTGCCTCAGTCTGCCCACCTGTTACCTCTTGCTGCACCCCTTTTACCTGTTTATTCAACTCTCCTGCCTCTTTCTGCTGTTCTCTTGTCTCCTTCTGCACCTCACTTGCCTCTTTCTGCAACTATCTTGCCTCTTTCTGCACCTCACTTCTGTCTTTGTGCAACTCTCTTGCCTCTTTCTACACCTCTCTTCCCTCTTTCTGTTCCACACTTGCCTCTTTATGGACCTTTGTTGCTTCTGTCTGCACTTCTCTTGCCTCTTTCTGCACCCTTCATACCCCTTTCAGCACCTATGTTGCTTCTTTCTGCAGTTCTCTTCCTTCTCCCTGCACCCCTCCTGCCTCTTTCTGTACCCTCTTGCCTCTTTGTGCACATCTCCTACGCCTTTTTACACCCCTCTTGCCTCTCGTTCTTTCTGTACCTCTTTTGCTTCATCTGCACTTCACTTGCCTCTGTCTGTACCCCTCCTGCCTCTTTCTGCACCTTTATTGGTTCTTTCTGCACAGCTCTTGTTCCTTTATATACCTCTGTCCCACATTTCTACATCCCTCTTGCCGTTCTGCACCCCTCTACCCTCTTTCTGCCTCTCTCTTGCCTCAGTCTGCCCACCTGTTCCCTCTTTCTGTACCCTCTTTGCCTGTTTCTGCACCCCTTTTGCCTGTCTCTGCACTCCTCTTGTCTCTTTCTGTACCCCTCGTACATCCTTTTGCACCTCTCTTCCCTTGGTTTGCTCCCCTGTTCCCTCTTTCTGTATCTCATTTGCCTCTTTCTGCGACTCTCTTGCCTCATTCTGCAGTTCTCTTGCCTCCTTAGGCACCTCTGTTGCTTCTTTCTGCACTTCTCTTGACTCTTTCTGCACCCCTGTTGCTTGATTCCTTCATGCTGCACTTCTCATGCTTCTTTCTGTACCTGTCTTGCTTCTTTCTGTACCCCTCCCATGCTTCTTTTTGTACCTGCCTTGCTTTATTGTGTTGTGCCACAGCTCTAACAATGCCAGATTGCATAAACTCTGTTTTGCAGTCAAAGAGATGGGTGCGTACTTTCAGTGTTAACACAGATGTATGGAGGAGCCCAAGGACCTGCGGCGTACCTTTTAACCACCCTTGGCACTGTTTTGTCAGGACTCCCTGGCTGCTTGAAGGAGGTGGCTGCGGTGAGTGTAAGTCTGGTAAAGATTGAAAACATAGTGATGGGACATTCATTGATCATAATGGTTGTTCATTCTGTTAAGTTATTGCATAATAGACTCAGTAAATACGAGCAGGGTCTACTTGCACCCGACTATTTTACCATTTGGTAGCTGCAATGTATTAAATGTTTCTACTTTTTGATGGTAATTGATCACGAAGACGAGGATGACGATTTTTATCATGATTGCCTAAGTGTCACTTAAGCACAAAGTCATGACTAGACATTATAGGTGAACAACTGCTCGAACCTCATTATGCCTTATTTGTTAATGGTTCATACTTGCGCAGTAATTAAGGCACACTAAGAACAGCATATGCTTTGTGCACTATAAACAATGTGGTCAAAGCATCCTGACTGCAGTCTATTGTTAAAGCACAAGTTGCTCAATCGATTGCCCTTACCTGAGCCTGCAGTTTATCTGCACAACTGAAAGTCACCATCTTTACACATAGCCAATGTACTTCACAACTTTGGGCAATTATGGCTGCAAATAGGTTTCTTAACTTCCTCAAGATTGCCCATCAGAAATGGGAAACATCAGAAGAATCTACTGGAAGCATTACAGTTGCCTAAGGAAATTGTAGATGTGAAATATCCGAGACATCAAACATGCAGTGGATATTTTGCCATTGGCAAAAGATACATTGACTCAGTAGCTAGGTATTGCACCTAAAAGCATGCAAAATCAATAGAGGTTTTACAGTAAATGATAGTTTCACTTAAATAACTGATGAAGAATGTGCCTTCGCAAAGATGATGGAAATAACTGACACTTGGGGAGAATTGAAAGCAGTACAAGAAACTGTAACCGAAATTGAAAAAAATGGGTGAATAAAGTAGGGGTGGGCGGAATTTGCATAGTCGCGCTTCGCAAAGCTCCGCAAAACAGTTAAAAATCTCAGCGAGCACACAAAAGTTCCGCAAATACTTGGAATTGCTTGTTCCGCCCGTTCGTGATGCTTTTTTCCTGCGCATTTTGAAAGCGCGAACAATCAAAAAATTCCCCGAGGCCACAGATCGTGGAATTTTTGGCAATTCTGCATTCTCCGCGGAACGCGAAATTACCCAAACTCCGCAAATTCCGCGAGCGGAACGGAATTTACCACCCAGGCCTATAATAAAGGCAGGTTGTACCAAAAATGCGAATGACATTTGGATGTCAAAAGATGGGAGACTAGTGTTGCCAGACAGCTTGTTGTTTCCAATGGCCAGGCATTATCATGGGTACACACATACTTGGGGAGAGATGCAATTGTAAGGCTTATTAGACAAAGTTGATTTAATCCAAGATTTTGAATAATTGCTGAAGGAAATTACAGGAGATGTGTCACATGCCAACAACTGAATGTAGGGGAAAAAGATACCAGTCAGAGGTACACACTTAGTAAGATCCTGTGGTTCCTTTAAAAGGTTGCAAATGGATTTTATCGAGATGCCTGTCCAATACAGCCTGAGATATCTTCTTGTGAGTTTGTAATCTCTTGCTGGGTAGAAGGCTATCCAATGAGGAGAAATTACAGTCTCACTATAGCTAAACTGTTACTTTGAGAAATCATTTCTAGGTTCAGAATAATCGTCCTACTTGAGCCAGATAGAGGAACACTTTTCAACAATAACCTGTTGAGTATGCTATATGATGCTTCATAGATTGAAAAAAAATTACACTACAGACCAGAAGTGTCATGCATAGTTGAGCAAATGAATGGAACAATAAAGTCCAGATTGGCGAAGGTTTGCGCTTTGACATCGTTGAAATGGCCAGATGCATTGCCATTTGTGCTGATGAGTGTCCCATGTATTCCAGATAGAATGTCTGGGTTATCTCCTCATCAGATTCTTATGGGGAGAGCCATGAGGTTACCTGGGATTCCAATTAATGCCTTGGTTGACATCACTGACGATATGATTATGGACTATTTCAAAGCCCTCACTGATGAGGTTTGTTCTGTCTCGCATCAGGTGTCAGCTGCTACACCAAATCCTCATCACGAACAGTGCCACAACTATAATCCTGGAGATTGGGTCATCATAAAGAAGCACATTCGTAAGACTTGAAATGAACCCTGACGGAAAGGCCCCTACCAAACTCTGCTTATGACAAACACTGCTGTTGAATGCGACGGAGTCACAAACTGGATTCATGCCTCACACATATAGAGTAAGCAATCCAGAGGACGGATATTTGGTCTATGATCCTAAAAGAAGAGCACTAGTGGTTGCACCACCAGTGGAGCAAACCAGACTAACCTGTGCTACCTGCAAGAGAGCAGACAGGAGAACAAGCAGTAGAACAAGGAAGGAGGAGGAAGTGCAGGAAGGAGTAAGGCTCAAAGGCAAAAGACAAGTACAAATTTCTGAAATATCGCAAAGTGGGATAGAAATCTCCAATTGAGAAATTAGAGAAGCTGAAACAGAATTTGTAGAAAAATAAAACACTGCTGAACACACAAGCTCTGATGATAAAAGACAGTGTTGACAAGCTGAATGGCCAAGAAGCTTGAGTAAAAAGGAAATAAAAAGAAGTCCATCATTAGCCTGTATTCCAGAAACAGTTCCCGAAGAAAGTGAAACAGAGGCTGACAATTCGCTTGATCCAAATCATCAGGTGGTGGGAAGATGTAGGAGAACTCAAATTCCTAGTAGAAGATATCCATCTCCGGAATGGTCCTACTATGTGAGCTCAGCATTGAATGTAACTGTGGAAGACATATGCAAGGAAAATCCTGAATTGCTAGAACCTCCCTTGAAAATTGAAAACTATGATTAGGAAAGCTTCACAAAATAAAGGAAGGAGTCCAACGATACAAGACCAAACATTGAACTGTGCCTATCAGATGGTTGTTATTTTAGTTATTTGCTTCACACCTAGTTCAGGGAAGAAAGTTACAGAAGAATAGGGATCACATAACAAAAGAACACAGGGTAGGGTTCATGATTGTCTGACAAGGATCTGTCCTGAAGAAAAGAAAAGGAGAAAGAAAAATAAACAATTTAAAATGTAGGCTCAAAGGGATGTGTTGCATTAGAAGGCATTGTAAATGAATTATGTGTGTGGTTTACATAGTAACAGTTATCATGATTTCTATCGTACTAATGGGGTTCTATTTGACATCCGATCCTAAAAACACACAGAGTTAACAATACTAATGATTATGCACAGAACTTCAGAGACAACTCCTTTATTAAACACTTTAAGAATTTAAAAGTCTTTTCTAGGTTAGTGCAAGAATATTCAGATGCTTTAGATATTAAGGATTGTTTTTTCTCATTTGCCATTTTTTGTTTCAGAAGAAGTCACCTGCTATCACCTACCTCTATCTTCTGCAATCTCTTGTAGCATTTTGCTTTCACTATCACTTCTGAGGGAAGGTATTAATTTACACCAGCAAAGAAAAACAATGGACACAGCTTGGTATTATTTCTTCCCCCTTAGAACAGAATACACTGTAGAAGCTTATAAGAGAAATGTAACTTGTCTAATGCATCCTGAAGAAAAGGCATATATTATGACACTAGAAGAAAGATAAATTACCATTACCAAAACTTCAGATCAAAGGGGAGATGTATTAGAACATGTGTGGAAAAAGGAGGAAAATGAGTTTAGGAAGAAATTAACATATCCAAAACTATGGGCCTCATTAGGATGGCGGTGAATCCGCATCCTCCGGGCCGGCAGAGGCCACCGCCGGCCCGGAGGATGCGGAGTCACCGCCGCGGCCACAGGAAACACCCACCTCCAGATTAGGATGGCGGTGGAATTTTCGTGGTAACAGCGGCGGACAGCAGGTCCGTCCGCCGCTGATCCGCGGGTTGTTGGGCGCTATTTGGTGGCGGTGTTGCAAGACACCGTCAGCTAAATTAGCAAGTGTGTTGGAACATGCTTTTCCGCGGCAGCTTTTCCGCCGTGGAAAAGCATATGGAACTTTGCTTCTGGGGGCCCCTTGCGGGCCCCCAGGGTGAAGGGGGGTTGGGGGTGCACATGGGGGTACCTATGGTACCCCCCCTACATTTATATGCACAAAGCGGCAGGCACCGCCTGCCGCTTTGTGCATGCTTACAAGCACCTGCATCAAGGTTAAATATACGGGATGTGACTGCCAGGGTGGCGGTCACATCCTAATTGCAACGGAGGGACCACCGCTGCCCCTGCGGATGGTCCCTCCACCTCGGGGGTGGCGGACGGACGCAGGTCCGTCCGCCATCCTAATGAGGCCCTTAGATTGGACACCCCACATAAAGGCAAGGATTGTTTTTTATAAGAGATGAACACAAAAGTGAACAAGACATGTAGGAATTAGCAGTTGTGACTACACCTTTTAATTATTGAGGGAACTTTTAAGAGAGCTGAGAATGTCATTCCTTGGGTATACTACATTTGTGGTCAAAATGCTTACTTGTTATTATTAGCCGACTGGGAAGGAACATGTTATTCAGATATACTAATTTAAAAAATGTATCATGTTAATAGTATTGAAGCATTAACTCTAACACACATCACCCCATAGACATAAGCGGAATGCAGGGAGTGGAGCCTTATTAATGGGAGATAAATTTGGAGCAGTGATACCACCAGTGGGAATAATATTAAATGATGAAAAGATCAGTAAATTAGCCACAGTAACGGACAAAATGGCAACAAGTACATCTGGAGCTTTATTACTAATCAATACAGAACTAATTGTTATGTTATGTTAATCAAAGATTAGCAACGGGTTCTACAAAAATTCGGTACCGTGATCAGGTATTGGTGGGCTGATCTTAACGATCTACGGGGAGTGTAAAAGGCTATTCTATTCCTAATGTAATGTGCACCCACCCCATGGAGAACTTTGAAGGCAAGCGTCAAAGCTTTAAAAAGAATTCTGGACCGAATTGGGAGCCAGTGGAGTTTCTTCAAATGGGGAGACATCCGTTCCCTGGCCCCTAACTTCAAGACTGCTCTTGCAGCCGAGTTTTGAACAGTCTGCAGCCTGTTCATTAAATACTCCGGGAGACAAAGATATAGGACGTTAACATAGTCCAGTCTGGAGGTAATGAGAGCCTGCACCACTGACTTCCTGTGCATCGTTGGTAACATATAGAGGAATTTCCTGATCATTTTCAGAAGTCCGAAACATTGGCCGGTTACTGACTGAACTTGCGTTTTCATGGATAGCCTGTCATCCATTTTTACTCCCAAGTTTCTCACTGTATTAACTGCCATTTGGGGTGGCGACATTTCATCGGGCCACCACTGTTTCCAAACATCCGGAGGAGGAGAGCCAAAAAAGATAATTTCTGACTTCACCGGAAAACACTTCTATCAGATACTTTCTAATCCTCTGTCCATTGAAATCTTCCCCCCTTCCTACACGTGAACAACAGCTGCATGTCGTCCGCATAAGATATAATCTTCGACCCACCTGCGTCCGCCAACTGGGCTAAGGGGTACATGTAAAGATTAAATAATACCGGGCTCAAGATAGAGCTCTGAGGGACCCCCACATTCAGAGGTGGAATCTTAGCTGTGAAAGGACGAGACCAGACCTCTTGTATTCTGTCCTCCAAGAAGGAAGAAAACCATTTCAACACAGTGCCACCGAAACCGCTTTCCCGCAGTCATTGCAGGAGATGGTCATGTGGCACAGCGTCATAAGCAGCAGAGAGATCCATAAGAATCAAGACAGCTTTTCCACCCTTATCAAGGGTCTCTCTAATGGTCTCCGAAATCTCCAGTAGGGCCGTCTCTGTGCTAAAGTTGGACTGAAACCTGATTGGCTAAAATGAAGAATATTATTTGTTTCAACAAAGTTGGAGACAACCGAATGCACATATTTTTCCAATGTTTTGGCGAAAAACGGGAGGAGGGAGATTGGTCTAAAGTTAGCTGGAATCGTTTGGTCTGCTGAGGGTTTCTTCAACAGTGGAATTATTTTTCCACTTCTCTGGGACCTGCCCCGTACACAAGGATAGGTTCAGGATACTGTTAACTGTAGGATTCAGTATCTCTGCCATTGCAGCCCAAAATTTAGCAGGGCCAGAGTCTGACGGGGACTTCAAACCCTTCATTATTGCCGGCTTCCAGCGAGACTGGAGGAAAACAGGAAAGGGAAGCATTTCCTGGTTTATTAAAACTGTAGTGTAGGAGGGGGTCATTCTTCCTAAGTCTATCCTGCAGGCCAAATGTAGATTGGATCTCAGTAATTTTTGTGTTGAAGAAATTGGCTAGCTGGTTAATCCGGTCCCTAGAAAAGGAGGGGTGGTTGGTTCCCGCCTTGGGTGTCGAGAAACTTTTCACAATACTGAAAAGTTCTCTGTTTTAATTCCCAGCAGATTAAATTTTACGGGCAAAGAATGATTTATTTTCCTCCTGTATCTTCCTATGATAGTTTCTTATAGATTGTTTATACTTTTCTTTATTTTCTATACTGAAATCGCTCCTCCAAGCTCTTTCCAGCCACTTGCAGTCTTTTCTGGCCTGTGCTAGAGTGGCCTTAAACCACGGCGCAGATCGCTTGGCCAATGTCGCCGGGCGAGTAGTCATAGGGACTACAGTCCTAACGCCTTGATTAACCAAATTTTCAAGTTCTTCTACATCCCTTTCAATACTCCCACATAACTCAAAGAGATGCTTGGCTAATTCCTCTTTAAAGGCTTCTGGTGTGATTTTATACCATGGCCTATAGGAAGTTGTTACTAAACGCGCCTGAGATTGCCGGGTTTTAACTCGTTTCTGGACCATAAAGCCGATTAGGAAATGGTCAGACCATAGCAGGGGCAGTGGAACCTCACTTTGGATTGCGAAGTTGGCAAAAATCTGATCCAGGATATGGTCCTTGTTGTGGGTGTGGGAGGTCACATAGGGGAGGAGATTCAAGGCATCCATTGACTCCAGTAGGGCGATAGTATCGGCCTTCTCCTGATTGTCCATGTAGATATTAAAATCCCCAAGGACAAGGACATTTTTAAATCTGGGGGCCAACGATGCTATAGAATTGTTGAGTGTTCTCAGAGATGTCCCGGTGTGACCAGGGGGTCTATAGACTAGCACTAATGCTAGACATGTGTGTGGGGAGAATACTTTGAAAGCTGAGGAGGCCTTCTGCCCCGTCTATATCCTCATAGCAATGGGGGAAATAGAAACTTCCATCTTGCTGATGATTGCAATGCCACCGCCTTTGGCCCCCACCCGGTCCTTCCTAAAAATCGAATAGCCCGGGGGGATTGCTATAGCTATTGTAGGATTGGAGTAATCCGTAAGCCAGGTTTCAGTCAAAAATAACAGATCAGGCTCTTTTTCTGTCAATAGATCGTAAATGTGTAGATTGTGTTTATTCATGGAGAGGCAGTTTAGCAGGAAGGCCTTAATATTCTCTTGATTGTTAATGTCCTTACTCAAATTATACAGTGGGCCGGTAGCAGAATTAATTTCTAGAGGATCCAAATTGCATTGCTTACACATGGAAGTATCCACTTATGGAAGGATAGCATACCTATAGCTTGTGGTAGTCCTCAAGTTTATTAAGGCCTCTCTGTCATAGCATCTTCTCTTCCCAACCTGGCCCACAAAACTGGCAGCGTGTCCTGCGCCTCGCACCTCCTGGGCGCTGACAGGCGCAGACGGGCTTGGCTTTGGCGCGCCCGCTGCGTGCACGCTGCATCCAGTGTTTTATCGCAGCATGGCCCAAAACAACTAGAACGCTGACCATGGGAAGCGGGTCCGCTCTAACGGGCGGGCACCGCGGTCATGCGTTTTGCAGCGTAATCTTGATTTCCCCCTCAATGGATTCAGTTATATATCTTATTCCCCATCGATATTAAATTCTAAAACACTATTGAAATGATTCCTCAAAATTTTAACAATACAGAAATAGCGGTAAACAGATGCACAATTTATCAAAGATACACTCACTGCAGCAAGCCTAGCAATCAGGATCTACTATCAATAGCTGCGCGGGTGCTGCTTCCGGTGCTTTATCGCAGCGTGGCACAAAACGACTAGAACGCTGGCCATAGGAAGCGGGTCCGCTTTAACGGGCGGGCACTGCGGCAATGCTTTTCGGCAGCGTAATCTTAATTTCCCCCTCAATGGATTCGGTTATATATCTCATTCTCACATCGATATTACATTCTAAAACCCTATTAAAATGATTCCTCAATGTTTTAAAAATGCAGAAATAGCGGTAAACAGAACCACGATTTATCAAAGAGACACTCATGGCAGAGAGCCTAGCAATCAGGCTCTACTGTCAATAGCTACGCGGACGCTGCTTCCGGTGCTTTATCACAGCGTGGCCCAAAACAACTAGAACGCTGACCATAGGAAGCGGGTCCACTCTAACGGGCGGGCACCGCGGCCATGCATTTCGGCATAATCTTGATTTCCCCCTCAATGGATTCGGTTATATATCTTATTCCCACATCGTTGTTAAATTCTAAAACACTATTAAAATGATTCCTCAAAGTTTTAAAAATACAGAAATAGCGGTAAACAGATGCACGGTTTGCTCTACGGTCTATGGTTTTGCTAGACCAACTCGCACCAGACATCCTTCTGGCTGAGAAAAGGGGGGTCTTTCACATGCTAAAGCTAACCCACTGCTGTTCGTTTATGCCTGACGACAGTTGGAAAATAGAGGTGTTTGCAGTAAAGATATCAAATTTGAGACCTGAACTACAAGATTTGGAAACATTAAGGGGCTCACTACGATGTCGGGCACAAACTTTCTGCCCGACACCGTCTCGGATTCGGGATCGACCAACTCAGGGTCAACGGTTCTGCCTGACCGATTACTATGCAACCAAACACTATTCGGTCGGAGTCCCATTGTTTCCAATGGGAGCTCGTGTTCCGCCTGACAACCGGCCGTAACACAGGCTCCTATAGGGAAATGGGGGCTGTGTGGAAAACCCTGAACCCTGTTGCGGACACTCCAATGTGCCAACCACACAGATGGGGTCCTTTAGGTACCCCATCGCCCCCACAACCGGAGGCTGCACGATGAAGGGGGTCCTTCTAACGGCCACCAAAATCACTTTCCGACAGCCTTTCCGTGTCATACAAGCCAACTCAGAAAGGCTGTTGGAAATCGGCATCATAATCGCAATGTCGGAAATGCTGTCCATAAAGGGGTATGATGCGGTTCCGACTACCAAATTCTCAGCGAGCCAGCCGGAACCGATTCAGAATGACCACGTGGTTTACCGTCAGTCAGAAGGGTTACGGTCAAGGAAATTCCAACTGTTGGGAGAAGGCTTTCGGCCCAACATTGTAATCGACCCCTAAGTCTGCATGAAAGTTCTGGAAAGGTTTAAGTATAATTAGCAACTGATTCTCAAAATCTGGGAAAGGAATAATTAATAACTATAATAATGTCCATATTAATTATCAGATTAAGCCTTATACTCCTTTATGTTTTATATTTAACCTGCAGATATATATATATATATAACAAAAGAGAAATAATGCTTACCAACAAAGACGTTTTAAAAAGGGCATGGGTCTAGTGGGAATAGTGAATAACGACTACATCGACTACGCCAACGCAATCTGCAAGCCACGAGGCGCTTAAAAACCAGCATGTTCTTATTTACTTGCCTCTGTTGACGTGACCGTGGGGGGCTGCGGAGGTGTAAAAACTACAATCTCTAGCCTGCTTTGCAGCAAGGACGACACCCACACAATCTACAAACGCCAGGAGGCGCTTAAAAAACAGCTGCAGGAGCCAGTTCTTATTTACTTACCTCTGTTGCCGTGACCACGGAGTTGTAAAAACAACAATCTCCAGTGCCCGTCTGAGCCAGGAAGAGGCAGGGCCAGCCCCCCTTTTGTTCTGCACCCTGCAATGGTTCTATTTTATCGGTCAGCTATCTTGTCCCTACTGAGGAATAATCTAATGGTATAGTAACTGTTTGACTTACTAGGTGACTTTGTTTACCACACACGTTTACAACCTCTTGAAAGCTACGAGCCAATGTGGTTTTTATTTAAAGGACATATATCTGTTCTTGAAATGGGGAAAAGAAAACATCCAAGCTCTGCATTAACAAAGTCACTACCCCACTCAAGACAGTCTATTATGAACTACATTGAAAAGCAAATCCTAAGTGTAGAGGAAACTTCTAAGCGCCAAAGGATTTCAAGGAACTGCTCCATGAACCCCGGTGTGGCCCTAACTGGTGGGTCAATTAAAACTGAGAAGAGGACTCCAGTGCAGAAGACGGTAGAGAGTTCAAAACCCCTGAGAACAGCCCAAAAATTGACACCTGTTGTACCGCAGGATTGCTCTTCCTTGGTGTCAACTGTTCAAGCTTTGACTGATCTCATTAAAACTGTGGTTTGTAGTCTTACAGATAGATTGAACACCATTGAAAATGCAATTTTATCCTGCATCGAGCACCTAGGTGTAGCAAATTCCCATAGTGGGTCAAATGGTTTTGCCAGGGCTAACACTATTGTTAGTATCACTAGACCCCAGATAACTCTGCCGGATTTACCCTTTGAATCACCCTTTTCAGGACAGAGGCTGGGGCAGAGGAAGAGGGCGCAAGTGAGGGCCACAAAAGGGTGTACAGTGGCAAGATCAATCAGCCACAACACCGGTGGAAAAGAGGAGCACGACCCGGGGAAGGAGAGTTTGATCGTGAATCTCTCTGACAGGATACTTACCCCCACTGAGACTAACATTCTTGAAAAAGGTCTAGGCTATGTCCCTACCCCTACACTTGACAGCTTTAATGAAATGGTTGAGCTGAAACAATTATTCAGGAAGGTTCGCCTTAGTTCCTTTTTTCAAGACAGACCAGACACTGAAAAAACAGACACTGGCTTACGGAACCCCTCCACCTTCACCCCTACCGATAACATGGTTCCACCTGCAGTGCTGGCTTTTGAGGGAGCTGTCCTGAAGAGCCTTGAAAACAGACCGGAGACACGTTGTTTTAACAACCTAAGCACAATGGAAAGACAGGCTGTCCAATCCTTAGGAAATGACACCTCGATTGTCATCAAACAGGCAGACAAAGGGGGCGCCACGGTCATTCAGAACAGCAAGGATTACGATGTGGAGTGCAAACGTCAACTGGCCAATCGCTCACAGTACCTTCCCCTTACTGTAGATCCAACTAAAAGACTCACGACATCCATTACTAGCCTTATTATGGAGGGCGAGACTAATGAATGGATCACAAAGAATGAGGCTGCCTTCCTTCTAACAACTGAACCTGTAACACCTTACTTCTACACCCTCCCAAAAATTCATAAGGGCACGTCACCTGTCCCGGGGAGACCTATAGTTTCTGGAATTGGCTCTCTACTCGAACCACTCTCCAAATTTTGCGATGCCTTCTTGCAACCACTAGTCAAGAAAATTCCATCATTTCTCCAAGACACCAGAGATGTACTCAGTTTGATAGACAATATTGAAGGGAGAGAGGGTGTTGACCTTCTGCTAATATTAGATGTGGAAGCACTATACACTAATATTCCACAACAAGCCACACTTGAAGCTGTAGAAGCCACCCTCCGGCAAGAAGAGTGGTCCTCCCCTACTCCGATCTCCTTCATCATGGCATGCGCCAGTATAGCCCTCACCGAGAACTTTTTTCAATATGGGACCCAATTATAACACCAAATCCAAGGGACTTCCATGGGTTCAACTTTTGATCCTAGCCTAGCCTGTATTTACATGGCTACATTTGAGGAGAGAATAATCAGAACACCACAGAACACCTTCCTGGGCAATATAACACTCTGGCGTCGTTTCATTGACGACATCCTAATTTTCTGGAGGGGAGATCGTATGTCATGTGAGGCCTTCTGCACTTGGATCAATGGACAAAATCCCTATCTCAAATTTACAGGGACTATCTCTGAGACCTCCATCCCTTTCCTAGATCTAAGGATCAATCTAGTGGCTGATGGTCTTAACACCACACTCTATCGCAAGAACACAGATAGAAACAGTTTACTTCTGTACAATAGTTACCATCCAAAAGCCTTGAGGGACAATCTCCCGTTTGGACAATTTCTTAGAATTCGCAGAAATTGTACCACCAACACAGAATTTAGACAGGAGGCCTCCGCCCTACAGCACAAATTGAGAGACAGGGGTTATCCTACGAGGTTGATAAAAAACTCCTACAAAAGGGCGGCAAACAACCCCAGAGAAACACTACTGGAGACTAGAGTGAAAGACCCAGCGGATGTGATCACCTGCGTGACCTCATTCATAAAGAACTCTGCCTTTATAAAGAAGACTATTAATAGACATTGGAACATTATCAACTCCGGGGGTTTGAGCTTTCCCCGCCCTAGATTTGCATCTAAACGCACACCCAATTTGAAGGATGCACTGGTTCATACAAGACCTAAAAAACAGACTACAAACAGTCAGAGCACCCTATGGGACCTCCCTCCAGTAGTTGGCCATTTCCCTTGCGGTGGGTGCACAGTATGCCCCCAAACCAGTGTCACCAAAGAGATCCAGTTATCTAACACCTTTACCTGGCGACTGCAAAGACATACTAATTGCAACAGCGCCAAGTGTATCACCTCCTCACTTGTCCCTGTGACCAGCAGTACATTGGGATGACAATGAGACAAATAAAACTGTGCATTCAAGAACACAAAAGCAACATAAGATGCCTTAAAACGCATACTAGACTGTACCAACACTACACACAAATGGGACACACAGCTGACAGTATCCGCTGGCTGGTTCTAGAATGCCACCCAGGTATCACCAAAGAAGGCTTGTTCAGGATTGAACAAAGGTGGGTCCATCGCCTTAAACTGGATACACTGGGTCTTAACGACGCCGTACCTTGGTCATCTTTTAACAATTAGACCATCTTTTTGCAATTAGACCATTCCAGTGACCAGCAGTTACTATGTCTACTCTTACCCAGACCCCTGGCTCATCCTCTGGCCCGGCCTCGCCCCGGCCCTCCCCATTACCGATTCCGCCCATGTTATGTGACTAGATTTAGCTCGACTCCACCATAACGAGTCATCAACTTACGATTTACCTTGACTATCATTACGTTCGGGTATATGAAATCAATATGAGATTCCAGTCTCCATATCCCCGCACTCAGTTATGTGATACTGAAATTATCGATCTCACGATTAATTGGGATCTCACGATCGTTTGGGATCAATAGGCTTCAAGGTTAATACCATACCCCCAACCCATCCAATATGGCCAACAGACATGCCCACTAGTTCCCTTCAATCCTTACAGACCGTAGCAAGCGCTCTACGCTAACCTATGCGCATGCGCGGGTTCTGAATGCGTGACCACGCCCACCATGGCAATCGCCGGAGTTGGAGACGCAGGGTACAAGTACGCTACACCCACGGTGACCTCGTTACCAGTCACTCCAGATCCCGCACGGATTACACGTGGGGGTAGGTTTGCAGGCAGAGACCGCACGCCGTTTGGGTAAGTTCTTTTGAATGGTGTCGGCTCACCAACGGGTTGAGCTTCATTGAAATACTCGTGGCTTCCCGTGCAATTGCATGCTGTGGTCTTGTGTGCAATCTGAGACAGGCTAACCTGGGGCGCATGGGCTCAATCAGGAGACGGGGACCTTACTATGCTATTCCCTCTGGTGGATGTTATTTTGAAAAGGGAACACAGGCGTTTCCTCCCCTCACACTCTCACGTCTACACTCCCTGTTGACGTTGCAGACTCGAGGGGCACTGCGAGGCTCGGGGTTGCTCCCTGCCAATCACCACTAAACACAGGAAAGGCTGTACCTCCGGAATCCTCTCCGTAAGCCTAATTCTGCTACAGTTACCGCTCTGAGAACTGGACATTGGACATCAGCAGTGGAATTGGCTAGGTTAGCCCGGCTGTGAATGTTCTTTTCCAATAATTGAATACCGGCTCCCATTTAAGGAAACCAATTGTTCCTTTCCCCTTCCCTTACCTCCCCTAGGTCCCTGACTCCTTTGTGCAGGTCCCACAGGAGCAGACTGCGGGGCACCTTAGGGACACACTTAGGGTAAGCACCTTTGATCCAATCTTCCATTGTTTTTGACTCGGCTGAGTCTTGTAAATATTTTAGTGTGTGTGTTCTGTATATAGGGAAATGCACCTAGGCTTGAGAGGAGGATTATGCTGACACATCTCCCTATATGTTCTCCCTCTCTCTAGGTTGCACCACTTGAGGCAGGACCAGTTGGCCTGCCCATCACAGACCAATAAAATAAAGGTTGTATACGTTTTTAATTCACTGTGTAGTACTTGACACCAAGGTCCTGAGGAATTGCTAGATTAGCATGAAACATTTTGACCTAAACAGAGGGTTGCAGATATCTTCGCCACTAACATTGTTAGCGTCTATCTCCCCTCCCACTATTTTAACCAAGGGAGTTAGCCACACCATTAAAAATCCTTGTGGACTAACTTACCTTTTTTAATCACCACCACTTTCCCACGACTACACAATTTTTCTGCCCTCTCACAGGCATGCACCATATGGCTGGAACAAAAGATCTCCGCTAAAGAGCCCCTTCGCGGGTGCCCGTCAGACATTGCAGCTCCAGTCTGACGTGGAGCAGGACCCATATGATGAAGCATGACACCTAGCTTGCTGGGTGTGTGAGGGTTCTAGTTCCCAAGAGGGAAATTTCCCTTTCTTCTTTCCCTCTTGGTCTTCTCTATCTACCCCTTACACACACACACTCCTTTCTAGTCCTACTGGGGAACTTTGTGCTTCTTTTTGCTACTAACTCTCCCGCCATAACAATCTGCTATAGGGAATTCTGAGTCCCCTACCCAACAATTGCTAAGTATTCCTCGACAGCCCCACACAGTGCAAGGGAATGTTGTAGAAAGACACATTATAGTCTTATACCAATAGTCCCCATGCCCAGTAACTCCTGGAAGGGACCTTCTACCATCCATCCTATTCATAATAATAATCTTTTATATGCTAAAGATCGTTTAGATCTTCTCCCTGCTGCCACCCCATATGTGATTATACTTGCTAATGTCCCGACCTTAGGTACTCCTCCTCTTGAAACGTGGGACTTGCTGAGAAACAAATCTCTTAACTGGTTAAATTCCAGGGTAGGGATGGGGGAATACTTTTTGATGATTTCAAGATGGTGAAACGGGTGCAATGGGTTGTAAGTGGACACAAGCTGTTTCATAGTGACTGTGTGGTGCTTTCTTTTCAATCTTCAGCTTTAGTTAGAATGATATTGGAAAATATAAACTTAAAGTCAATTCTTCCAAATCAGATCTTAGTATTACGGCTTGGGTTCTTCTGTAGGCCACTGCAACTATTGTTAAATCAATCGTCCCTTGAGACGCAGCGATCATCCTTACATCAACCAGGCCCCCATCTGCCAAGTCTGAATTCTAATAGTTCATCTCACATGACATATTCCATCCCAACTTTAACTAGATATGACTGTCTTTATAGCCATACTGGGGTAGATTGACTATAGACGGGTGTAGTAGGAGGTGAAGTTGGAGACAGGGATGTTCCTACTGCTCCAATACCTGATAACAGTGTATCGACAGATGGGGATGTATATGAGGGGCAACGACCGGTGGCACAGCCTATGCGGAGGGACACGAGTAATTTGGATTGTATAATCTGGGCCTCAAATTTGATTAAAGTACTAAGCTGGAATGTGGAGGGGCTTCTCAGCAAGATTACTTTACCTGAATGGCTAGAGTTTGTAAAGGGTTTTATTATTTTTTGTTTACAGGAAACCTGGATTGTGGAACCAACCTATATCAATGGATACAAACCATTTAATTTATCAGCAGTTCCTTCGAGATACGGTAGAGCTAAGGGGTTATATGTACATTTGAGTCAAATGATTTAACTTTCTCTATAGTAACAACAAAACATCCTAACAATATTTGTCAAATTGTTTCTATCAACACAGGCTCTACACATCTGATTTTAATTAACTTTTAAAATAATGCCTGTGACTCTGATATATTGCATACTTTCAATCAACTTAATGCTGACCTTGAAGCTATATTTAATAACGGAAATGGGGACAAAATGTTGGTGTGGGTTGGGGATTTTAACCCCTTCCGTGCTCCCATCGGCCATTGGCCGACCGGAGCACTCCATCCCCAGTGCTGCGAACCGCCAACGGCCGTCGCAGCCCAGCCCACTCATTAGAACGCCTGCACCTTGGTGGAATTGCCCCCACGGTTAAGGTGTTAATATCAAACTGTGTAAAATGTTATTGAGCAAAGACTGTGGACTCACTTCCCCAACAAACGATGATTTAACACATTTTCTACACTCTGATTATGGTGAAAAGCTTAACAAACTTATTTTTAAATTTGGTCTGGTTTTTAGTAACAGATTTGGGACTAAAACTGTTACGGTACCATGTACCTATGATGGTGGTATGAGTACAATTGTAATTGTTTTTATTGTGTTCCCCTATCGCTACTCAGGATTAGTAACTGATTTTAAAATGTATGACTAAGCAATGAGTGACCACTTCCTACAGAGCCTTATGCTGAACTTAAGTAGTATAAAAAAACAAGAGGTTCAGAATCCTGCTTTGTCTGTAGAGAGCATTGAATTAACACAAACTAATGGTTATAGATTCAGGTGGTCTATGGTCGAACCTAATGGTTTTTTAAAGAAACTAATTCACCAACAAAAAAAGGCCTTTAATGTGTCTTTGGATGATTCAGTAGTACCCGCTGCTGTTATGGAAACATTCGATACAATTATTAAGGCAATCAAAAAAGTCATTTTCGTGCATCAGAAGGGTAGTAAAGCAAACAGGAAACCCTGGTTCGATCATGCTTGTACAAAGGCACATAAAAATGTAAAACTGCAGTTAAAGTGCACACCTAGGAACATTCGGAAGGTTCAGCACAAGAGACGTCTATACAAGCTTGCAACAGAAAAACGTAACAGAAGTTTGAAAGTGGAGGCTTGGGACACATTGCATGAGGCCAGCTGTAATAATGATTATACCGCATTTTGGCATGTAGTTAACTCACCTTTCCTTAGTGAGGATGATAAGACTAAATTAGAGGTGGCTGTAAATGAATAGGACTCAGTATTACATTTTTCGAAATTATACTCTGACCCTATAAACTGCACTGGAAGTGAGTTAAAAGAGGCCTCACCCATGGTCACACCATCCTTTACCAATGATCACGACTGACCAGAACTTAATTTTACATTAGAACAAGTCACCATGGTCATAATATCAAGTAAGGGTGTTAAAGCCCTAGGGCCTGATGTGGTTCCCATCGATTTGTTCGAAGCTAAAATGAAGCTCTGGGGCCCCTTCTTGACCATTGTTTTAGATCATGTCAAAGTGTAGGGTTTCCCCTCTCATGGTCTGAGTCGCATATATTGCCAATATTTAAAAAAGGAGACCGGAGCTGCCCTGCAAATGATAGGCCCATCTCATTGCTACATTCTCTGGTCATGGTCAGGGGCTACATAATTTTAAGTAGATTGCAAACTTGGGCAGATGGCAATAATATAATTTCGGATTTGCAATATGGCTTCTGAAAAGGATCAGGGAGCATAGATCAAGCCATCCACTTAAATTTGATCATGCGTAAGTGTGGCCGTATTAAAGGAGGCAATCTGTTTTTGTTTTTTGTTGATCTTTGAACAGCTTTTAATTCAGTTGTTTATGACAAACTCTGGTCTGGTATGACCTCAATGGGAATTGACAATACAATCATTAGTTTTTTTAGATATCTATATTCTACAGGTTGTGCCAGGGTTTGCTTTGGTATAAAGGGCGAATGTGCAGGGCGACACTCACCATACGTACGTATGGTTCCACTCCACGAAACTGACACTACAGTTGAGTGTCGTCCTCCACCAGGTACGCAATGCTGTTAACCTTTACCCTGACCAGGGTTTTGGTACAGATCTACAGGTACCACTTTTTAGGGTGCTGTATAGGTGGTCACTTCTACACCTCTCCTATTTTGTGACCACTACCAAAAAGTGTAGGTAGATCCTATCCCGGTCCTGATGAATTGCCATTAAAAGATAACAATATTTACAACAAGGGGTGGTGAGGGACAGAGTCTCTGAATTAAACAGAATACTCTCACCCAGTCAATAGATCAGGGCTAGATCCAACACCGTTTTTTAGCTCACTGCACCATCCCAGTTTCAGAACCTGGCTGTATGCAAATTAGTCTGTTCCTGTCCCAGTGCATGATGGGAACAGGGCAAACCAAACTACAAAAGCCAATTCTTACACTGGGAAGGAAACAAGCTACCGGGGACCGGTTTCTGGCATTTCAGCCGTCTTCGGCCCGGCTTGCTTGAATCCTGATGGTGCAATGAGCAAGGGACTCACATCTGAGTATACCCTTCCACGCTTAGGGTGGACAAAAATATTTACAACAAGGGGTGGTGAGGGACAGAGTCTCTGAATTAAACAGAATACTCTCACCCAGTCAATAGATCAGGGCTAGATCCAACACCGTTTTTTAGCTCACTGCACCATCCCAGTTTCAGAACCTGGCTGTATGCAAATTAGTCTGTTCCTGTCCCAGTGCATGATGGGAACAGGGCAAACCAAACTACAAAAGCCAATTCTTACACTGGGAAGGAAACAAGCTACCGGGGACCGGTTTCTGGCATTTCAGCCGTCTTCGGCCCGGCTTGCTTGAATCCTGATGGTGCAATGAGCAAGGGACTCACATCTGAGTATACCCTTCCACGCTTAGGGTGGACAAAAATATTTACAACAAGGGGTGGTGAGGGACAGAGTCTCTGAATTAAACAGAATACTCTCACCCAGTCAATAGATCAGGGCTAGATCCAACACCGTTTTTTAGCTCACTGCACCATCCCAGTTTCAGAACCTGGCTGTATGCAAATTAGTCTGTTCCTGTCCCAGTGCATGATGGGAACAGGGCAAACCAAACTACAAAAGCCAATTCTTACACTGGGAAGGAAACAAGCTACCGGGGACCGGTTTCTGGCATTTCAGCCGTCTTCGGCCCGGCTTGCTTGAATCCTGATGGTGCAATGAGCAAGGGACTCACATCTGAGTATACCCTTCCACGCTTAGGGTGGACAAAAATATTTACAACAAGGGGTGGTGAGGGACAGAGTCTCTGAATTAAACAGAATACTCTCACCCAGTCAATAGATCAGGGCTAGATCCAACACCGTTTTTTAGCTCACTGCACCATCCCAGTTTCAGAACCTGGCTGTATGCAAATTAGTCTGTTCCTGTCCCAGTGCATGATGGGAACAGGGCAAACCAAACTACAAAAGCCAATTCTTACACTGGGAAGGAAACAAGCTACCGGGGACCGGTTTCTGGCATTTCAGCCGTCTTCGGCCCGGCTTGCTTGAATCCTGATGGTGCAATGAGCAAGGGACTCACATCTGAGTATACCCTTCCACGCTTAGGGTGGACAAAAATATTTACAACAAGGGGTGGTGAGGGACAGAGTCTCTGAATTAAACAGAATACTCTCACCCAGTCAATAGATCAGGGCTAGATCCAACACCGTTTTTTAGCTCACTGCACCATCCCAGTTTCAGAACCTGGCTGTATGCAAATTAGTCTGTTCCTGTCCCAGTGCATGATGGGAACAGGGCAAACCAAACTACAAAAGCCAATTCTTACACTGGGAAGGAAACAAGCTACCGGGGACCGGTTTCTGGCATTTCAGCCGTCTTCGGCCCGGCTTGCTTGTTCATCACCACCCCCTTTTTGTAAATCGTTTTTGGCCACTATAGGTGTGGCAGGGTATACTCAGACATGAGTCCCTTTCTCACTGCTCCATCAGGATTCAAGCAAGCCGGGCCGAAGAAGGCTGAAATGCCAGAAACCGGTCCCCGGTAGCTTGTTTCCTTTCTGGTGAAGAATTGGCTTGGTAGTTTAGTCTGCCCTGTTCCCATGATGCACTGGGCCAGGGACAGACTGATTTGCATATAGCCAGGTTCTGAGCTGGGATGGGGCAGTGAGATAAATAACGGTGATGGATCAAGCCCTGATCTTTGGACTTGGTAAGAGTGGTCTGTTTAACTCAGACACTCTGTTCATCACCACCCCCTTTTTGTAAATCGTTTTTGGCCACTATAGGTGTGGCAGGGTATACTCAGACATGAGTCCCTTTCTCACTGCTCCATCAGGATTCAAGCAAGCCGGGCCGAAGAAGGCTGAAATGCCAGAAACCGGTCCCCGGTAGCTTGTTTCCTTTCTGGTGAAGAATTGGCTTGGTAGTTTAGTCTGCCCTGTTCCCATGATGCACTGGGCCAGGGACAGACTGATTTGCATATAGCCAGGTTCTGAGCTGGGATGGGGCAGTGAGATAAATAACGGTGATGGATCAAGCCCTGATCTTTGGACTTGGTAAGAGTGGTCTGTTTAACTCAGACACTCTGTTCATCACCACCCCCTTTTTGTAAATCGTTTTTGGCCACTATAGGTGTGGCAGGGTATACTCAGACATGAGTCCCTTTCTCACTGCTCCATCAGGATTCAAGCAAGCCGGGCCGAAGAAGGCTGAAATGCCAGAAACCGGTCCCCGGTAGCTTGTTTCCTTTCTGGTGAAGAATTGGCTTGGTAGTTTAGTCTGCCCTGTTCCCATGATGCACTGGGCCAGGGACAGACTGATTTGCATATAGCCAGGTTCTGAGCTGGGATGGGGCAGTGAGATAAATAACGGTGATGGATCAAGCCCTGATCTTTGGACTTGGTAAGAGTGGTCTGTTTAACTCAGACACTCTGTTCATCACCACCCCCTTTTTGTAAATCATTAAAAGATAACAGGCAAGAAACATGTTGACCAATTTCACCTGCACACTATCTCACATACCCTAGAGTGGCAGTGTGCGCCTTTTCTGGTTTCAATCAGGGTAGTGACCACAACTCATTAACCTCTTCGATGCTTATGATGAAACGGTTCCGTCATCAGCGTTGGTTGGGCTGTGCTGATGACGGACCCGTTCCGTCATGACCACACCTGTTTTTCGAATCTTCAGCACAGTGCGCTGAAGAGGTTAAAATGGTTCCAAGTGGACCACTATTCCCTGTTTTATTTGCTCACCTTTATACACTGTCATCACCTACACAATACACATCTTTCTTGGGCCCGCACACGCACTGCACCAAACAACGTAAAGGAAAAAAGATCTTCACTAAGTAGGCCCCATCACGGGTGCCTGATCGGGTATTGCAGCGCCAACCTTAGTAGGAGCAGGCCCGATGATGAAGCAAAACACCTAGCTGGCTGGGTGTGTGAGGGTCTTTTTCCGAAAGGAGGAAATTCTTCTCCTGGTCTTCCCCACTTTGGTGTAATCCTTTGATCCTTTTACCAGTACCTGCACCACTCTTTAGGAACGGCATACCATTTCTGTTTTTCATGGGTAAGAGGGTTCTCATGAGAACCTTCCCTCGTGTAATAAATAATCAAGAAAATTGCATCAATCCAGATGACAGGAGTGCAGACTGTGGGAATCGAAAGAAGACGTATTGTATGTTTGACAACAGCACCTTATGAGCTGCACTGATTGGACATACAGTGAAGATGTCTTCGAAAATTGATACATGTATTAGAAAGGTATAATAATAAGTGTTCCTAGCTAGTGAAATACCACACCTCTACTTTACCTATACCCGTCCAGTGGTCTTGCTGCTGGATTTCTCCTCTGCCTGGGACTCTTCTTCATAGAGAGTTGATTCCTTTTATATATCGTGAGGTGATTCCTTTCTTAATTTGTGATCGGTGCTACTGCACAGATCGCTATACTCAAACAGTTGCTACTGTAATTGAGGGAATCTCTGCTTAATTTTCCGGAACTACTCTTCATGAGGAATTCGTCCCTCATTTACTTCTCTTTTCCAACAGAACTCTTTATGGGTTCTTATTTAGAATTGGACCCCTAGTTAGCTTACTGGGTTTCTTTGTGGAACTCAACTTGATTGCTGATTTCTAATCTCTTCTTTTATTTCTGTAAATTACTAAGCTGAATAACGATTTCTGAGATTCTAACCTTATAGATAAAAATAAAACCTTTAAAACTATCTTATCCTCTGGTAAATTATACATTTCCATGATGTTTTGATGACTTTATTACATAGGGAGCTCAAATGTTCCACAAAGTGGAAAAGGTTCATCAAGCTCTCCAAGACCTGGAGGATTCCCCATAGTGTCCTTTGTAAATGGCTGTATGTAAAGATCTGAACCATTGAGGAGAGTCCTTTTGGGCTCCAGCATACCGGTGGAATAGCTTGTTTGATGATTAATACAAGTGTGAACTAGCCCGCTATGTGCAGAGCTCTACAGTTCAATCAATCATAGTAAACATTTGCATTATTTTGAATGAATTAAAAGATTTTCTTTCTTAGATTGGGACTTATTTTTTTCAATATGAATCATTATATGGCACCTGTTAAACCTGGCATCCTTGGTGCGGTTTCCCCAATCTTTTGCCTTTGGAACTCCAGTTTTTGCTGACTTTGTTTCTGCTGGCCTTGGGACTCTGTGTGTTCTATCACTGCTGCCCAGTGCTAAGTGCTTGTGCTCCTTCCTTAAACCATTGTAATTTGGCTTATTCCTGATTGGCATATTGAATTAACTTACAAGTGTCTCGTAAAGCCTGTTCCCATGACCTGTGAATGAAATGCTACAAATGGGCTTGCAGCACTGATTGTGCCACCCACTTAAATATCACTTTAAAAATATTTCAGGCCTGCCATTGCAGCCTATGTGTGTGCAGTTTAAACTGACAATGCAACCTAGCAAAGTAAACATTTTGTTAGGGCAAACCTCCCTTCTTAATAGATATAAAGTCACCTCTATTGAAGGCCATGGGCATCCCAGTGGTTAGGGTGCATTTTAAAAGTAGGATGTGTGCTTTTAAGTTTTACATGTCCTGGTAGTCAAAAACTCCTAAATTGTTTTTTCACTACCGCAAGGCCTACCTCTTCCGTCGGATAGCATTGGAGTTACATTATTACATTTAATAAGTGTCATTTCCAAATGAGAGCAAGTACACAGCTCCTGTTTGGTGTCTTTGGAACTGTAATCAAAAGTTAACTCTGGTTTTGAATTACAAGTTACAAAAATTCCACTTTTTGAAAGTTAGCACTTTCCAGCCTTATCCATCTGGCTCCTGTAGCCTGTCTCTGGGTCACATGATTGGCTGTAGTTGACAGTTGGGCTTGGTGTATTTCTACTGGACAGCCGCGCACAATAGGGAACATAGGTGTGACTGGATTGGCCATTACTGGCAGGAAGGAAGGGAAGATCTTGGCCCAACCATACTTACACTTGAATAGGCAAAGTCCTGTATCCACACAAACAGCTGCATATTCCCCTGTAGGTGGCCTGGGGCCAGGTCAGGGATGCACACTTCAAAGGCATCCCTCCAGAAGTGTTTCCCTGCTACAAAGGCACAACTGGGAATAAATACTGGGCCTCAGACACCACATTTTCAGTACACTTCTGGAACTCTGTTTGCTCTACTAGGAAGAAGGACTTCTACACTGCTGAAAGGAATGCCACTTTACTGGACTATTGCTTCAAAGGATTCTGCCTTGCTGTGCTGCCCTCTTGCCTGGGGGAGAAGTACTGGACCTGCATCTCTTTGAACCCAGAGTGACTCCTAGGGCTAGTTGGCTGGCATCCGTATCTGAAGCCTCAGGGAACAGGCTACCAAAAATCTAGCACCTGCACCTGGACTCTGCCATTTGTGAGTTGATCCTGCCAAGTTATGCCACCTCCATCGTGGACCCTTTGAAGTGGGCTTAAGGTGCACTGCTAGCCTCTGGTGATCCAGCAGAACCAAGGCATCTTCTCTACTGTGCAACCTCGAGCACAACCAAGGCATCTCCGCTGCTACGTGGATTGGACCAGTCGCAAAGATGCACATCGCATCCGCAGCCTCCAACTCCTTTGAAACACCCTTTTCATAGTGC